>NC_139836.1:13657475-14257475 GCF_963691815.1 Echiichthys vipera
CATAAACATAGTATTACCTGATTCCTGCCACTCACCGTTCTGACACTTATTGCTTTGCCCAGTATGTCAGACCACCCTAAAACCAAAATCATGTAAAACAAACCACATGCATTTTCCTAATTTGCAAAAAGATGTACTTCAAGCTATTACATATGCATTGCGCTGCATAATGAAGTCATGCCCAATACCACTCTACCTGCAGTAACGGAAGTATTTAGCCCCTGGTTAGCTGTAAAATGACTCACATCTCTGCCGTCTCATTCCAGTGGACGGAGGCTGGACAGAGTGGGCAAAGTGGTCCGCCTGTGGGACAGAGTGCACCCACTGGCGCAGTCGCGAGTGCCAATCTCCCCCACCTAGAAATGGAGGAAAGCACTGCAGCGGCAGCATGATGGAGAGCAAGAACTGCACTGAGGGACTGTGTGCGCGCAGTAAGTCACCTGAGCTACTGAGGCTGTTGTTAAATGTCAAAAGAGAGTTAATACGCTATATGGCTCATTGATATATATTAATTTGTATATCCTTATTCTGTAGTTGGCTAGTTGGGATTTAGTAGGAATAGTTGGGATTTTTTTTTAATTGGGGTTGTATGAGGTATTTATCCCAAGTCAGTGTATGACATACAGTAGATGTGTCCCGCACGCCCCCAGTTTGAAGAAGTAGGCAGACATGTCTTAGCATGGAAGCCAAGAAACTGGGGAAATTGAAGCTGCTCTATGTTCTCTTCAAAGCCACCAGAATTCAATGACAAAACAGTATGTTTTCCTTGCAGAACACAGGAGTTTCTGTTCTACCGCTGCCTCGAACGGTTTATTTGTTTGTGTTATCGTGTAACTTTAGTGTCTTGAAAAGGCTTAGTAACTATGATAACTACCTAAGTGATCAAGGCAGCAGTACCTGCAACTATTGCTTAGCTTCCGTGCCTGTTGTCCTGCATGCTTCTCCAAACTCGGGGTGGGCCTACCCCCACCTACTATACGTAATACAGTACATCTAACCCCTTAATACAGATCAGCATATGCTGAACTTTGTTTACTAGTGCACATAGTTCAACTGTCTAATATCTGAAAGAAAAGGGTGTTTCTGAGGTATCTGTAGAGGTCAAATCCCTAACAGTAAATTTGCAGTTTCAGGTGGTTGTTGAATTGATTATAGCGAGTCTTTGCCGGCAGTGATATTTTTGCTCATTTTATTACATTTTCATAAAGTGTATTGCATTTCAAAGCTATTTTGTATAGAACTGTATTCCCAAGGCGATTAGTCACTGCAGCATGCTGTGAGCACGAATGATGTAGAGGGAGAGATGAAAAGAAAAAACAGCTCAATCGTAGACAGATGTTTCATGAGGCGAAATTTAGGTCCACAAAGAGAGAAGGCAAGTGATCCACATCTAAAAAGCACAGATGGAGAGAGAGAGAGAGAGAGAGAGAGAAAGAAAGAAAGAAAGAAATAGAGATGAAGCAAATGCAGGCTAAGGGAGCACATGGAGTGGGAAGCGAGCATTACACGGCCAAGTCAAAAAATTAGCACAGGGAAGAGCATATGAGAGTGAGTCAGACACACACTGACACCCAATGTGCAGCCCGTGATGAGCTGGGAGGAATCCAGCTGACAGCGCATTAGAATCTTTGAGACGCACATCGACGGAGGCACTGAGATACATTCAAGTACACAGTTAAAAACACACACTTATACGTGACAGAGCATGCAGATAGACCCTCGTAAATGCACGTGCAACGGGGGGGTCAACTGCACGCTCTATCAGAAGTGCACACAAGCCCTGACATAAACAGGCTTCTATGGAGCAGCCAGATTAGACAAATACACTGACTGATTTGTCTGCACAGAGCAGAGCGTTCTCAGGAGGCTGTCAGGGGAAACATGCACTCAAGTGGCTTTGGAGGAGGGAGAAGACGGGAAGCACTGTGCTGTCGAAAATCTGTAAATATGTCACTTGGCAAAATATAGGTTTATTTATTTTCCCAGCCCGTTAATATAATTCTGCGGCCACACATTTTCCTGATAACGTTATGACTCGTTCTGACCAAGCTTCAAGACAATCAAACAATAGCTCACTCTAATCGTCTCAGTCATCACTAATCCCTTTGAGGATCGGCTAAATACATCAGTCGTAAATGTAAAATGTTTCGAGACGCCACAAGCCATCATCTCCGCTGCCTCCTAGTAGGTTTTAATTGCTATTGGATGAGTGGAAAAGTCGGGGGGGAACCATTTGGTGTTTCGATGAAGCCTGGGAGAGAAGGTTATTTGATTTAAGATCTAATAAGTGACGCAATCCTGAAAGACGGTTTTGACATTCATTAAGCCGCTCAAGAATAATTCACATTGGATTGCATTGCATAGATGTGGGGTTTTTTGTTGTTTTTTAATATGATGGAGGTGATAAGGTACCCTATGGAATGTATGAGTAGTAGAGTGATTTCTGCCCAGTTCTGCAGTGTTAAATTAAGGATCTGTGGGATTTATTCTTCATAAAAGAAAGAGAAAAACATAGGCGTCACACACCACAACAATCTCTCCGAGCTTACGTGCCCACTCTAACTGCTTCATGTCATATACATTTACGTCATATACGTTTATAGTATAGTACATACAGACCAGAAATGCAGCGTGGAACAATCTCTTAAATATAACAAAACAGTATAAAGTGCAATGGGAACAGTTTTCAACAAAAAACATTTACCATATAATAAAAGCAACCATTACACCATTTCATCCACAATAATTCAATTCCATTTTAGTTTGATAAAATGTTGGTTACAGAGGAACAGATGTTTTTTGAAGATTTTTCAATCTACACTGTCTCCCTCGTGTAACACACAACACCAGCATCCTTATTCATTTTCAAAACTCTCTTTAACTTTGCAACTCTCATCCAAATGATCTTAATCTCTCTCATTTCTAACAGGCTTTTATTTTGTACATTGTATAAACAATTATGCTGACTTTCATTCCACAGTGTCACATATTGTGTCGCCTTTCAAGAAGAGCTTATTATTCCTTAGATATAAAGTTATGTTTTCTCGCTCGCGGTATTCGTTTTATGCTAACATTTCAATCTTCATATTGATGAGCTATTGTTTACTCTTCCGTTTCTGCTTTGAATTATGTTATTTCATATGCATAACAACCAGTCCATCTATTTTTAAGTTGTTGTGTTTTTTTTTCTTTTCTTCTTCTCTTGTTTTTTTCTCCTGTTCAAACAGATAAAAAGATTTCTATTGAACATGCAAGCCATCGTAAGTTCACCTTCCCATGCCTTCACTCCTTCACTCCTTCATACTGTTTGTACGTGTGTGTGTGTGTGTGTGTGTGTGTGTGTGTGTGTGTGTGCGCACGTGTGTGTGTGTCAGTCTGTGGGCTCATACCGATGAGGAGTCCTAACATCTGTGCTAACACGTGGAGCCGAATGCGTGCAGCGTTATGTGTTGAGCCTCTATCTATCCTCAATTTCTTGTCATCTCAGATCAAGTTCAGTAAAGACATGCCTCACCTTCTTGTCCAGCCTGCTTATGAGTGTTGTTATCCCGCCTTGTCTAGTATGTTGAGTAAGCGGAACATTTTATGAGCTGGCTCCATGTTAGCACATTGCATCAGTTACATAACAGCTTGCTGCAGTTGAATTGAGAACAAAGATACAGCTAAAACAAAGAGACTTATAAATGTTGGTGTGATTAAACAAACTAATCTGGCTCGAAACCCAACATGTCAGAGGAAAGAATCTGCAAGCTCTGCTATAAAGGGTGCCTCTAGGCTGAGACTCTTGGATCCATAGGCTATAAGGTGGAAGCAGAGCAAAAAAAAGAAATTATTTCTGTCTGACTTTCAGTTAATCTGTGATATAGTTTACATTTGAAGTGATGGTAATTCCTCTAGCTGAATGTGACGTGGGCTCAGGGGAGAGCAGCCACGGTAATGCACCTAATTCGCTATTGTTCCGTTTCTGGTAATAAGTGCGGACGGCTGTCGGATTTGGTTCCATCGCCGCCACGTGAGCGCGGGAGCTCTCCTCTGCTGGACCGCCTGCCTCCGGCTTTCCTCTCCTCCACCCTTCCTTCTACTCTCACTGCAGCTCTGTAGTGTCCCTCAACTTCTTTCCACACCCTCTCCTGCTCTTTTAACACAGACCTTTTCCTCAAGCACTGCTACCCTTATCTCCTCTCTCCTCATCACCACACTTATAATCCATCTGTCCTCTCAACAAATCACAACCTTATCTAACTCCTTCCTATCCCTTTTGCCAAATTGCCTCTCCTCTGGCTCTCTCCTCCTCTGTTTATACAGTCTACTTTTTTTACTCTTCCTTGTATCTTGCTCCTTGTCGGCTTCTCTTCTTCTGCTGCGGTGTGGCTGGCTCACGTGTCTGGGTTTGGTATGGCTCTGCTAGTGTTGGGGAGTCAAAGCTAAGCAGGCTGTGGTGGGCCTGCTGACCAGTCACAGCCAATCACTCAGCAGGAGAAAAGAGAAGGTGCCCAACAGGGAGCAGGTGAAGTTATGGTCAACCACCCTGCCCCCACCCGGTTCAATCCATGCCAACTTTTGTTATCAGATGGGCCCCCTTGCAGGCCAGGAGGAGCTATTTTTACAATGTCGATTTCCTGGATGATCTCTTTTAACCCAAAAATATGCAGCTTTAACTTGAATCAAACTGAACATCGGGTACGTCCCAGCAGACATACTGCCAGAGTTATTTCAAGGCTATCTTAAAGCATCAGTCACATGCCCACAAGTATTGAAAGAGTTATCGGTCACTGTGATCATTCCTCCCGTCCACACTGGCTGTGAAGTGATCCCCTTCCTAATGATTCCAATGTAACAGATAGGGAGCAGAATCTACAATCATGTGCCTGTGTAAAAATACATCATAAAGCTCAGCTGAAGCTAAAATGAGGCCTCAGCATTCTGACTTAAGTCACATAAAGTGAATATTTTCTAGGGATGTATCGATCCAACTTTTTCTCCTGATACCAATACTCACTTTCTCACAACTTTTAAAAAGTTTAGGCCTGACCATATTAAACTCATTGGCCTCATTTTTATAGTGAATAATAATATACGTATGATGCCAGCTTAACTCAATGACTCACCGTGACTGATTTTATGTCACTTAAAGCAGGAATGGTGGATTTTATAATGACATTGTCAAACCACTGTATTTAAGGTGGATTGGTCACAGCATGCTGGAAACTTTCTACAGTTACAGTATTAGTGCTTAATTGGCTCGTTTTATTTCCTGTTTCCCTGCTGAGCTGTGAAAGTTTGAAAGTTACACAAAGAAAGAATTAAGCACTGTAACATAAGATACATGTCATCGCATTAACTTCACCTGAACTTAAGAATGCATTTTTATGCAGAAGGACTGCGGATTTTGTCCCCTATAGTCCCCCAACAGTCATAGTGACAGATAACTTTAATGTACATATGAACCTGTCAGTATTGTTTTAAGATTACATCTCTGGGTGCCCATGTGTTAAAAAAGGGCTGCAACCACTGATTATTTTTGAATAAGTTATTCATCTGTTGATTACATTTCATGTTCTCATGTATACAATGTCCGCATTATTCTAATTCAAGTTTTGTCCAATAAAAGGCCAAAGATATTAAATTCACAAGAGTATAAAAGAGAGAAAAGTATCAAATCCTTGTGTTTGCAGGAACTTAATGGCTTTAAAAAAAATCAATTATAAAACTTCCTGTTTATATTCTGACGATCAACTAATCCTTTAATTCCTTTCAGCACTACAATAACTAATGTACACTGCATTCTGCTACAGTGGATATGTAGTAAATCAGATGATATCTCTTAAATTGTATTTTCTTCTTTCTTCTCTCTCGTGTTTCCCTTGCATTTGTATCTGTGTGTTTCCATATGTGTCCCTATATGGTGTCTTGATCGTCTTGCCTCTCTTTCTCTCTTTCAGCACTGGCCCCAGGTATGGGTGTCGCAGTCTACGCTGGTCTGGTGGGGGCCCTGCTGCTGTGTGTGATACTGGTGTTGTGCGTGGGAGTGCTTGCATATCGCCGTAGATGCCGCCATCTCCATGGAGACATCACTGATTCTTCGTCTGCCCTCACTGCCGCCTTCCACCCTGGCAACTACAAGCCTCCCAGACAGGGTAGGTACACACACCGACTCACACATATGTCATTCAGTACATGTTCACATACGAGTACCCTTTTTTTCAATGTGTTTGTTTTTACAACTTTTCTTGTTTTGACTCATCTTCATAGAAGTACTTGTTCACAATCAGTTTCGTTATCACACTGCTATTTATATCATCCCATAAAAGAATTTTCTTTATACCGTTATCTTCACTCAATTAGTCAATTCTCTATTCTTGATTGCATTACATTTTCTTACACTTGAAGCATTTGTCATGGTATGCCTCCTCTTGTTCCTTGCCATCAAATATTAATTAGCAACATTAATCAATTTCCCTCACATCACTTTAAAGCGCTCTCCAGTCATTTCTGGAGATAAGAGAACAGCTCCTCTCTTCTCCTGTGTCTACAGATAACCCTCCCCATCTGCATCCCTCGGCTCCTCCGGATCTGACAGCAACAGCAGGGGCTTTCCGCGGGCCACTCTTCTCCCTGCAGCAGGGGGTCAATGACAGCCCCCACAAAATCCCTATGACCACTTCTCCCCTGCTGGACCCATTGCCAGGTCTCAAAATCAAGGTGTATAACGCCTCCACTCTTTCCTCCCTGGAGCTCCCCGCAGACATGGGCTTAGGCGACGGGGAGATCCTCAGCCTGAAGTCGGTGGGTACTATGGGTAGAGAGCGAGATTACTACAGCCACACCCTGCCCAGAGAGCCTGGGCTGAGCACCAGCGCCACCCTGGGTAATCTCGGAGGACGCCTTACCATCCCCAACACAGGTAATTGCATGCACATGTCTTTTCACGTGCAACTTAACATCCGAATTCATTACACCAAGTGAGATCCAATGACATGTCCTGTCATTCAACCATAAGACAAGATAAGTCATGACACCTTCTCTCTCAGGTGTGAGTCTGCTGGTCCCCCCAGGCACAATCCCCCAAGGGAAGTTCTACGAGATGTACCTCATTATCAACAAGTGGGACAAAACAACGTGAGTGCCCTTCATCTTTATTCCTCTCTTTCACTCGTCTCCTTTGCAACCACAAACCAGAACAGACCTCATTCTCACCTCAATCAGAAATTGTTCCAGTGCACAGCTCACCTGCTGGGAACCACTTGAAGTTTGTCTGGAAGTTATATCACTTTTTCTGAGGATAGAAAAAAATGATCAACTTGTCTCAACTTCTTCACTGAAATTGGAAGGGATTAAGTTCATACCAATTTTTCAGCAAGTTTGATATTCAGTTTGCTTCAAATACATCAATAGAACATGTTCCAAACCATGATGTGGTCATGATGTTCTTTTATAAATTAAGTTGTGTGTGTGTGACATTTACAGGCTACCCTCTGAGGGCAGTCAGACCGTACTAAGCCCTGTGGTGAGCTGTGGCCCCTCCGGCATGCTGCTGAATCGTCCTGTGGTTCTTACTTTACCCCACTGTGCCCAGCTAGACACACCTACACCTGACTGGACCCTCACACTCAAGACACAGACGCACCAGGGGGCATGGGAGGTAAGACAGCCTCTGACTGGTACCAAATAATGCATGTCTCGTTGGACAACATCACTGAACCCTCCTTCAATCTGTTATTAGGAGGTGCTGACAGTAGGAGAGGAGACTTTGTCATCTCCGTGCTACCTGCAGCTGGAGGAGGAGTGTTGTCATGTTCTCATGGAGCAGCTGGGAACGTACGGCCTGGTGGGCCAGTCCTGCCCTCCACAGCCCGCCTGCAAACGCCTGCAGTTGGCACTATTCGCCCCTCGAGCACCCTGCCTCTCCCTGGACTACAGCCTCCGTATCTACTGCATCCATGACACCCCGCATGCACTCAAGGTGCTGCTTTTATGTTTGCCCCTCTCTGTCTGTGTAAAAATGTCTGCATATGTTCACCTCTATTATTCTTAACCATTTAGCTGACTTTTCTTTCTGTCTTAAGTTCTTTTGTGTGTCAATCTGGCCATAGTATGAATATTTAAAGTCCCTTATTATTATTATCATTTTTAGGTTTATACTTTTTTTGGGCAGATTTTGAGTTTCTATAGAACATGTTTACATGCTATAATGTTAAAAAAACATATTGTTTTTCTCATTCTGTCTGTCTGAATATACCTGTATTCACCCTCAACACTCTGTTTTAGCTCCTGTCTCTTTAAGCCCCCCTCCCCAAAAGCCCAGTCTGCTCTGATTGGTCAGCTTTTTCCAGGTCTTCTTGCACCATCTTTGCAGCCAGCGAATGATTGTAACGGCACTAAAGCTGCACTTCTTACCTATATATAGTATAGTTGTGACATCACAACCGTACAGAAGTCCTGACGGCTCGTTTGAAGACACAGTTTGTGAATATGGGCTGTGTGCATTTCTCTGTTGATAGAGGGTTGAGCATTGATACTTTCACAGTATTTATATAGCACCTCAACATGCTTTACAACAAAAAAATACATGATTATCTCAGACTTTACACTATGGCAACTTGTGCATAACTGTTAATTTGCTTAAAGCTGCAATGTATAATATTTTTTAAAAGTATGAATACATCCATAATGTCGACTCCAATTGTAAAGTGCAACTAAAATAGAGCTTGGTTTGCTCATAGACAGCATAAACACAACACACACTTGCCAAAATGTTCACAAAACTTTACTAAATCAAACCACAAGAAGCCAAGACTCAAAATAGTACAGCACAATACACACATCTCCTAGTAAACAGCAAGTGAGCACTCAATCCAGAGAAAGTTGGGCACGCTGACTTTAGATATTTTCCTCTCTCAGTGTTCACAGACCAGACGCGATCGTAAACATGAGCATGCTGTGTGCAGTTAACTGGCATCACATTAGATGATTTCTGGCTGCTAAAGTTCAAACAGCTTTCAAACTGTTAGCTCTCACATATCCATTTGGAGACACCAAGAGATCGCAGTGTTTTTGAAAGCAAGTTTTGAAATGTGTTTGTATAATTAAATTGATGATATAAATGCGGCCCTAAGCCTGTCTTCTCTCTGCCTCTGTGCAGGAGGTGCTGGATTTGGAGAGGAGTCTAGGTGGAGTTTTGCTGGAGGATCCCAAGCCGCTGCTCTTCAAAGACAGCTACCACAACCTGCGCCTGTCCATCCACGACATTCCTCATAGTCACTGGAGAAGCAAACTACTGGCAAAGTATCAGGTGAGACACTCAAAATGCAGCAGATACTAGATACAGCCTGTTGATTTGAAAAAGGAATATAAATTTGGACGTATACAAGTCTGCAAAGCACTAATCGGAAGTAGATGGAATAATGTTGATCCAAAAATGTATTGATAAAATGTCAGTACTACTTCAAGCCTATTAGGCAGTAACTCCTCTGCAAAAACAATGGTCTGACAAACTCTTTATTTCAATGCAGTAGAATAGCTCAGAAAATACTGGTCTATTCACTTCTGTTGTAAACATCCAAACTCTCTGGTGCATTCTCTCGGCGGCTGCACAGAGATTGCAGTCTCAACCCTGAATAAACAAACAGGAAATCTGATAGTGGTCCTAATTTATAGACAGCGCACTTAGGAAATAAATTATCCGCTGACACGTGGAGACCCAGTCGGTGGAAGCGCAGAGTATCAAAATAAAGCATATTGCACTCTTCTTGAATGGAAACCCTATTCTAGATCCTTTCTGATTGTGCTGCTCAGAACAAAGGCAATTTAATCACAGTGTAGAAGCAATGTTTTTGTAATAACATTTTTTAATATTTCTATTTGAAAACAGGAGATCCCGTTCTATCACATCTGGAGCGGCAGTCAGAGACCCCTGCACTGCACCTTCAGCCTGGAGAGAGGGAGCCTGGCTGTGTCGCAGCTCACCTGTAAGATCTGTGTCCGGCAGGTGGAAGGGGAGGGACAGATATTCCAGCTGCACACGGATATTCAGGAGGTAATGGTAACTTAATAATGCGAACGCAGATAGAGTAGCAATAAAAGCTACGCAGGTAAATGTATTTTTAAAAAAAGGGGTGGTCTCAATACTTCTCTCCTTTCATTCCAGACTCTACCCCCACACTCACCTCTCCCCTCAGGAGGCACCTGCCTCCCGTCCTCTCAAGTGGGACCCTATGCCTTTCGCTTGCCTGACTCCATCCGCCAGAAGATATGTGCCAGTTTGGATGCACCCAGTGCTCGAGGATGTGACTGGAGACTACTGGCACGCAGCCTGGGTTTTGACAGGTCAGATCTACCTCACATGTTTTTGTGTGAAAGGCTGCTTGGTCACGCACGAGTCCAAAGATACTCAGGTTCCTGGTTCCTACTGTCAAGTGATAACTCAGAATTGTGTATAAGCATTTAGATGTCTGTCTGAGGTTAGATGTATGGGGTTTTGATTTTTTTTTTAAAAGTCCCATATTGTAAAAGGTTTGCGATTTCCATTTTTTCGGGAGGGCAGGCAGTAAAATGGAGCATTTCAGACAGAGGTTGAATACAGGTTTATTCAGACAGAATATTTAGAATCTGGAAAAAATGACCTTCATGTTGACTAGTTAATCCTGCTGAAATATAATAGTCATGTGGGTGTCAGTATTGGACTGTCAAAATAAAGTGGTACTAACGCTATTTTCAATTTACAGTATATCGTTTAAAAATGTCTGCAATCAATAATGGAATGTTCCTGACTCTTTCTTCCACCTCAGGTACTTGAACTACTTTGCAACAAAGCCCAGCCCCACAGGTGTTCTACTGGACTTATGGGAAGCTTGTCATCAAGCTGACGCAGACTTGGTTTCTCTGGCGACCGCGCTGGAAGAAATGGGGAAAAGCGAGGTGCTAGTTGTCATGACTACGGATGGGGATTGTTGATTGGTCAAGGAACAAGAGAACAAGCCCAGACATTTTCTCTTACACCGTGTTGAAAATAAGAATACCTGCCTATGAATATGCACAACCCCTGCACAAATCATAAGCCCATAGAGCATTTTGGTTCCTTCAACATGCACTGTATTACGTCTGCCTCATCGTCCTTTTCACTGACCCCTGATCAGCCACTGTAGCTACATGCACCATATGTAAGCCATTCCTATGATGCTAATCTGATTCACCTCGAATCCTCCAACGCAATGTTGCATCTGCAAGATGTGAAACCAATTTGAGTGCACAAAGGCGTAAAATCGGTGTAAAGTCATCTGTCAAATGTGGTGTTGACTGTCTTCTTCAAAGATTGGAAATTACACTTTTCTCTATATAAATAAGAAAAAGTTGGCACACTTAAGCACGCGCAATAACACAAACAGACAAGCGCTAACACGTGATTCCCCGTGTTTCAGTAGCAGCATGAAAGTGCATGATTTAACACCATCTCACCTCATGGCAGGGTCTTTTGTTTTCTCCATTGTCATTCTGTGTGTGCAGTGAATGACAGGCAGCACCGACCTGTCTGAAACCTCCTCAGGCTATAGACTCACTCCAACACATATACACACATGGATGGACAAACTGGTCATTAACAGGCGCTGAATCAGATACGCTAGGATTTCTTGTCTAACTGCTTCGACTACTGACAAGTCCAAGGTCTGAACCCTCAAGATTTGAGGGCTTGAGCATGTCGCTTTGTGCTGGGGGGGGCCTCTTCTTTGCGGTAGGAGGGTGAATTGTGAAGATCATTTAAAAAATTGGCAGATAACTAGACTGACTGACTCTTTATATTGAACCAACAAATGCCTCAAAGCCTTGGCATATCATTCTGACTCACAGGGGTGTTTCTCTTTCATCTCTCCTCGCATTCCTCTATCATTCTGCCACACTCCTCCGATCTGTTGAGAATAAACTGCAGGAGAGCTTTCTTGTCATCCCTTAAAAGTTTCCTTTGGGGAACGCTCTTTACGTTATTATCCATATTTGTGGATAGTTTGTTTATTTTGGTTGTCATTGCTGTTATCATCATACAGAACCTGTTCTCATCTGTGCTTGTTTTGGCGGCTTAACTGATGTCTTTTATTTTTAATTCTAGTAGAGCAGGCCGAATGGAAGAGTTAGGTGCACAGTGGATGTGTCAGTGGGGGATGACACAAATCTATTTGTTATTTTTAATACGATGCATCTATTCAAAATGTAAAATGTAATCTGTAAAACATGATTAGAGGTGGTAAAATGTCCAGGTGAACATACTGTATGCTGTATTTCATAGACATTTTTGCTTGGCTGTAGCTGAGAGCAGAGGTTAATGTTACAGCAATAGATTAGCCTTGAATCAACTAGGCAGCAAGGGACCATAAAACTTACCTCACCACTAACTGCATTATGTTTACCATCACTGATTATATTCATCTGCCTATTCATCACCCTGTAACTCATTAGGTCTCCCTTCACTCAGTTTGATTACACATTTTTTAATCATTTTTACTAAGCCACCTGCTTTGTGGTCAGGGTCCTCAAGCTTTTTGCGTTATCAATAATGTTCTGTCAGTTATTGTTAGACGGGATTTGAAATTCTTTCATCTGTAATTTTGTCATTCATTTCTGTGTGTCATTAAGTTTTTGTAACCCTTCAAAGCAAAAAAAAGTGTTCATATTATTGAAACCACAATAACCAAAACACAGACAGTATCCCTCCTCAGCAGTGAGTCATGACACTGTTTTTGTGTGAATGAACGGAAAACACAAGCATGCGTGCGTGCGTGCGTGCGAGTGTGCGTGCGTGTGTGTGTTTGTGTGTGTGTAGTATATGTGGGCAGACACTTTAGATCTGCCATTTTCTCTTTGTAAGTGCTATGCAAGTACAAAAGGAAAGCGGAGCATTTTGACTTCTTTTATTTCCTGCAAGAGTAATTCTATTTTTTCAGATCAGAGCATTGACAGGGTTTTGATTTTGTATCCTAAAGTGGTTCAAGAGTGGTTCAAAATGTTTTGATCATGGTGGTATGTGTTGGAATTCTTCATCTGGATCTGAAGGACCAAGGAAGCTACTATTGAAAAAGCACATGTGGAAGAACAAAACCAAGTGCAATGGTGCAATGGCTACAAAACAACATCATGAACTCGTGCCCTGCAGTTTCTTTGCCTGTGAGGAAATATCTGAACACGACCAGTTCAGAACTTTGGATCCCTGAACACTGCAGAACAATTTTCTTTCCTCAAAACTTTTACAGAGACTGGCTAGCTGTAGACTACAGTGTTTGTTCGTCCAGATTTCTTGAGTATCTGTTGGATCTTTGGCCGTAGCTCTGGATCATTAATGCTGGAGCTGGACTGGATTCCTCCTCGCTCCCATCAAAGATAATATTTTAGCCTTTGTTCAAGAAGACATTTTTATGGGAAAAAAAACAATGGATTCAGTGACATTATTTTATCTCTGTAAAGTACCAATTGTACATAAACGTCTAGCCTTCTTACCTGTAACTAAATATAATTTTTATGCAATAAATTATATTTCTTAGTTTAACAGTAGTGTGTGTTTTGTTGTTATTGAATAAAAACTTGTTTTTGCAGCAACAAAACATTGTATGAGCAGCTCTCAGCAAATCCATAGAGCATATTGCAGGCTTCTTTGGAGCTCCTTGGCACGACAGAATTACCTTTAAGTGACATATGTGTTTTTATCTATTTTCACGAATAAAGAGCTTCTAAACCTGTCCCTCATTCCCTCACACTTTATTGGAAAATTCCCTTTAGGTCCATTTAGCTTTGAAAGCTTTTAACTGGCACGCTATCTGGCATTCAAATTACAAAGGTTTTATAGACATTATTAGTGTCCTTTAAGGATTGACTCTGCCCACTTAGATTGAGCGTTCTGACCTCAGCTTTTTTAGGAGTGCAGGATGTGTGGGGATTTATCAGATTAGACTTTTATATTGAAAACAAATATCTCAGAGTCATTTGTAGTGAGCGGGCACTGCAGTATGGTCTTCATGGCAGGCAGCACTTTGCACCTGCATTGAGGTGCACTGCGAATTTACGATTGATATGTCACCCTTCAGTGCAAGACTCAGTTAAACCGTAATAAATAAAGTCTTACAGGATAAATGTGACTGCAGCTTCACCTTTACATAGGATGTTTTTGGATCATTTAAATAATCAATGCTGACAATTATTGTGACCTGCAGAATAAGTAGATGGAGGATGTGTTTGATTTGACTCATGACATTATTTGTGCAGATTGTTTCTGCACATTTAGATCTGTTATTGGGGGAAACAGCAATTCAGCAGCTGCGATTTGGATAAGTGATTCATTGGGATAAGTGATTGATTTGACAATGATTAGTTTAGTCTATTGGTGTCCACTCATGTGTCACGGAGAGCCAAGAGTTTTCACTCCAGTCACAAACAATCATCTCGTATCATGTTAGACTTTAGAGGACTTTTAATGCTTTTTCTTGAATTGTTTTTTCCATTCCTGAGAGGCGCACACTACACATGTGCTGTCCTATGGTGCCCTCTTGTGGTGAATATGATGGTAACCCCACACTCCTCAACAAAGGCCAGATATGGAAGGGATGTTTTGAATTTGTATAGTTTAAATAAACCATTCATCAATCAGCATTTTTTATATTCTAGCGGGCATTTTTACGATATTAATAAATGTGATCTTTACTGGAATATGCAGCATGACTATAGTGCCACAAAGAAAACAACAGTAGATACATTTCCTGTTCACTTTATGACAATATTGATGATGTAATGATGATTCCACAACAACATATTAGAAGTAGTATTAGTAGGCTACCACTAAGAAAACTGTTGATGGTTTAATGATTTATATGTGACATCTGAAGGTTAGGGTCACTTTATTAAGCACTAGTCTACAGTTTGCTCAATTATGCAATAAATAATATTTTGTTGCCGTCACTCAGACTTTCATTGATTTTTTGTAACATTATGTATGTTACAAATTGCATGCTACAGATTTTAGGATTTGAAACTTCAATATCAGTAATTTACTGAGTTTGTCAATTGTGCAAACGTTATACTTTTATGAGCATTTATATAAAATATGTATTTTTGTATTTTTCTTTAATTCTTTTCATAATTTACATATTATGTGCATTTGTTGAATGTGTGCTGTCACATGCAAGTACCAACTAGGCCTACATACATTTTTGTAATCTTTGCAGATTTCCAACCATTTGTTTTGTTTTTCTTTTTTGTTAAGTATTATAATCTGTTAAAAAAAATACAATAATACTATATTATTGGGGCAAGTATTATCCTTAATTCTATATTTTATTAATTCAATTATTATTTGCTTTACAAGGACGTGCTTTTATGTTAGAAAAGCTGCACCGGAAAAGATCTACGTCAGTAACAGAAGGACTTCCGGTATATGGCTATCCGAATAAAAGCTTTTAAATTGTAAGAATTCGTTTTTATTTCCAAAAGTATTTTAAATAAAGTTTCAAATGTGGCTTTACGTATTTTGTAAATGTCATTTACTTTGTCATTGATCAAAAAATACATGTTTGAGCTAGTCTGGCTTAAATTTGTGTCGATGATACTTTTATTCTGAAGGACTTGTGTCGGAAGTCTTATTGTTGTTGCTGCTTGTTTGTCAGCTGACCAAATGAAGTTTGCTATGTGAAATTGATGTTTGTGTCACCGTATCAAAACTTGTGGAAAAGACAGAAGCAGCCACCAGGGAGTCTCCAGCAGTCAGGTATGTTTATATGTATTTATATTTGATTTAATGAGCCCAACGGTCAATGAGTCACGGTCGACGTGGTTAGTTTGTTGATACGAGGCTGGGGTACCCTCGTAGCTAGTCTCTAATGTGGGTTTACTCTTTATACAGTTGTGTCCACACTAAACAAATACAACCTGGTGTGTCTATTCGCCTGGAGACCGTACTAATAAAGACCACGGACGAATAAGCACTGTAATGTCCCAATGAATATTGAAAAATGTCCTTGTTCGCAGTGACCAGAGGCATACTTTGAATTAAACTGATCAGTCTGGACTACAAGTCATTGTAATTGCTTTTTCTTGGGTAGTAAGCATCACGTGGAAACTGCTTCCTCATTATTGGCACACATGATGCTTAAGGATGCAAGGTCAGCTTTGTTCTGTCACGTCAGCCTTCTTTGTACCCCCTTAAATAGTTCAAGTCATTTAATCTTATATTGTGCAAGCACTCTCATACATACCGGGACACTTATCATCTTCTTTTTGCAATCACTTAATCCACCACTTAAGTGCAATCATTTAACTGCTTACTGCTCATTTCTGTCATATACAGTCATACATAATTTATCTTATACATTTTTTCTACACTCAACTTATCTGATTTCATTTTCCGTGAATTTTTATTTTACCTGTTTTCTTACATCAACTTCATATTTATTTAACTGAGAGTTTATTGTTTACTTTTTATTGTTTGTTGTTTTTTATTTATATCTCCCTTGTGTTTTTGCAAGCTGCTGGAAATTCAATTTACTTGCAGGAGTCATCCCAAAGGGATCAGTAAAGAGAAGTCTAAGTCTAAGCAAGTGGTGCTGGTGAAAGTCAGTTTTTTTTCTCTATTTTCTACCAGCGGCAGAAAATAGGACCAGAGACCACAGCTCTCTGATTCGACCTCATGACAACATGCATCACTCACTGCTTATTTTTGACATGTGAGGACGTGGTTTGCATAACAAGTGCAGGCGTGTGATGAAACTGTGGTGATTGCAAGTCAGCGTTTTTTCTTTTACTTCTGCATTGTTAGACACAATTATACTGAGTGTGCTGGAGAATTTAACTAAGAATAAATTATGTAAGTTCAGGGCAGATTCCTGCTGTGGGAGAGCCGTGGTTTTGCTTTCACACCCTGCTACCAAATAGTTATGATTCCAGCACTCCCATTAGTATTGTTGGTGCAGTGGTGGCACAGTGAGAAAAGGAAAATGCGTTCATGTCACATTCCACATCATCTGAAACATGATGATGATGAGCCATTTTTTAATTGTGTCCCCACAGAATTGAATGCTCATCCTCAGGGTTAAATGTGACTCCTTCTGCTGCAGCATCACAGGATCTGGAAGGCTAGACTGATCTCTACCAGGCACAGCACAGAGATCTCTCCAGAATATGGCTCCGCTAAGGGTCTGTCTTTTCCTTTCTGGACAAGTACAAGTTAACGTAAGCATCATCCAAATCCCACCCTTTGCAATAAGATTATTATTTTTTCAGTGATTTAAACTCATGTTTTTCTTCTTCTCCTTCACAGCTCTCTGTTTAACACTTACTGTCCGCAGGTCCTTTTACTGCTACAACCTTCCCTTTTCTCTCGTCGTTACTTTGTGAGTGTTCAGTCTGTGAAAATGGACGCCACAGAGCCTGTGCAGCCCAGTCTAAACTCCTCCTATGTTCCCAACACTCTTGGCAACCACCATTTATCTGAGGATGAGGACAGCGAGGACCAGAGTACCTCTGCGTCGCTCCTGCCCAAACCTTCCTCAGTGCATCTGGCCGTGCGCTACAGTTCAGAGGACTCTTACTGTTTGGTGTACATCATCTTCTTTCTCATGGGCATCGGCTCCCTGCTGCCATGGAACTTCTTCATAACAGCCAAACACTACTGGCACTACAAACTGAGTAACAACACTCATGGCAGCGGCAGTGAGGAGCAACGTTCAGACCTCAGTGTGAGTGAGACTAAATACTGTGGATTGTGTGTGTACTGTATGTGTATGTACCATAAACTGCCTAGGGTGTGGACACAGGAAGATGCACATTTGTGCCATTCTGCATGCTTTTCCTAGTCACAGTCACGGTCCTGTGACAGATGTAAGGACTGAGTGTCCTCATCCGACAGAAATCCATTTACACACAATTCGAAATGCTTTAGGTTTGTTAAGGGCAACAAAGAGGGTGGTCAGACCTGCTTTCCTTTCTGTAGATTTATGCTATTCTGAGATGGACGCTTGATTTTATTTGACTCATGGCAAAGGTGAGAAGGAATGCTGTGCGATTTTTAGATTTCTCCCTTCTGCTTTCACTTCCTTTTACTTTGTGTGAGACACTGTGAGCATATGAGTGTGTGTTCTTATATTTAAGCAAATTCAAATGTCTATTCTGTTTTGTATTCTCTTGCAGGACTATTTTGAAAGCTATCTGGCCATTGCCTCCACAGTGCCCTCTGTACTGTGTCTGATACTCAACTATGTCCTAGTTAACAGGTCAGTTTCTTGTGCAAACACACACACACGTGCACACACAGCACATTCCTCTCAGATGATTTTCTTTGTTTCTGGATGTTTGGATGTTGACACAGTCACATTTGTCCCATTTAAGGCCTTAACACAGCATCTCTGTCCAACAGAACAGCACTAAACATCTGCCTCTTTTTTGTGTTTGTGTCGATCAACTGATCTTATAATAATAAACTAATCTCTGTACCGCGTGTGCGATGTGCCGGTAGGTTGTCTTCGAATGTGCGGATCCTGTCGTCTCTTTTTGTGATCCTGCTGGTCTTTGTCGTTACCACGGTGCTGGTGAAGGTGGACACGTCAGACTGCAGGACGGAGTTCTTTATTGGCACGCTGGCCAGCGTGGCTGTCGTCAGCGGAGCCTCAAACCTCTTCACCGGCAGCGTGTTTGGGATCAGTGGGCAGTTCCCCATGAGGATTTCTCAGGCCCTTATATCAGGTACAGTCCTCATTTAGGTGAGATTGCTTTTAAAGCATTTATACAGTACCATACTAACCTTTTTCGACTCTCTTGAAACCATAAAGTATGCACTACTCAGCAGCTCCATTAAAGGTTTACTGATTAAATAATTTATCGTGGCTATTTATGTCTTGCCACTACCCTACATGGTGTGTTGGACATAATGATGGCTAACAAGATGACAGGTATCCCCAATGAATATAAAACAATGGCCTCCTTTTGGAGCATCTAGTTATATTTTTCATATTAACTAACATTGATGTTCCATATACTGTAAAATGTCTAGTGTATTCATTTTTCTTTAGCGTTTCTATTCCAGTGTTAAAAAAAAAACAGCGGCCAAACTGCATGAAGAAAATATTTCGATGCCGCTTTTTATTTGCTTTGCATATGTTCATTTTGCAGTACAGTTCATAATAAAATAAGAAAGTACTCATATACTGAGAAATACTTTTAATTTGCCAAGTATTTAATTGACAAAGGAGTACACAAAAATAGGCTTTACCATTTGATTTCATGTAGACTTGATATATTTATTTAATATATTATCAGTAAACATGCTATATCATAATATATATTGTTATCCAGATATAAAATTACCTATATCGTGATATATTATTCACTGGGTTGTTTTGACAGAGGTACATTTTTCAAAAAATGAATGGGTTTAATTACTGACCTTTATTAACATAACATGCCTGTTACAGGTATAGAAAAAAGGGCTAGGACTTTATGTAATCTTATAATAAAAACATGTAATCAAGTCTAGGGAAACTTTGTTGCATGTCGTCCCCCTTCCTCCTTCTTAAAGGCAAAAAAGGACGGATAGTTATTTACATTTAATATATAGAGGTCATTGAATTGTATCGACTGAATCAACTCACTAAGTGAGGTATTTTCTTTATCTCAGGCCAGGCCATGGGAGGCACACTGAGTGCAGTAGCATCAATAGTGGACCTGGCAGCGGCGAAGGATGTGACCGACAGCGCACTGGCCTATTTCCTGACAGCTGACGTTTTCATCCTCCTCTGCATCATCACATATCTGCTGCTGCCCAAGCTGGCGTATTCAAGGTAGCAGCCAAAAGATGTTCTGGGTGCTCCATACAGATACATACACATACACTCTGTATCCTCAAAGCAATTTCAGTCAAAAAGCAACTGGACTTGGTTAGATAAATAACCAAGTCCAGTTGCTTTTTGACTGAAATTGCTTTGAGGATAACGATGACCTGGACAAATTAGAATATTCACAGGCTCCATACACTCTGTAGATTTCTGCGAAAAACAACCATCCAGACCAACCTCCTCCCTGAGTGAAGTTTGGGGCTCGTTAGACTACGTCACCTGACTTCCAGAGCATTTACTCTAACCGTGTAATATTGACGGAGATAGTTTTACACTGACTGAAGTCAGTTGAAAGTCCAGTGCATCTCATACACACTAAAGGGTGCCAAGAGTGTTTCATATGTTTCTGTGGTTTTCAGAAAAGTACAGTGCTAACCCTTTTTCTTTAAGCGTGCATTTGAATTTGCAGACAATGATAACCCCCTTTCTTTTCTTGTAAAATTGACTTTCAACAATCTGGATACTATAAATTACTAATCGTTTAGCAGTGTGCATTATCTCCCAGTGTAATTCCTTATACCACCACCAGATGGTGCTAAGTTAGATATGTTAAAATCCTACACATAGTGGGGTTGACTTACTTCAAATTAATTGTAATAAATAGGAATTTCTTACCTATTAGTTATTTTGCTTGTGCATTTCAAATTGCAGTCTGGAAATGCGAAGATAGAAGTATACACTTATTTTATCTCTATTTTTATAGTCTTTATTTAATACTGCATTTATCACAGTTGGAGTAATAATAAGCAAAGGCCTTGAAGACAATCTAATGATACAGCTTCTGTTTAGGGGACAGGTTCAATGCATCTTGTCAAAAGGTTTTCGATATACTTGTAGTTACATGCAGCATTCTGCTATACTTCTCTCTCCAGACACTACATGCTGGCAGCAACATGCACCAGTTCAGGGGCAATAAATGAGGGGGAAGGAGCAGCAGCCAGCACAGTCTCCGTCCCACCACTGCAGCCAATCCTCAGGAAGACGTGGGTGCTCGGCCTGAGTGTCTTCTACGTCTTCTTCATCTCTATCATGGTGTTCCCTGCAGTGTCTTCGGGGATCCAGTCCGTCAACAAAGACAGCGGCAACCCCTGGACCACCACTTACTTTGTGCCCCTCACCAGTTTCTTCCTGTACAACGTGGCAGACTTCTGTGGTAGGCTGGCCACAGCTTGGCTGCAGGTCCCTGGTCCCACCAGCAGAGTCCTGCCCGCACTGGTGTTGTGTCGCTCCATCATGGTGCCCCTTCTCATGTTCTGTAACTACCAGCCAAGGGATCACCTCCAAACTGTGCTTTTCGGCCATGACGGGTACCCCGTAGTCTTTAACTGCCTGCTAGGCCTCACTAATGGCTACCTAGGCACTCTGCCAATGATTTATGGCCCTAAGGTGGTACCTCGAGAGCTGGCAGAGGCCACAGGAGTGGTCATGTCCTTCTTCCTCACTCTAGGACTGGCTGTGGGATCTGCTTTCTCCGTGCTTATTGTGCACTTCATCTGACCAGGCTCTTGAGCAACAACATAGTTGTTTACAGTGGTATAGTTTTGCTATACATCAGACAGTAGCTGCCCAGTAGAGTCTGATGAACACCAGAGCCTCACAGCACTGTGATGCTAAGTGCACCAGTAAAGCCAGTTGCTGGCCATGTAAGAAAGGTACTGGGAAGTTTCTCATTCCCACTCTTAACCAAAAGTCCTTGACTATTTCATACCTCACATTTGTATGTATTATGTTTACACTGATATGGCTCATTATGTGCCGCCACAACTTGGTCCCGATAAACCAGGAAGTGGTTCTCAAAGCAACATTAGCAATCAGTGCAGTCCATAAGGGACACCTCGATATGTAGGTTTTTTTTTCCATATTGTAAAACGCAAATGTATTTGTTTAAAGGGGGGGGACATTTTGTGATACAAGTTATACAAATGACGAAGAAGCACCTCGTCTTAGGGATAAAGCTGGAAAAACATGTCTGTTGTCTGTAAACCTTGTAACTAAACTTGACTTGACTCAGACTTCATAAACAAGTTTGATTTGTCATTTTAAATGGGCACAAAACATTTATGAACAGGCAACAGTCTAATGTTGGCACTGGCAGTTGAATGTGTTTTGAAAGCGTGTCTATTCGAAACCATTCTTGTGAACAAGATATCTCAGGAATGTCAACTTGGACTCAAGGATGTACTGAGTGTATAGATCTATTGTGCTGCCGGGTTGAAGATGTGTGATCCCCGTTTCTCTAAAAAAAACAAAAAAAAAAACACACTTAATGCCTGTTAAATTCCATCAACACATACATACACTGCAAGTCTGGACAGACCTCAATGTAAACTGCAACTTTACCAGTTGGCGGCACCATACAACAGTAAGGCAGTAATTCTAGTTATGACATACACTATTTATAGGGCATACTGTACTATGACTTTGCATGACATATTGGGCAGGTGTAAGCTGCAGTGCTATGGATACATGTACCATATGCATACTCTTGGGTTAAGTGGTCATTTGAAAGCATGATTAACTAACCAAACATACACATGTCAAATCTGACATTACAAACAGGGACAGACACACACACCAAACATGTCCGTTTGTTGGAGAATGATTGGTGTGCAATGGGTTAGTATAGCATTTTTGTAACGTGTGCTTAAAGTAGCATTTCTTTTTTCTAAAATTTAAAATGTCAGAAATTACAAATAATGCACTATGATACTGCTAACCGTTTGAAAATGTTCACGATTGTACATTACCTATCTGAGGCAACTTCTTAAGCCCTTCGAGTTTGGCATATTCCTGAAGATAAATGCATTAAAGCCAACACCTTGTTGGAGGAATTAATCTGGATGTACTATAGGCTTGAACATTATGGGGTTAAATGTAGTTTTCTGGTCTGCAGTAACAATAAGCAAGTAGGTTTTTATGGCAAGCTTGATAAAAATACTGAGCTAAAATTCAGTTTACAAAAAGAAAAAAATAAATCAGACAGTGGATTAGGGTCACTTTTTTTAATTGTTAAAAATGTACAACCGACAGTTTGCTCAGGGTTTGAGGCAGACAATCGAATTAGAGATGCTCTCAGTACGTTAGAAACAGTGATTTACAAACAGTAGGAAGAGTGCAAACAATGGGAGGTGAGTGGGAGGTACAGTACACTCTCAAACCAATTACCTCCAGATCAGCTCCTTAAAACAAGAACGCACATTTTCTCTCTACAAAATATAAATCTGTTTAAGGATCAGACACACTGCTAAAAGTAATACCCGTCATTCTTAACACACCGAGCGGCCTCTCCTGTTTGCAATCAGTACTTCCAAAGAGAAGGAATCAAATACATATGCATCATCACATATGGGGGTTGGGCAACAGAACAGCAGCCATCTGACCCTGTGTCAACAATTAACATGTGAAACTTGAATTTGTGTTTCGGACACCACACCCTGCAAGCAACATAAGTAAGCACAGTCCAAATGATGCAAATCGGCACAGAGAACAACAGTGACGCTGTAACAAGCTGAGCTGCAGACCACTACACACCATCACTCCTCGCCTGCCCCAACCATCCCGAAAAACAAAAAACAAAAGTCCCGTCCCTTTCCACCATGGCATCATTCAGAATATTAAAGTTCATTTAAACAAACTCATTTCAGTCCATTAAAAAAAGAAAACAGGACACGAATTAAAAAAGGGGGAAGCAGCGCTACAGTATTTTTATCTTTTAATTCCCTATAGGTGAGTTTGTGCTTCTTCTATACCCACACATGGCGTTTGCAGTGAGCCACAGCCTAAAAAGACAGAAACAAGTGATTAGACAGGTTTGTCAAATCAAACTTTACATAACCAGTAATAATAAATCAGTAGTGGTAGGCAATTGGGTTAAAGCGAGAATCTCAGGAATCCATTGGACGAATTTGGTGTGCCTCTGAGTAGGCAGCTTAGGTAGTCACAGGGCCGCAACAGCACCGAAACGACATCAGTGTGAATGGGAAAGCCGGAGGGGCAGAACTACACACAGAAGTTATGTAGGAGGGTCAAGAAGTGACAAATCAGCATAAAGTGTAACCTAAGTTAATTAATAATAACTTAAAATAAACATGTGCAATAGTCTACCTTCTCCTCCCCCCTCAAACCCAGGTGCAGCAGTCACTCTATTAACTTCTCTCTACTGACAATTGTGCTACCGTAATGTTTAAAGTTTGTTTGTGGGTCAGGTCGGGTTTGATTAATGGTTCAGATCAGTCCACACGCGCACGAGACACGGCTGCCTCTTTTGCCTCCAGAAGACTGGCTGCTATCTGAAATTAAACACTGAAGTGGCGTTTCGCTGGCTTTGCTTGGTTCTGTGTGAATAAACAAAGCCAGCGTTGCAGTGTAACTTTGTTGCATCGCTGTAGCAGAACTCTGTAGGAGAGGGGCTATAGCCTTATATTTCTCATAACAGGACACGTTTGGGTGTCGAAATGACTCAACTACTCACATTGCAACGAGTTGCTGTCTCCACGTTCTTGCACCAGAATGCAGGTCCCCAGCTACACTGCTCTGTTCCCAGCAGCCTGCGCTCAGCTTCAGGACAGGCTCCCACTTTCTGTTACACACAAAAACAAAGTACTCATGTTTCCTGGCACAACCAGCACTGAAGCTAAAGTGCTCACATTACTTGTCTTGTTATTTAGTTATGAATGATCCTAATTTACTATTTACCATACACACGAAGTCTGGGTCGAGCATCTGGAGAAGAAGCTGGATAAGCATTGGTTCATACTGCGCGATCATCTGGTCACACTGTTGACACAGACACACGTGGTTAAATACAAGGCTGTCACATGAGGAAAGGTAAAAGTCACACAAGGTAAGGAGATTCAGCTACTCACTTCGGTCTGGAAGGAGTCGGGCAGGAAGCTGCATACTTTCTTCACAGCCTCCTCAATCTCTGCCTCTGTTGCATTCTTCTCCAGAATGCCATCAACGTAACTGATGGCCATCTTGCAAACCTTGCAGTAACCACCAGCCTTAAAGAGAGTCTGGTCGAGAGCAGCTGGATAGAATTACAACAGCAATCACGGTTATTGCCCATGTGGAAATATAATAAGATTTTGCATTTGTGTGCTTTGAAGAGTGAGAACTTACGGACAAATACACGGCTGGCATCATTGCAGAGGGCCAGCACTGTGCAGACGGCCTTGGGGTCAGCCTGCTGCACCAGCAGCTCAATGATGGCCTGGCCATAGGTTTCGATCAGGTCCTTACACTGGGTACTCAGAGAAGCGGGCAGATATGTGCACACCTTCTCCACAGCTTTAACCACCTCCTCCTGAGACAGAGACAGGTGGATCAGCTTGACACCAGAGCTGAGTCTAAGGCTACATTAACATTACAAGCAAATGTCACCCACTTCTGATTATTTTGTTGCCCTTGTGCGACACAGATCTGATTATCTCAGTAATATGGACACAAAAATCTGATTTTTCCAATCAGATCTGGGCCCCTTCATTTGTGAAGGGGCCCCTGAATCTGATGCATATCTGACCACTGGCAGTGCGACCACTGTGACAACAGTCATATCGGGTCAAGTCAAGTGTTTTTCCACATCAAGTTTAACTGAGCTGAACTGGATCAGTGTGTTCTGCCTCATCCTGCCCTACTGTGCTGTGATTGGCTAGTACACATTTCTTCAACGCATCCTTCGGATTGGATGTTATGCAGATATGAGTGACGACTCCGTTTGGCTAATTTTAGCTAAGCTACCTCATCCCAACCTACTTTCATGCTTCACTTGTTACAGAAAATGTGCTGAACAAAGTTGTCACTCATAAGGCAATGAGCTTTCCTACACTGTGACAACAGAGTGGATAAAGCATTACATAGTTAAATTTTACTCATTTAGCAGCTGTCTAGCTGGCTTATCCCACCACGCTTTAATAGTGCACTTGTACAGAAAATGAGCCAAACAGCAGGCAGTTGCCCAGCAGAAGTGCTGGTCCCTCTGCCTCCTTGGCTGGGAGAAGAGCAGACAGCTGTGCTATAGCAGCCGCATGCCTGTAATGTTTTTTTTGTTGTTCTAAGGCGCACAAATGTGAGGTGTATCATGGAAAAGATCTGTTCACACCATAGATAGACTGATGTCAGATATAGGTCGCTTCAAACATAAATAGTCTAAGCAGAAGGATCGGATTTGGGTAGAGTTTATTTTTACAGTCATATTGGATACAACTAGTAGCACACATACACACCTCTGTTTTCTGATCCTCCAGCATAGTCTCCAACTGTTTCATCACAAACTCACATATGGCACAGGTTGGGGATTCACGGACACGCACCATAGGCTGGAACACAAAGAGGCAATGTCTCATGCGCATGTACATTGTTGAGTACTGATTTTTTTGTACTTTAGTAAGTACTGAAGAATCAGCAGTCATGCGCCCTCCATGATTTACCTTAGTAGACTTGTCAGTGGCAGACTCGACCTTGGTGGCGGGGAAAAGCTTGAGAGCAGGTACAGCCTTGGAAGCAGGTACAGTCTTGGCAGCCTGCAGCAGCATCATGGGAATGGACTTCTTTGTAGCAGTACAGAAGCCAGCGTGGACACAGATGTCCTTGGGTTGCTGAGAACACAAACAGACAGTTACTTTAGAATACACAGCCAAAGGTATTACGAAACTTGCCATATTGCATGCCGTTAGCATAAACCTTATTTCTGTAGTCTGTGCATACCATTCCACAACATTACCACCCATGCAATATGTAGCAGTTTCTATGTTACCAACAAAAAAAAACAAACATCAAACCCAGCTCACTTTTACCACTGCAACACACACACCCCTACTGGCAAAAAAAGGTTTACTTCTGCAGCTTTCAGGCAACAAACAAGATCAGCCAGTGTTGAGCCGCCATTTAAAACACAATGGAGATGGTGTTTTTTTGATGGGGATAGCAACTCTAATATTAGTAAACCTTGTTTGTGCAAACTAAGTAACAATATCCAAGCATATGTTAAACATGACAGCACTGTTTGCTTATTTGATGTAAAGAAAGAATTTGTCAAGTCATTAGCCACACAGGCACAGGGTTCAGGTTAAGGTTAAGTAAAGTAGCCTCACTTTTAATTAGACTAATCATTGACATGCATTTCTACAGGGTCGGGTGAGTAGCACTAGGAGTGGACAGCACAAGAAGCGAGAACTAAGGATTAAGAAGCTAAAGGCCGAACACAGACAGACCTACCTGTTCCTGGGGAGCAGCATACAAAACCCAGAGCAGGAGAAAACAGAGCAAGACAACATGAATGAAGGGGAGAAAAGCAATGACAGAACACAGGGCAAAAAAAAAAAAAGACAATAGAAATGTTTAAATAAATGAATAAAAACAGACAGAAAGCGATTTAAAAAGATGTGAATAAATTGAGGTCAGCAGACCGGGTGGTGCTGGAAGACTGAATATTCGATTAGCTCTACCAAAACGTACAAATTATCAGCCTCATTAGTTATGATGATTTAGGGCTTCATTGAATATTAGAAATATAATGGCCACTCATCATAAGATGTGATTCAAAAAAGGTGCAAACACAAACACAAAAAAAATACATTCCCTGAACTACTTTTAAAAACAGTTAGGCATGTGAAGTGGGAGGGTAACAACACTCACCATGGACATGAGCTGCTCGACAACGAGGGTACCATACTGGCTCACATACTGCTTGCACTGCAGTGAGGAAAAACAGTCAATACGCAGCATTTTATTGGAATTTGATTTCCTTTGACAAAGAAAGAAGGAAAATGAAATCCTCCACCCATGCAGGGCTCTCACCATTGAAGCCAAGCCTGGACCCAGCAGGTCACACTGGTTCTCGATATTCTCAATGAGAGAGTCGACATATGAGGAGTTCTCCTTGGCTTCCGCTTGAGCGTCAGTCAGGAACTTGATGCAGTCCTGGCACACATCTTCAGTTGCCTACAGGGGAAGTAAGGTTCAGGGCCAAATTAAGGTAATATTCATCAACAGCAGGTGGATAACCGAGAGGAGTTTAACAGTGTACCTGCTTTGGAGTCTCTTGTTTGGGGGCCTCCTGCTTGGGGGACTCCTGAGGATAGAGGAGCTCGGGAACATTGATGAGGAAGGGAGACACTTGCTGGGAGAGGTCCACCTGAGGGATTTCATTCGACACAAGCTGTTCCTGGGAATGGGCCTTAGCCAGGGCTACCTGCTGAGACTGACACAGCCCAATGGCTGCACACACCACACCGGGGTCCTCCTAAAAACACACTCCAGGTTATTTTAATAACTGGCACATCTGTTCTAGTGACTTTATAGTTATAGGTTTATTTAAAAAGCATTGTATGCATGTTAGCTGTGAGCAAAGGTAAATAACTTCAATAAAGCACTAGCTTTTAAGTCTCGGTTACTCAGTCAAAGGAGAAAAGAAATGCAACTTGAACTAAATATCCAGAAAGATAATGTTTTTTTAAAAAGGATCTGTAAAGAATGGTCTTTTATTCTCAAAGTTGCTGTAGCAGAAGAGAGTTGAAACAGAAAATGACACCCAGTGCTCCCAGTCATGAGGTCTAGTATTACACAAGGACTACCCTGTTCCCGTTTAGACTTGGGACTCACTTCCCCATCAATAGCTCTTATTCAGCTCCCTGCACTTTGCTCACAGCCACTTCTTTTTTCCATTTTGACATCAAGGGGCAGATGGACCATTTACTTAAGAGTCTTAGGTAAAGCCAAACGATAAACTGACAAACCAAACTCCAATGAGCTTCAATAAGATCCTATACAAAACGTATTTAATTTAAAAGCATCTAATACAGTTCTAAATGTAAACCTTATAAAGGCACCTTTAATATGCTAACTGCTGCTGTGCCTAAACTGTTATTTTTGTTAATTGTTATTACCCTGACTATTCCACCACAGCTTTTTTCATCTAAATTCAAACCGTAAACAGGCTAAGACTTGGTTAACGAAGCTCACCAGTTCTCCTTTAATGATTCCCATGAGGATGGGGTAGTAGCTATCCACCATCTCCTTGCACTCTGCGGTCAAACCTTGATCAGGGATGAGCTGGCAGGCCTTCTCGAGGTACCCAAGGATCTCAGACTGCAATCACAGAGATAGCCAGATATCAGTCTACCAAATGAGTGTTTCAGGTTTATCAAAAGGTTTTATCAAGACATGGGGAAAAAAAAAAAATCTTACCTCAGTGGCATTGTCTTTCAGTATCTGCTCCACCACCATCAACACCTCTTTACACAAGTCACATGGCACTGATTTCTGAAACCAGTCAATTGGGTGTGTAAATAAAAAAGTCACATGTTTCAAAGTGCACACAATATATCTAGAACACAAATAAGAAATGCAAGAAAGTTTGAGAAAGACGCATGTGCTTTCTGTTAGTGATACATGTCAATTGCACTTGTCACTTCATATAAAAAAAGGGGGGGGGGGGGACTCACCATCTGGGGCTGGTTCCAGACGTTCTGCTGACAGTGACTCACAGCTCCGCACAGAGATGCCGCCTTCACATTCTGACACCAGTAGGGGGGGCCACGAGCACACTGCTCAGTGCCCAGCAGGGGGGTCGCTACAGCTACATGGTAGAAAAAGAGGAAAAATAAGGCATGTGCAGATATAGTCTTTCATTCTTCAGATCAATTCAGTCATAAATTTAGTTTGCTGGTTGAGGTTTTACTTGCTCTCAATCTACCTAGAATAGACATTTTAACAAGTCGTTTAGATTGTAGACTACGTACAAGCACATAACATTTTCTCAAATGAATTACAGATAATTCTAGGTTTTACCACACATTTTGATTAATCTTCCTGGTGATGTCAGTTATGAACGATGGGGAAATTCAAGGCTGACATACTTCCTCAAAGCATCAAAAAGGAGGAATTTGTTTATCACTTTCAACCATGACATTGCTCGGCCAGTTTAATTTTAAATACCACTGACAAATGTCAGCCTGAACCTTGTCGGTTGTGTTTAAACATGATTTGATGATGTTTTTTTTTTAATGGATCTTATCTTATTTAAATTAATTAATAGCGTGGCGTACTTTTTCAAACTCAGAGCTACCAAGCCTGATAAACATGAACTACTTAAATTTGGCATTGACGATCTCAACTTTATTTGAAGTAGCTTGGCAAAGTTGATGTCAAATAGGATTTTTTTTTAATTTGGCATTTCAATAAAGAAACTTAGAAAGTTAGCCACCTGCCTCCCAGTCCATACTCAAGCCTCCCTTAACCAACCAAATGCTATTGAGTTCTGTTGTCAAATAAATAAATAAAAAACAGTGGGCTTTGCTGTGAAGCTAGGACTACTTCAAACACTAAGGATTGTGGGAAAATACTCTTAACTGTTTTATAACTACCTTCAAGCAAAAACACACCAAATCCTATTAGTGCAAATTGCAAAGTAGCATTAGCATATACTTATATCTGGCACGATTTCCTTCCATCAGCCACCCAAAAACCAGTCAGTCAGAAAGCAGCAGACCAAGAGGAAATACCACAGGGGGAATTAATAATTTACACATGCATTATAGGACCAGAAGTTGGTATGCATGCATGCAATGTAAATGTTATATTTTGGGTTAATGCAAAAAAGGGGGTTATTGGTCACAGTTCTCCATTTTACTGAAGTGGAAAAAAAGTGATATGGGAAAGAACCTAATACTTTACTGTTTCCTGTTTTTACCGACATTTAAACACTGCTTGACAAAAAGAGACAGATCATCTTCAAAACAACTTACTAAAATGCTGTTAAGACAAAGATGTCTTGAACGGGAAATAAAAGCAAGGTTAAATGGTTTACACAGAATATCAATGGATAAGTATGCGAGGGCGGCCCGAGTCCGGCCTTTAATGATAACATCCAAGAATTGGCTGCACGGACAGACCTTCAAATCACCCAGTTACACCACCGTGAGAGCACCCCTGCTCAAATTCTACCAATAGAGTCACAGCACAGAATGGACACTCCCACTCTCCACTTGAGTCACATGAGCAGTTTGGCAAAATAACAAGATGTTCTCAAGCAGACACTGTACTGAGGAGGATCTCTGCACAAGTGTTTTGCACCGCAGTAAACTGTTAACAGTTAACAAGGCAATACACAGTGAGAGAAGATGTGTTGTATAGTTATATTGGATTCATGTAAATCATCCACAGCAGAATAAGCGGCTGAAGATGAGATGAGAGATCCACAGCCGAAAAACAAGTCATGCATTTGACAAAGAATACAAGTTTTACAAGAAGTCAGCAAAAAAAGGCTATGACATATACAGGCCTATAATTGACTTTCTGTGTACCGTGATTCTGAAACTGAAAACTCATCATAATGTGAGTGAATCAACATCACATGAAACAGTGAAGTACAAAAAAGCTTTAAATAGGTTTCACATTGCATTGATCAACGACAGCAAGTGGCCTGTGAAACCGTCTCAGTGTAGCATGTTAGTTAAGAAAGCATACAGAACACTTGTTGAACAATAGGATTGAGCCCTGAGCTTATTACAGGAAAGAATGCGAAGGTACAAATAGGACATTACATAAACTCACTATTTAACCAGAAGTCCCACTGAAGCTAAGCATGAACTACACAAATAAACACCACGACTTGAAGAAACCAACATTGCCAACAGATTGCAAGAAACCAGCTGATAAGAAGAAACCAGTCATTCATTTCAGATCCATACTTGAAATGCCACAAAGCCAAGTCAACAATATGCAACTGTATAAATAGACAAATCATCTGTAGGTTATGCAAAGCTTCATGGCAGCAATTACTTAGCTAATTGTTGACTTCACTGACCCAGTCGTGTGAAAATAAAGATATAGTAGCTGTAGTGCATAGTAGACGTATTGTTACAGGTACCACTTACAAAAAAAAGTTGTGCGGAACAAATATCAAAAACATCTGCAAAGTTACAATTGTCTTTTACTGGAAAGCTGAAATGAAAGTCGTCTGTTTAGAGGGTCCCATCTGGACTTCCTCATAAACCAGACAAGGGTCAAAAAAGCACCATCTACACATTGTTTCTCAGGTATTTTTTAAATAAGTCCTAAAACATACATTATCATGAATACACAGATACAATTTAGCTGAAGGATTCAATGGGCCTTCCAAATGTATGTTTAACATTAACATTATGATGTATACATATATGAATGTCAATGATCATTGTAATATATTATTATTGTATCTATCTGTTTCAGCGAAGGGGTCCTCGGCCTAAAGAAATGCACATGAATGCAGCACAACTGCCCTATCTCGTAAAGGTCAGTAGTTATTTTACCGTAATCCTTCTGACAGACAAAAAAACAAACTGAGCCGAAAACATACGTTAGCCGTAAGTTCATAAACAACCACGCAGTTAGCTAACTAGCTGTGACCTCAGCTCCCGATGTAGCTAGTTATACTATCATATTCCCACGTAATCTACAAAAAAAGACCAAATACTGACATAACACTATTCGACAATCTCATTTAAAGATAACTTTACGGTAATATTACCTAAGTTAGCCAACTAGCGCTAACGTTAAGCCGGGGCCAACAATAACGCCTTAAAACATCAAAGGCAAGCGGTCAAGATTCACTGAACATAGCTTATTCGCAGATACAGTAAATTTATAGCAACTTCAGTTAATGAGGACAAACACCCAACTTCTGTTTTTAGACTATAAACCAGCGTTTGCCGTCAAAGTTTACGTTAGCCAGTTTGTTGCCCGTTTACCAAAGCAAACGCTGCTTCCGCGTTCTCATGTCGAAGACAACGCACTCAATTTTATGTGGTTACACAACGAGACAGCCTTTATTTTGAATTGACCTCTGTCTCAATTCTATCAAAAACACCCTCCATTATTTCCCCCGTGTGATAATATTACCTGCGGAAACGAAAAGTAGAGTTAGGAGCAACATGACTCCGCTTTTTCCGGCTCGTCTGTTTGTGTGTCTCGCTGGGAGAAAGTAGACCGGTGAGAGGTGAGAACTGCAATGCAGGCGGAGGAGCTTTGTTGACGCTTTTACGGTTTCTGTCAGCTGACTCCAAGACACGTGACTGTCTGGGTGTGTCTGATAGGGTCTAGCGTCAGAACGGATTTAAAAGACATTTTAATTAAAACTGATATTCCTATTATTTTGTATGTATTTATTTATTGTTTTATTTTCTGCCTTTTTATTTTGTTGTGCATTCAAGCACTCTATCCTAAGTTTACTTATGTCATAATTTAAAATTGCAATGTTCATTGAAAGAAGAAATGACTGCCTTATATGTAATGTATAATATTCTACAAATGAAAACATGCAAATAAAGTTTAAAAATAAATAAATAAACTTATATACTGTTATCTGTTAAATGTTTTGATACCTGTACCTTACTTGAGTAATTCCATTTTATGCTACTTTATGCTTATGGACTTTTGCAGTCTATGTTTTCACTTTGCACAAGCAGTAGTTCCAGTGGTTTGCTGTATTGCAGATCACTCTCAATACTTTTTCTCATATCTAAGTATATAGCAGTTTGAAAGACAAAAAAAAAGTGATAAATTATACCAAGTGAAATTAAAACCATTAGTTTAAATTGTCCTTAAACCATAAATGTATGGTGTGATTAATGTGGGATTAGGCACGGCCAAGCAAAGGTGGATTTACACAAATTCCATTCCAGCTAACTAACAAAGATAAACAAGCCTCAGAAAGTCCCTTAAAAACACTGGTAACCTTGAGCTCTTAAAATAATGAGGGAGTTGTTTAATTTGATCCGATGAGGACAACTCACCCGGGTTTGAAATCTCTGTGGCAGTATAAGTTGTTTATTACTTTCAGTGTTTTCTCAGACAATAATGACCAGGTCCAGATGGCTACTCAACTACTTTAAAAAACAATCAGATGCATAATCCACATTTAGGTTCGTAATGAAAATAAGAACTGAAACTTTCATCACATTTCTAAGCATCACGTGGAGCACAACATGTCAATTGTAAAAAAAAAAAAAAACACTTGCAGCTAAGATAGAAAAAAGTAGTTTATTATATGACATAACATCCAAATATAGGTCAACAACACCTATGGAAAAGGTTGAGGAGGGAAGTATCTTCTGGATAGGAGCTGTGAGAACCTGTAAAACAAAAAGGGATCAACTATTTATGTTACAGCACAGTCAGCACAGCATGATCTCCATAAACAGGAGGTAAAGGACACTGACTGCATGAACACCTTTATTAAAGTCATCGTAAAGTTACACCTAACACATCTTTCCACTAAAGTTGTTTGTTAAAGAATTGTGAGAAAGGAATGTAGAGCATGACATTTTACAATTCAACAACAAACAAAGCCTTCTATTGGATAAACTATGTAATGACGGTGCAATTTCAAAACGCACTTTTTGCGTTTCTGTACTACAACTTCTTGTAAATTAGCCGATACTGATTTACTCTTAGTTCATTTCTGTTAACGAAAGGAGACCACCACCTTTAAAGCATACAGTCGTGCATGTTTGTGACATCTAAGGGCTATTTATCAAGGCAATTGACTTATTCCTTCAAAAAGATACCTTTGAGCAGAGACAAGAATGTATCTTTCACCCCCTACAAATCCAAGCGACTTTCACATACAAGAAGACAGAACAACTCGGCGCAAGGCAGGAAACTAATTGATAAAAGCAGACAAAGCCAGATCGATGTATTGACTGGCCGACACTATCGGCAGTTATTGGCCTATCACAGTCCATTTTCCTGTCTAAAATCTATTTTATATTATTTTGGTGTTTTATATTTTGCTATTTATACTGTCAGTCCTTGTGAGACGCTAAACTGTGTTCTGTTGTCTTAAAACAATAACAATGAAGATATACTGTATCTATAACTTTTGCAGAACATATGATGAAAATTATCTTTGGGGTGATTTAGAAATGGGGTCAGTTTTTTATTCATTTTCATTTATTCTTTATTGAAATGGTTAGCAACTGCCTGATACTAAACATGATGTTTATTTAGCTTTTTATTTTTTATTTGTATCTGTGTTCATTTGTAGAAGTTTGCTGACAATGCAAAACATTGGTTGTATAATAATGTAAGTTATTTTAAAGCTTAGCAGAGTTATACTGGCGTAAAATCGGTGCACAATACACATAGAAAATGTCTATTTTCATCCCAGCTCATAATCATAATCGGTCTCTAAAATTGAATCAGTCTCAAAAATCCTATATTGATCACACCCTTAAAGAAATACAAGTATATGATAGTTGTCTAGTAGTTTTGGACATCCCTTTTAGACTTTTTAACCAACAGATGAATTAACGTCAATACCCTGAAAACAAGCAATTTCACATATCTTTATATCAAATCCACTCAGTCTCTTAAAATCATATGGCTGTTTATAAATGCCATCTTATTTGAAGGACAGCCCTGATGGCTAATAGCATCCATAATGGATCAGTGTATGCAAGGGTTAGGCCTTTGTTATTGTTTCTTAACAACACAGGTTTTACTGAAATTATTACTCAATTAATTGGCTGGTCCATTGACAGAAAATTATTTTTTTTATTTTTTTTGTCAATTCATTTATGCACAACAGCAACACATTGAGTGTCACCTTTTTGGTTTGATGTCATAGGTTATAAACTGTAGCGTTTTACTGTCACACCTGTGACAGGCATGTGTCATTGGGTTTGACGGGTTACGGAATAAATCATTTACGCTTGATGAAGCAGATTAATGAATTGTGAAAATATTATTTAACTGCAGGTGTGGTGGATAAATGCATCACTCCTAATCCAGCTGTGGTTTTGTTTTAAACAGATACATGGTTACAACGGCTGCAGTTGCAGTTTACCCACATCAGCTAGTTCTTACATTCAATCACTGTTGGGACTGGGGGCCACAACAGTTGCTGCTGGAAACCTGGTCGTCCTTTTTCAGCACAGTGGGTCTCACCACGTCCACATCCCGGTGCAGGTGATCCAGTAAGCCAGTGAGAATGCTGGGGGCTGCGTAGAAATCGACCAGGAAGTAAGCCCCTCGGCTGTGCCTCTGGTTATGTTTGGTCATCTTGTAGGGCAGCAGTCTCTCCCCTAGGTTCTCCAGGGCCCTCACCACCGCGCCCCGCTCCATCAAAGTCTCCACTGACCGCCGGAGAGTAGCCGCTGTCTCCGGCCGCGACATCGCCTTCAGGATCAGGGAAAGTTCGTAGCGCGGCATGACTTCGGCTGGAGAGACTCTCGATTTACACTCGATTCAGCTGGCGACGGGTTGCTGGAATTGCCAGATCAGTCAACTCAAAGACGGCATGTTATGACCCATGGATGACACGAGGGACAGGAAGGTCTTTGGTGATGACGTATAAAGCATGCGCCTATATTAAATGGCCCATTTTAAATGGTTCCTTAAATTCTCCTCGATGATGAAGGAGATGAAGGTGTTTGAGCACTCATAGCGGCTACACAAAATTCAGATTTACTATTATTATTATTATCATTTAAAATATATATATATATATATTCACTTTTTTCTATTCAATTTCATTTGTTACATTTTATTTTTAAATACAATCTAAGTTATCCTTTTTTAGCCAGTGTGCCTTGTATGTATGTTGAGAGGTATCATTGCCATGTTTTTGTATGCCATGCTATTGTAAATGAATTTCTTTTCAATAAAAAAATAAACAGGAATTAACCAAAAAATGGTAAATTAAATATGAAAAATATGCTGTTACTAATAAACTACTACTACTAAAATAATACATTTTAATTTCAAACGTATTATGAAAACCAATACAATCCCAAGATTAAATTAGGCATCAATCCAACTTCGTAGTGACACCGGACTGATATGTTTTATTACATTAGCTCTGTACTATACCCTTCATGTATGGGTATCATTATATATTTTAGATAAAATAGTGGGTAGAAGTAGATGCTGTTTAGGAATTTCTTTTAAAAAAAGAAAAATATTTATCATCCAATAGTATGAACAATTGAAAAAGAAACACAAAAACAAAGCAACAGACATTCCAAGACATGACAAAGGCACACATCGAAATGATAAAAGGATAAACATTATCAAAACATTTAGATAATTAATATATAGTAGATAAATAATATAAGAGATATAGAAATGACAGAATTATAAGTAAATAAATAAATAATTAGGTCTAATATAATAAAGGCATTAAAAAACGGAAATTAAAATGAATAAAATAAAAATAAAAGTATACATAGGGCAAGTTATAATGGGATAAGACATTTCTTAATTCGGTGAAAAACGTACTGTTCCTTTTGACGTCATCGTTATGCGCCTGCGCGCATGCCCACAAGTGACGGTTCCGCTCATTTCCTTCCCTTCCAGTGAGAGCGTGGTGAAGATGGCGGAGCAAACCTCGAAGCCGAGTGATCTTTACAAATGCGTATATACGTTTCTGCTGGAGAACAAGTTCGCAAAGGCAGCTCAGCAGTTTCTGAAGCAGACTAAAGTGGTAAGCGGCTCCCCGTGCGTGCTTCATAGTCAGCGGCTCGTGCTGTCTGCCTCGAGCTTTGACGTGAAGTTGTTGGTTAAGAAAGCCTGCACGAGGGGGTAACCTATAGCTACTATGTAACATTACAGAGAGAAGTTAGCACGTGTCGGTGCACTGGCACATGTTTCAGCGTCCACTTGTTCACCCCGACATAAATGTAGCATCTATTAGCTTGTAAATGGGAATCATAGAATGCGTTTTTTCAACCGATTGTTCAATTCTGGAAACTTTAAAAGTAATTGAAGTCGGTGCTTCACGTGTTTCTCTACAGGCTCCACAAGATCCAAATGAAGAGAGCCTCGTCAATATCTACAACTTCTGGGTGAAGTGAGTTGCTTATTATCCTTCTCATTCTGCGTTCTATGCTAAATCATATACTAATATGAATAACTGTTGAAAATGTCTGTTTTTGAATTCTTGAAAGCAAAAAATCAACAACTTTTAAGCAGATCACTGTGTTCATTGGTTCTCAAATCATTTGCCTTTGGAGCTGACCAGGTGTGCATTGAAATGAGTCTTATTTGTGATGATTTATATATAATTATATGTTAATATACAGTGTCTTGAAAATACTTTTTTTTCATAAATGTTGAATGTTGTGACAAAAAAAGTCTGAGAATCACTTGTACATGGGTCTTTCTAGGTCTCCTGAAGCCAAGAAACGAAAGGCGCCTCCTTGCCAGGCTGGAGCAGCAAACAGTCCATCAGCCAAGAAAGCAAAAACCAGTAAAGAGAGCTCCAGCAGCGAAGAGTCAAGCAGCGAGGATGAAGAAGCTGCTCCGAAACCAACTAAGGCGGCCCCTGCAGGTGATATCAATACATTTGACATAGAGAGTAGATAAAGCCGGTTGAATTATGTCAGAAACCTTCTATGGCATTATCGAGTTACATTTCTGTTTGTTTTAGCAGCCAAGGCGGTGCCTGTTAAAGCTGCAGCAGCTACTAAAGCTGCATCCAGCAGCAGTGAAGACTCAAGTGACTCTGAGGAGGAGAAGGCTCCTGCAAAGGTAGGAGCAAACAATTAAAGAGTCATCCCAGAGCTAGTCATTGGTGCCAGGCTATGTTTGTGGGTTTATTCTATTATTAAATGTTTTTCTGCACAAAGGCTCCTGTGAAGTCGCCTGCTGTTCCTGCTGTAGGAAGGAAGAAAGACAGCAGCTCTAGCAGTGAAGAATCTGACTCTGAGGATGAGCAGCCTGCCAAAGCCCCTACAGCAAGTGAGTCTTTAACAGTGTCTTCAACTGTGAACTAAAGATGAGCTGATAATCAAAATGTGTATATCTAATATACCTGATTTTGACCTGAATAATAGAACCCAAGGCTGGTGCCGTCACAGCACCCAAACCAGCTGTTCCTGCTAAAGGTGCAGCTCAGAAAAAGCAGGAGAGCAGCAGTGAAGATAGTTCCTCCGATTCTGAAGCTGAAGCGGCCACGGTATGCAAAATAATCTGGCCATGTCTGAATATTATTTCATGTTTTTGATTGTTCTTATCCCAGTGGTCAGGCCAGACTCAATCACATGTAGCTAAAACTAAATGTTTACACATTATATTTCCTTCACATGTTCCAGAAGGCTCCAGTTAAACCTGCTCCAGTGAAACCTGCCCCAGTAAAGACTACTGCAGCTGCTGCTAAATCAAGCAGTGAAGATTCTTCATCTGAAGACGAGGCTCCGCCCAGCAAAAAACCCAAAGCAGGTGTGTTGTGTCTTCTTCATTCTTTTTCTTTTACCATTATATGCTCAGTGGCTTCCACACACAACAGCACAGCCCAGCAATGTCTAGTTATTTACAAGATGAACCCAACATCAGTCAGACCCAGACTCAGCAGCTGTATTAGAATGGTATGTGTAGTTGGCATCTCCTATTCGTTTGTTAGCCTGTAACTGTCAGTAGATGACAGCTATGTGTGTTTTTCTCTCTGTACCGACGGCACACTACTGCTCTGCAGTCGAGGTTTCAGGTTTCTTTGCTGGTGTTGTATAGGAGTGTTAGAAAATGATTGGTTTATGGATCAGTGACTTAGTAGGTATGGACATGACATGGAGGTATACCGGAGAATATCAGTGAACTGCAAACAATGTGTGCGTGCCTGAAGGGAGCCATGATTTCGATAAAATAATTCACTCTACAAGCGCTAGATCATGGAAATATTAGCGCCTAGGGCCTCGCATCACCAGTTTTTTCTCTGGGAAGGTAGGGGACTACTGCTGCCTAGTTTTTGAAGTGTACAAGCAGTTAGCTCGTGCAGACCAATGCACTCATAAGCTGAAAAGCAGACGCCTCGCCGATTTTAGAAAGTGGAATAGCTAACATTAGTAACCTGACTGAATTTGGTGAGTGATGGTTTCAATATTTTCTGGTATATCCAAGTTACCCATAATCTCCGTTGACATATGCCTAACGTTAGCTACAGGTATCACTAGAGGAATTAAAGCTGGTTGAAAGAGGCATCGTGTCATTGAGGCATAACATTGGCTAACCCTTGCCCCTGCCCCTTTAAATAATTTCCCAGTCTGGGATCATTAAAGTAATTCTATTCTATTCCCACCCATATCCATCTTTACTCTTTAAGGGCTTGCTTTTTTAATTCTGCGGCCGATGGCGCTATTAAAGTTGTGCTGTTGCGCATTTTGATGAGAGACGTCCGTTTCATTTCGTATATAGCAGCATTTGACCATGTATAGATATATACTTTATTATACATTCATACTGCCTTGTAATTCGGCTTGATTTTTCTCCCAATGCATCAGGTTGAATTTTCTAGAGTTGTCCAATACTTCACACCTTTTTAACCTCTGACCCGTTTTCATGCCTGGTACCATCTAAAGCTTGCCCGGAATACGTTTGCGTTTCAAATTGCAGAGAAGTACACAGACATCTCCACCTTTTTAGAAATGCATGTGAAAACGCCTCTTGTGACAAATTTTGCTGAGATACAAGTCCCTATATTCATTTAATATATATATACACATTTTAGGGGACAGAAACGGAAGAAAAACAATCTCCAATGGCCCAGGTTTGTGTTGTCTTTTGGGGTCATTCTCTATCAACAGTCCGCTAGATGCTAACACTGCAGCTGCAGAAACGAAGCCACTGGTTGGACACGGCGCTGGCATGACGCAAGAGGTCAAAGGGTGCCATGTCCATGAGTTTGTTTACAATGAAATATCAGCCATGTGGGAGTATTACTCCATGTCGGAGAAAGCTCAGCAAGATAAACGGCCACCAGCAAGACTCTACTTGATATCCACAGCATTCGAGAAAGGGATAGAATTCCCAACGGACTGCGCCAAAGCTAAGGGGATTACCCTTACCCTCCAGTTTGGGAACCACTGCACTAGCCAAAAAACTACGGTAATCTATTGAGTGGCCGGTAAAATCTGAACACTTTCCTTTATCTTGGTAGGAACGTATAGTGCAGTCCCACCTCCTACTTCAGTCCAGAAAGCTCCAGCAGCCAGCAAGGACACTGACTCCTCAGACAGCAGTGATGAGGAAGAAGAGAAGAAAGTTGCTGGTAAGAGGTGCCTATATTTGCCAACTTGTAGTATCAGGGTTTTTTTGATGGCATGTCTAAAAGCATTGAAATCCTACACAGCAAAATCTGTACCAGTCAAGACCACTGCTCCCAAGCGTGGTGTGCCCAAACCTGCTGCAAAGAAGCAGGAGTCCAGCTCTGAGAGCTCGGGTGATAATCAAAATCCCAGTCTTATTTTGCTACTCGCAGTGATCAGATGCAAAACCTGACAAATATTTTTCTACATACTCTTGTCTTTCCAGATTCAAGCTCAGATGAAGAGGAGGCAAAGAAGCCTGCAGTGAAAGTGGCCCTTGCTAAGGCTGCACCCACCAAGACTACCCCAGCTAAAAAGGACGAGTCTTCAAGCTCAGGTAAGAGACACAAGTTTTTGAGCATCTGAGCACAGCATTTGTGATAGTGATGTATTTCTTGATATGCCTTGAATTTGCTTTAATTAATGTAAATCTTGTTACCCGTTCTACCAGTTTGTGGAAGAATCAAGGCCAGTATTCTTTATTAAAATCAATCAGAGAACTGTCAGTTATGAAATCCTTTTTGTTCTTACCCATGTTTTGTTACACACTCAGTTGCTAGTTTATATGTACGGACAGTATGTATTACACCACATTGGTTTTAGCTGGTAGTACCTAATAAACTGGCTACTGAGCATACATTCATGTCTATCTTTGGGTTAGGTTTCTTTATTAGTACCCGTGGGTAAATTTACTGCGCAGACGGTACAGCAATCCAAGGAAACAAACAGCAATACAATATTAGTTGAAAAGAGTACATCACAACCTGATGAATTCATAAATCTGCAAAATGTTCAAAATATGATTTGTCAATTCAGATAGCAGTTCTGAGGATGAGGCTCCAGCTAAACCTGCCGCTAAAACTGCAGCCAAACCAACACCTGCTGCCGCCTCTAAACCCCCAGCCAAGGCAGCTGAGAGCAGCTCGGATTCAGAGGACTCCTCTGAGGACGAGGGAGAACCAGCTAAGGCTAAGCCAACAGCAGCTAAACCGGTTCCACCTGCTACAAAGCCTGCTACCACTGCTGCCAAGCCTGCTGCCAAGCCTGCTGCCAAGCCTGCTGCCAAGCCTGCTGCTGCAGCGGAGAGCAGCTCAGACTCTGACTCCTCTGAAGATGAAGAACCAGCAGTCAAGGCTAAACCTGCAGCAGCTAAACCTGCAGCAGCTAAACCAGTGACGCCAGCCTCAAAGCCTGCTACTCCTGCAGCCAAGCCCGCTGCTGCAGCGGAGAGCAGCTCAGACTCTGACTCCTCTGAAGATGAAGAACCAGCAGTCAAGGCTAAACCTGCAGCAGCTAAACCTGCAGCAGCTAAACCAGTGACGCCAGCCTCAAAGCCTGCTACTCCTGCAGCCAAGCCCGCTGCTGCAGCGGAGAGCAGCACAGACTCGGACTCCTCTGAAGATGAGGAACCAGCCGTCAAGGCTAAACCTGCAGCAACTAAACCAGCTACGCCAGCCTCAAAGCCTGCTACTCCTGCAGCCAAGCCTGCTGCTGCAGCGGAGAGCAGCTCAGACTCTGACTCCTCTGAGGATGAGGAAGAACCAGCAGTCAAGGCTAAACCTGCAGCAGCTAAACCAGCTACGCCAGCCTCAAAGCCTGCTACTCCTGCAGCCAAGCCCGCTGCTGCAGCAGAGAGCAGCTCAGACTCCTCCTCTGAAGATGAGGAACCTGCCGTCAAGGCTAAACCTGCAGCAGCTAAACCAGCTACGCCAGCCTCAAAGCCTGCTACTCCTGCAGCCAAGCCCGCTGCTGCAGCAGAGAGCAGCTCAGACTCCTCTGAAGATGAGGAACCAGCCGTCAAGGCTAAACCTGCAGCAGCTAAACCAGCTACGCCAGCCTCAAAGCCTGCTACTCCTGCAGCCAAGCCCGCTGCTGCAGCAGAGAGCAGCTCAGACTCTGACTCCTCTGAAGATGAGGAACCAGCCGTCAAGGCTAAACCTGCAGCAGCTACGCCAGCCTCAAAGCCTGCTACTCCTGCAGCCAAGCCTGCTGCTGCAGCAGAGAGCAGCTCAGACTCTGACTCCTCTGAAGATGAGAAACCAGCCGTCAAGGCTAAACCTGCAGCATCTAAACCTGCAGCAGCTAAACCAGCTACGCCAGCCTCAAAGCCTGCTACTCCTGCAGCCAAGCCCGCTGCTGCAGCAGAGAGCAGCTCAGACTCTGACTCCTCCTCTGAAGATGAGGAACCAGCCGTCAAGGCTAAACCTGCAGCAGCTAAACCTGCAGCAGCTAAACCAGCTACGCCAGCCTCAAAGCCTGCTACTCCTGCAGCCAAGCCTGCTGCTGCAGCGGAGAGCAGCTCAGACTCTGACTCCTCTGAGGATGAGGAAGAACCAGTGAAAGCCAAGCCAGCTACACCAGCCTCAAAGCCTGCTACTCCTGCAGCCAAGCCTGCGGCAGCAGCAGACAGCAGCTCTGACAGCTCTGATTCAGAGACAGAGACCCCCGCTAAGCCTGCAATCACCAATGGCAAGGCAGCAACGCCCAAGGCAGCAACGCCCAAGGCAGCAACGCCCAAGACCCCAGCAAAGCCAGCAGAGTCCTCATCCAGTGACAGCAGCTCTGAAGAGGAAGACAAGGCCCCTAAAAGTACTGTGAAACCCGCAACACCCAAGACGACCCCAGCAACTAAACCTAAAGAGAGCAGCAGCTCTGAAGAGAGTTCATCAGATGAGGAAGCACCACGCAAAGCAGCCACAGCACCCACCACCCCCACATCAAATGGTAAGTCGCGCACAAATACTCAACACAATGTGGCCATTTAAACAAAATGAAAACCAATGGGCTCCTTCCTTTTTGGATTGCATTTGGTAATCGGCTTGAATGGACTTTACTACAAGAGGAGCTGGTACCTGGGCCACTTGCTAAGTCTTTCAAAACACTCTTTTAATAAACTCTTGAGTTCGCTAACCATGTTGTTGGTGCTTCATTTTATGTGTAGGGACTCTTATGCTACTGCATTACACTTTAACAGGGAAATAAAATGCACTAATGGGTAAACAGCCATTACTAGAAAGGTCTGTAGCCCACCTTTTATTGGTCTTTTAAATGTTAATTTCATGCATCTTAGGTTTATGGAATTGTTCTCTAATATGAGCACAACTAACTTTTTTTTTTCCTCTGATGTATGCAGGTACCAATGGAAAGAGAAAAAGGGATGAAGAGTCATCAGAAAATGAAGAGGATGAGACGGAAGTCAAAACACCGAAAAACAATAAAATAACAACCACACCACAGACGTTCCCTAAAGCCAATAAGAAGGTAAGGCTTGCTAGAGACCATAACCTGAGTTTTTGGAAGGGAAAAGAGCCATAATTGAATAGAAACCATGTCTTTCAGTCTGCCAACATACCATTCCGTAGAATAAGAGAGGAAGAAGTATCAGTGGATCCCCGTCTCACAGACAACTCTTTTGATGCAAAGGTGAGTTCAGGAACTGCTGCAGGCATTTTTACAACAGCATTACACGCTGAGATTGCTAAGATGACCCACTCGTTTACTATCAAACATGTTCATGTGTCTTTGCTATTCCAGTTTGGAGCCCAAGGGGACTGGGGCCAGAAAGCAAACGATGTGCTTCGGTTCACAAAAGGGAAGTCGTTCCGACATGAAAAGACAAAGAAGAAGAGGGGAAGCTACCGCGGCGGAGCCATCTCCACCTCCGTCAACTCTATTAAGTTTGACAGTGACTGAGGACCCTCTCACTCCGGACACTCCCACCCGAACTTTACTGTTCTTGTGTGACCGGGACTATCTGTCTGCTCCCTCCCCCTGTAAACGGTCCCTTTGTCATCACTATCCTGCGGCAGCACACTGGCAGGAATGTTGAGCTGAGCTTACATTTAGTTCACTGCCCTTAATTTGTAATAGAGCGCATTCTGATCCGAAGCAACCGTTAGTGGAGCTGTGGCAGCAGGAGAGATCATCCCAGCTTTGACTTCAGACTGTACTGATAAAGGTTGTCCTTCATGTGACATCATTACCACTTATAGCCACTAGGTGGCTGCAGGCCACCTGTTAAAAGTGAAACTCCAACGCGTGGGTTTGGCCCCTTTTTCGCTGGTTTTTACTTTAACCTGTACTTAATTCTCAAATGACGAATGTTCTTTTCTTCTTTTTTGTAAAAAACGTTTTTTCTCATTTATCTATGTATGAATGACAGCCATAATATGTAATAAACGGCAGATGTTGATTTTTAATGGATCACATCCATTCTTGGAGTTTGGTTCTTTCAGTTTTTATTTGGCAACATTTAAAGGGGAGAGGGTGTGTACTTTTTTTCTATTTACATTACAAGCAACATTTGGAGAGTAGAACTGCATTTTATACTATGTATTTATTACGTTTTATTCCATTTCGATGTTTAGGACCTCTGATAGTTTTTTTTTTTTCAATGTTCTGAAGCCATTCTGCTTGAAATGATCATTTCTTCTAATGTGAATACACCCCTGTCAACCCCTTCAACTGTTCATCAGGGTTTAGTATGGAATTTGTTATTCAACATAACTGGGAGCCACGTTTTTTCCATGTCTTGTTCTGTATAAACATTTGTGAACCTCTGTTATTTTTGTATTAATACTCGTAGCAGTAATGAAAGATCTAAAAGATGAAATGGTCAGAATTACAACTGTTTTTTTAATTTTTTCATTCAAATGCTACTGACACTGATGCTTCTAGTGTGTCCTCAGTCTCATGTTTTGCGTACATTCTTTTTATTAGGCATCTACAAATTACAAGCTGTTTTGTCCTCTTGTCACAATCATGCATGCCTACAGCCATTCTTTTTGTTATGTAATGGTCCAGGAAAGATGTCAAACCCATTGTGTATCTGCTTTTTTTCTGACATTAAAGCGTATTCTGGAATCTGACAGTCCATGTAGTAAGTTCTTCCTCTGGAGGGGATGGGGATGTATCCTGACTCTCGCCAGATGAATTTCGTTCTGCCTTGAGTGGATCTAGGAGTCGAGGCGGAATGAAATTCATCTGGCGAGTCAGGTTAATGGGGATGCAACCCGGATGATGATGATCCAAGCACCGTTGAGACTTTATCAAAGCCACTAGATGGCAGTCATGCAGCTCTTTCCTCAGTTACTGACCCTCAGTTTGTAAATGAACTGATTGCACAGTATGGGAATTGACACCTTGGTACTTGGCACTGGACAGATATGAGGGTGGCTGCTATATCCAGACTTGACACACTGTCTGCTGTGACATGTCTCACAACAAAGCCTTTACATAAGACTCAACCAATTAAGCACTGCACTTTCATAGAATTGGGAGATGAGACTAAAAAATAGAAGTTTAAGTCCCTAATATGGGTCAGACTACAAAAACACTGGATCCTACTTTTCCCGTTAGGCAAGCCCAAGGAGAGATAACCCTGATGACATCACAGGGGTATTTTCTCAGAATGTAGAAATCGGATCTTGAACGATAGAAGACGTGGCTATTTTCACTAACTAGATAGTACTCACCATGACACTAAACTGATATTAAATGGAAAATGGGTGGAGTGCCCCTTTAACTAGTCTATTAGCTCCAGCAGGTTCTCAGTTCTGAATTGCCAGACTTTTAGGTTACCTTTCCATAATTTTCAGCATAAGAATCCTCCCTACAATTACATATTGAAGCCTCTCCGGAGAAATGTAGGATGCGTTTTTCATGTTTCACCAAGCAATGAGAGCATCAGACTCCTCATCTCTCTATGAGTGTATTCACGTAAAGAAGCTCTGCCTGCCACTGGCAGCTTTGTTATCCATGAGTGTGATGAATTGATCACCTCTGAGGCTACTGGCCTCATCAAGTAGCTCACTTAGGTATTTTAAACAGATGTTGCTTATGAATTATGAAAAGAATAAACCATAACATAGATGACACTCAGCTCTCCCACAGAAACAAGAAAGTAAAAATAAATGAATTGGTAGAAAAGTCAGTCTCTTGCTTTCAGTGTGTATGTAGTGCTCTCAGTGTGTATGTATTGCTCTCAGTGTGTATGTATTGCTCTCAGTGTGTATGTATTGCTCTCAGTGTGTATGTATTGCTCTCAGTGTGTATGTATTGCTCTCAGTGTGTATTTATTGCTTTCAGTGTGTATTTATTGCAGTGGGTCCAATGTTTTAGTTGCTAAACATAATTTAAGTTTTATCCACTTTAAACTATTTCCATTTATACCTAGGCCGAACACTTTAGACTAAGCTGACTGGATAAACTGTTCTCACACTGCTGCAATAATAATAATAATAATTAGGCTGTAGGTTTATTTTTGCATTAACTTATAAAACATGGCATATGGCGTAATGAAGCATAAACACGCCGCATTCAACGTGAAGAGAAAGCTTTCTTCCTATGCACACTTGACCAACAGCCCGTGTATTGTCCACACAGCTCACGTATCTGCACTCTGAGGAAATGTTGCATACATTTCTGCTGTTGACTTAGGAGGGAGGTCTGCAGTCACTCCAAATGTAGCCCCCCCTTTCCAAATCTGACAGCAGTTAACCATTGGGCGTTGCTTCAGTGCTCAGCAAGCAGGGAAATTTGACAGCGCGTGCTCTTGCTTGGGGTTTACACGGTTGAGCTGTTGAGAGAGGGGGGTGTGTGTGTGTGTGTGTGGGGGGGGGGGGGTGCAGCTACTGTACAGCTGTAACCAGGCAGTTTTTTTCAGTGCAGATGTAGAACTATTGTTGCGAGACTTGATGCAGATTGAGGCGATGCTGTTGGCATCAATGGAGACACTACGAGTCACATGAGCCTTTAGGATTTTAAAGCAGAAGAAACCAGTGTTTTGCTCTTATGAATCAATTCAGAGAAAATGTATACATCTATATATTTTTTTAGTTGATTAATTGTGAGTTCTTTATCAGGCACAACCACTGGTTTAAACAAAACTGCTTTTCTCTGTTTTATATCACTGTATCATATTTTGGGTTTGGACTATTGGTGGGATATAATAAGAAATTTGACTGGATTTTTCATAGTTTTCTAACACTGTACAGACTCAATGTGACAATGATATCTTAAGATAAATAAAACATTTTAAACCTCATTGGATTATCTTAAATGTCCCCTATTATGCTCCTTCTCAGGTTCACGCTGGTATTGTTTTTTCTTCTTTCTACTAGATGTTTACATGTTTTAATGTTCAAAAAGCATTATTTTTCTCATACTGTCTGTCTGAATAGACATGTATTCACCCTCGGTCTGAAAAACTGTTTTCTTAGAGCCCCCTCCGAAAAAGGCCAGTCTGCTCAGATTGGTCAGTGTTGATCACTTTAAAAAGGAATATTTGAAATTGTGAGTGTAAAGTTGATAAAACAGTGAGGACGTTCTGTTTACAATGCAACTACAATGACAAACTGAAACTCTGAGGGACCATTCAACCTGACCTCCTACCTAGGAATCACTGCTGAGTACCACTTCAGTCTGTCAGTCGCAGTGTGTGCGAGAGAGCAAGCCAGCTCGTTTCAGGCCAATGCAGCAGAGCTTGTTCCAAGGGGCTGCAGGACAATCTTTTAATTGGCAGCAGAGGCCGAGGACTGCCCATCTCGTCCATTTCAATTAGACAAAACTGCTGACTGCTCTTGCACGCACACCCACTAGCATCTTTTTCTTCCTATGGCACACATTCAAAGGCACTGCATACAATCGGCCGTGCAGATTTGCTTCGAAAATGTTACACCCAATTTCATTACACGCGACAAATGACTTCCTTGGTGCCCCACAGATTAGTCTTGCTAATCCCCCCACTGTGCTTTTCTCCGAGTCAAAGAGTGAAAAAGAGAACATGGCAGGACAACAATCCAACTTGCGAGCCAAGCAGAACACAGCCATTCATACATAAAGCCTAATCATTTTTATATTATTAAAAACGTCTTTAATAGAGACTTTTTTTTAACATCCATCTTATATAAAGTGTTTCAGTGGGCAATAATAATTAGAAGAATACACAGAACAGTACATTGTAGAGCAAGACAAGCAACATTGATCTTTTATGGGAGTAAAGATTCAACTGAAGCTAGCAGACTGAATGAAGAGGTGCTAACAAGGCAGGCTTCTGCTCTCTGTCCCATCAATGAAATAACTAAAGGTCTGTTGTCAGTATAGAACAGACAAACAGCAGAATTTACACAGCGGAGGGTCAAAATAGATTGATTCCTCTTTTTATCTTTTGCAGTCAAACATGTTAATGCAGATATAAAAGTGCTATTTTTGACAATGAGACACACATTTACCTGCCGACACCGCATTCCTCTATAGAATATGGCAAAAATAAACTTACAAACCTTGTATATTTTAAAATGTACAATTACCCATGATGCCTCGCACAGGCACGGTAGAGAAGCCTTTCAGTGCTCTGCGTCAGCATGCTTCGGTCACTATAGTGACAGTTTGAACAACAGAGACATGCGTTAATGATTGATGATGACCCTCAGAGCTGCAGTCCTAATGACTTCATAGCATTAATAGTCTGTTTAAATTGTCGAGAACTGTTGAAGGTAAATGTCTTTGATGCTTCTGTTGGCGTTGTTTTATTGACACGCCGCCTTTCTCCCCCGCTTAGACATTGCCTCCTGTTCTCTGTCTATGTCTTTGGTGTGGCAAAGTCCCAGGCGGTATCTTGAGCACACTTCCACATGGCACGCACCAGCCGAGTGAAGCCCATGTCTTTGGGTTTCTCCAGCCCACGCATGAGCCGTTGCTTCATAATGGCTATGAACTCCCTATTACTCAGCTCTCCGTTCCCTAAAGGAAGGGCGAAGGACAGAGGAGAGATGATGAAATAACAGACGAAGAGTAAGTTAGAGGAGACAACATCCATTTGTTGTGTTTTCCACCTGTCAGTTAAGGCATTATTTGCTCTCCATAAATAAATAAATAGTCAGCCAGGTACTTACCATCGCAGTCGAACAGAGCAAACACGACATCGCAAACGTGGTCCGACAGCTCCACTTTGGCCACGGTGCGGGCCACCTGCTTCATGGTAACTGAGGGACAGAAGGAGGGAACCACATTTAGAGAGATTCACCATTTGTGGATGAGAGTAAGAGAGCTCAGCTCATAAATGGCCCATGTTGAGGGCACTGTGTGTGAGTCAAACTGCTCGGGATCGATTGCAGGCAAGACTCCCATTGACCGGGGAGACTATCTGATAGAGCAAGAGGGGGACTGACAGGAACAGAAGAGGCCATCATCAGGACATCCAGCTGAGAATGAGACTGGCCGAGAGAAGAAAATTGGAAAAAGATGTACAGTTGGAGAGGGAAATGAAGATGGAGGGCGGGGAGGGAAAAAAAAAGCCTCTGGGCCCAAATTCTGAAAAACAAATAGATCATTGATGAAAACCTCCATATTCTTAACCAGAATGATTGATTATTAGACTTCAGAAAGCACACAGGTTGAGAGGCAAAGCTGAAGAGAAACAGAGGAGTATGAAATAGAGGAGAAGGCGTGCAGGGATAAAAATAATAACATCTCACCAAATCTCCCTGCAAATGGGAAAGGCAAAAAAAATTACAGCTGAATCACTTCACCAAGACTCTTATCAGTGGTCTTTTTTCTACCTTTAACAATGTGCAGTTCCAAATAACGCCCACATATGAGAAACTGTGCTAAAAGGGTGTGAATTCATTTTGAAATACAAGAGCTCCTTAAAGGGGATAGTTGGGATCTTTTGAAGTGAGGTTGTTTGAGGCACTTAGTCCATAGTCAGTGTGTTATCTACAGTATGTTTAGCTGCTGGCCCCATCCACAGCAGTACATTTTTTAGCTTCTGTGCCTGTCCTCCAGCCTACTGCTCTCCTCTAGGTAAATACACTAGTTATGGCCCATACTTCTTTAATGCTTGAAGGGTAGCGTGGACAACGGGAGCATGGAGATCATTTGCAGACACACGCTTGGAAGCTCTCCAAGAACCCACAGCGGCCTGATGTTTTCGACACCCCTCCACTACACACTCACAGACACACCGACACAGGCACACAGGGCTTGTTACTGTTATTGCAGCTTCAGGATAGACCCTGCGCTCCCTTACAGCAGAAGCTGTTTCATCAGTGAATCAGAACTAATGAATGTGCTGACAGGATACATATGGAGGCCTATCTGAGGGTTGAATCGCTACAATAAATGAGGAAAACATAGACTCATCAAACAATATGATAATGTCTAAAGGTCCTCGCTGCTTTGCTGCTCTCACGATTAAACAGACTTTCATTGTTAGGATCTGACAGACAAAGTCTTTCAGTAAAAATGAATGCATTGAGGACCATTAAGGAAATGAGACTAATTAAATGACTGTTTTGACACTTAGTAATTGTTTCTTTTTGAATAATCATTGCAGACATTCTTTAGGAGCCAGCGTGGTTTTGTCCCGTAGATGGCAGCCTAACTGTTTAGTGTTCTTTATACTTTGTCAGAGCTGAATTAAGTTACTGTTAATGCAAACTAAAACACCCAACTGCACTTTGACAGCTGATCAGTTTTAACTTTTGAACAGAGAACTATTGGATAAAGAGCTGCAGGTGACCGACTGCATACCTCCGGCTCATCAGCAAAGTAACCAACATTTTACATTGCAGTCTCTTGCTTCTAGATGGAAAACTCCTACTGTGCAGCATGAAATCATTGTGCTCCTTGCATGATGGAAAAAGACAGATTATTGACTCAATTCTTTAAACAATCTATGTTTGTTTAGCTGCACTGTAAACCGAAACACTAGATGCTCTTCTGTTGTATCTGGAAAAAGTAGCTGCTCAATTTGCTGGAGTATTATACAGCACTTACTGTTACTGTGGTAACCACAGGTGTTGCCAAATCAACCAGGACCGAAATCTTCAGGATAACAATGTTAACATATTGTTTTAGGGTGCTTTAGACATGTTTGGTAAGCCGTCTGCCAGCTCCTCCTGGGGCTTAGGAGAGAAAGAGTAACCATGAAATAGTGGTCAGCCCAGTCCCAACCCCACTCTCCCTTCTTCAGCGACGATGCTGGCATATGTCAGTGAGCATCAGTAGCCTACAAATTGATCTGTCATGTGTGCATGTTTGTGGGCTTTGGGCCTGGACCAAGAGGTGCTAGATAAATGATGGACAAACTGATGACAAAGGGGCTGAGCAAGGATTGGGAGCAAAGCCAGGCAAAAGGAGACGTGGGGAAGCGCATCTGGCTGGTGAAGTGTTAAAATCTCTGTGAGACAGAGGGTGAAAGTGACAACAGTTGAATCTAAAGGGGAGTAATTAGGAAGAAAGAGAGAAGGTCAGGGGAAAATTTGGGCGTACCTTTATCTATGGAGGCCCCAGCCATGTGGTAGAAACTCAGGGCTGTGTCCACATCGTTCACATTCTTTAGGAAAGTAAAGAAATTCTCCACCTCCTCAAATGTGATGCCCTGCACATGACAGGAAAAAAACACAAAATTAGTCTGAGTGAGCACCTCCGTGACAAATCAGAAACAGTTCATACCAGCTGTTTTACCTGAGACATTAAAGCGCCGCAATTGCACAATGACATTTTTGGGGCAGCTCAGCACGATAACACAAATGACAAGAGGAAGTGGGCAGAAGCAGTCGACACACATGGATGGATAGTGTTCCATGAAAGGACAGGGGAACAAACGGTCTAAGACACACATGCACACCGAAACACACACACACACAGTCCCACAGCTGCCACTTTGCTGATGAGCTCATTTGCAAGGAAAGGTGAGCTTCTGGGCTCAGGCTGTAAATAATACTTTTCTCATTTACATTACAGGTAAAGCAAACGCTGAGGGACACAGTGGGATGGAAAAGAGAGGATAAACAGTGAAAAATGGAAAGAGAGAGAGAGGCTTACTGCAGTTCAATTCCTTAGAGAGACAATTCTGGCAACAAAGGCCTCATCGTTTTCTCATGCCTGGGGGGAACGGCACCTTTCCTGCTTTCTTTTCGTTGCTAAAGACTGCGTTTAATCATCATATTATGTGTCTTATATTATGTGTACTTTTGTGTATGTGTTTGTGTGTGTGTTTGTGTGTGTGTGTGTGTGTGTGTGTGCGTGTGGGGGGGGGGTTCTCCTGCATAACTGGGGATACAAAACGCATGGGCGTAACTTCAGTCAATTGACTGATGGGCCTCATTACAGTCAGGCAGAACCAGCATTAAACCCAAGTTCCTGCAAAGCTCAAATAGGAAAGTAAATAGGAAAGGGATATGCATAAACTGAATTTGTCTCAGAGCCCTCTGCATCTTGAATATTTTTACATTTCTTTTGGCAACAGACAGTTTAGTCTGTCCCAGCAGAGCTATTTTACTTGCTTAGACCAAAGTAGTGGTGAAAGATTATCTAGGGGAAGGAAAGTGAAAGTATCTGAGTGTACTGGGTATAATAAGTAAACTGAATAAGAAGTTTGATAGGAGTGTATCTGATAATAAGGACAAAGGCTGAAGGCTCAATCTCAAAGAGAGATGGAGTAATTAGGCCCTCTTTCTGGCTGCTCTGTATTTGGTCACCACGAACAGAGATAGTGGAAGGTAGAAGAGAGGGAGTGTTGGTCAGGTGGATAACATCAGGCTCTGAATGTTCTGTCTTCTCCCAGTGATGCATTACCTCTCGTCCAGACTGTTCACGTCCACACTCGCAATGTCCCAGCGCAATCTCCTTTTTTTCCTTAAGCACAAGCCATCACGCATCCTTGCACGTAGGCCACTTAGTGGCATATATAACCACACAGTAGCAATCACATATCTTCAATGAAAGCGTGAGTAAGTGCGCACAGATTTATCTACCTGTGCATCCTTGAACATCTTTTTCAAGCCCTTCTGCATCTGCTTGAGTTTACGAGACTGGACGCCACTATAGGCCAGCAGCATACCGCCAAATTGTCTCTCGCTGATTCTGTCCTTCACAGGATCGTTCCTCTCGAACTGGAAGGGGAGGGGGGGGGGGGGGGGGGGGGCAGAGACAGAGAAAGACTGAGTGATGTACAGAGGGACAAACAAATTAATAGGAGGAGGGGGACATGGGGAGATGGTAAACAGTAAATACTGGTGGTGTCAGGCTTCAAGTTGAATCATGCTTACAGCTGACACTGTTGACATAAAATCTGCATGTGCATGTTTTCTTTACAATGTTCCGATGGAGCGTGGCTTAACAGCAGCGGGCCGTGGCTGTGTCAGGTCAATTCAGTCGATTTATGTCCCAGCCTACGCAGCTCCCTCCCTCCTTCCTCTCTGAACGTGCCGACCTCTCAAAATGTTAATTTGTCAGACTTGTGAGAGGCAGCTCATGACAAAGCCGAAATAAGCTAAGTAAAGATTTCAGGGGTGATCTGACTATTTGTGACACCGGTGGGGAATCTACCTTTTGCGAGGGGATGTCACATTATATTTGGTGATGAGCAGGTAGCATACAGTGGGGGTTTTAGAGCTTTTTTTATGATGAAAACAGCTGCCTACTGATGCCAAGAAGAACACTTTGAGAGTGGTGAGGGCTGGAAATGCATAAGGACAGTAGGACATATCTGTTAATATGCATGGATAAAGACAGCAATGTGCATTCAAGTGTTTTTAAAATCTATACATTATGCCATGAAAGCAAATTGTAATTCCAGATTTATTGGGAATGTATAAACAAGGGGTATAACAAGAGTTATTAAAACAAGAATGAGATAAAGGAAATGAGAGAAGGAGTCCAGCACCCTGCAAAAAAATAATAATAATAGTAACTGCTACAGCTGGTGAAATATGGCCTAGGGTGAGGCTCAGCAAATAAAGAAAGAGAGAAGTGAGGGCAGGCACGGGAGAGTAAGACTTCAGGAATGGGATTGGATTACCACTGTTGGTGTCAACCTTATCTGTGGTGTTATGATTCGTCTATCTGAGCATTGTGGTATAATAAAGATCTGACAGATAGTGCTTTCTTTACAGCAGATGCTTCGACTTCTGTCCGGTTCTTGGAGGCTCAGATGACAGCGCCCATTACGGCACAGTTTATCAGTTAGGCACTACCCACGCTAATTACATAGATTACAATAACCATATGCTCAACAACACTGATGAGTTGCTGTTAGTATAGAAGCAGGGGAGATGTATGGTGTCACCGAGGAGACAATATGGCTTTTATACTTAACTGTCACAGCTGTGAGAGAGTTACGCCGACCAATGCTGAAGGACAATCCATACAGGGCTTTTGTCATCCTCTGCCTTTGTCTCCCTTGGTACTATGCATAATACTCCCCTACCACTCACCCCCTTGCTACTCCCCTGACTCCTGAACATGTCTTTGCTGTAACAGGGACAATTTTATTTATTTCACCTGCTGTCAATTTCCATGTATATAGAATATTTTTAGTATAATACACCCTTCTTCCACTCATACACGTTCCTCTTTCATTACCTCCAGTTTGAGCACATCGTGCTGCAGTTTCTTCTGAAACTCCAGAAAGCTGCCGATGGTGAGTTTTCCCTTCAGGTCTTCTCCAAAGAAGTATGTGGTGAGAGCAGAGCTGCAGCCGGCTGTCTTTAGGGTGTTTCCCGTGGTGGAGCGGTCGCGGTGTCGCATGCCCATGCTGGTCTGGGAACGAATGATACTCTGGACCTAAGGATGAAGGGGGTCCCATGTCAATCAGAAGTACTTGTGAGCATTTGCTCCTTAAGATAATGTTGTAAAGATATAGGGGAGTAATGGCGTCCTGAGCAGAGAATGAAGTAACACCTGTGTGTGCGTTGTGATGCGAGCTTCTCTGTTCATTGCGAGTCCCTTGAAACTGTTGACCCTCCCTGTTTCTTATCCCATTCACGCTCATGCCCTACGTACATGCCCCTAAGATTTGTTCATCGAATCCTTCTGTGCTTTTCTGGTGCACCAACTGCACGTCCCATCCACTGAACTGAAACAGTGACGTTCAGCTAATCTCGCTAACTAGTGAACTGGGAATTTAGTTGGATAAAGATACCATTTGCAAACTGAAAGCTCTAGTCCTACCCTTATATGTACAGTAAGTGTATTTTTGAGTCATCTTCGTATTAAATAAAATATTGGTAGAACTTCTTACTTTGAGACTTCACGACATGACATGGAGGGAGATTGGTGGGCTTGAGCGCCTCACTCAGGGCTCACACTTTTTTATTTCACCTTTATTTTATAAGAAATGAGATTAGGATCTCTGTTACAAGGGAGCCCTGGCCGAGACAGCAGCATTAAAAGTTTCACATAAAAGAACAAACAACAGACTTAAAACAAACAGCAATTTTCATCAAACAATGAATTAGCAGTGTTCAGTGACGTAAGGATAGACGAGAGAGCTGAGAATTTAGTTGGATAAAGACACCGTTTGCAAACAAATTATTTGAATCACTCATTAGTTAGTCCCTGCAAGTTTGCTTGCGACTGACTGGAAGCTCAACTGAACTAAGAAATGAACGGATCATTACAGGAAGAGATTCAGTTCAGCAGCCAGGTCGCCCCGGTGAGTGTGAGCTAACCCCCATTAAAACGGTTAACGTTGTTAGTACTGTTAGCATTTTCAGCACAAAGAATAACGCCGCCCCAACCCATGATGGCAAGACATCATTGTTGTGGAAACAAGGTCACTGTGAGCTAACCCCCATAAACACTGTTAGCCCTTTCAGTACTGTTAGCGCCACCATTTCTGCTCAGCCACCTTAGCGTTTGCTTGCGATGTCAGAGGTGAGAGCCGTGCGGAGGCAGTCCCGGCCCAGAACCTGAATTTCGCAAACAGCACCTTTAAATACAAAAAGGACTTTCATTCATTCTCTTATATAATGAGGTTCAACTTAAAAACCTCTATCTGAATAATACTCTACAAGTTATATTGTGAATCATAAACCCTATTAGATCAAGTGCAGAGTACAGCACTTATCTTTTGTTTCTGAGAAAATCTCACAGTTGCACATCACGCTACGTTTAGTGCCCGTCACTGTGTGTTAATGGTTACTGTAATGCAATCAGGTGCTACTGTAGATACAGCTCAGTCCACAGTGGGCTGGCTGTTTTAACCTTGTGTCTCCTTCAATATGTTGATTTTGTGCATGTTTGAGTGCTACTGCTCTATGCAAGACGTGCTGCTGAACACAGTCTCACCTGTTCAAACTCCTCCAGATCCACCTCTCCATCACCGTTCAGATCAAACATCTTGAAAGCAATCTCAAAGTTCCTCTGGGGAGCTGGACACCACAGAACACAAAAGCAGTGAAATCAATGCAGCACAATATGGAAAGTTCTTCTTACACGCCAGTTGTGCAACATGGGGCTCTTTTATTTCTTTTTTTTAAAGCCAATAGCCCTCAGACTGCACTGTCTATATGAGCAATACAACATTTGTATTAATCATATTTGAATTTGTTGCACAGTTGTCCCCCTAATCTGTGTGCACTTTCTGCAAATGATATTTGCTGTATCACACACACACACACACACACACGCACACGCACACGCACGCACGCATGCACGCACGCACGCACGCACGCACGCACGCATTTTTGCACAAGGGCTATAATTCCTACACTGTTCATCTGATGAAAGACAAAGCCATAATATTTACACTGTACATTATAACACAATACATCATTTGTTAACTACTGTATACTACTACAACCATTTCTTGCTTTAGCAACCCAACTACTTAAATGGAAATATTAAAGATGAATCGAGTCTTGTCTGACAAAGGATTCAGACTGTAGAAAGGATGCACCATTATGAGGCCTGAACCAATGTGTGCGTCTGTTAGGCAAAATATGTCCTCTTTGTACTATTTTTGTGACCTTGTTAAATGGATTGAAACAACCATGAAGCATTGGGTCTACTTAAAAATGTCCTTGAAAACTTCCCTAGAGACTTTCTCCATATGAGCGGATTATAATAAATGGTAGCGCTAAGCTGGGGAAATTAGTTTACTAGGCATCGGAGAGAAAGGAGTCATTTTTGTTATCATGAACTCTGACACATTTAGAAAGGTGGCCGCATTTGAAATTTACTCCGCCGTGACATGGCTGAAATATCCAATTAGAACATTTCAGTTTTTCACTTTCTGTCTAAACTGATGCAGTGAAAAAAAAAAAAGGCAAGAGCAGAGAATACAGAAGAGATCTCCTTAGGATTTGATTTGTGATCAGTATGTAAGATTTTAAGGATGTGGGTTTGAATGAGATGGGTCATATAAGAAGCATTAGATCTCTGCAGTACTGCTCAACAAAGTACTTACTGGACAGCACCGTGGTGAGGAAGATGTAGTCAGAAAAGGAGATAAGGCCACACTCTCCCAGTGAGTAAAATATGCTGTCCTCATCTGCAAACTTCTCCCTCTCCTGGGCGATCTTCTGCTCATTAAATTCACAACAAAAAAAGAAATTAAAAACATTTCACATGATTCAACACAAGCCTAACAGCTTTTTCATCTGCCCCAGGTGTGACTTTGTGTGTGCAAAAGTAAGTGTGTATGTGTGTCTTGAGAGTGAAGCTCAATCAGAGACTGGCTATGCTCAAAACACAGAAACATACACACATACTCTACTTCCACACACATTTAAAAAATAGTCCTGGTACATAAGGATGATTATGGATATACGGTTTATCACGATATCAGTCATGCAAATGCTGCATACACATGAAGCCGAACAGGCGAGTGAGGGTGGTAGTGACAAGCAATAAGTCTGTGGTCAGTTCATAACACATTGACCAGAGGCTGTACTCACAGTGTGAAATTCACAAAAAGAGAGGAAAAACATCACGAGAGACTGTAGCACAAACGCACACTATTAAATAACCATATCTGGAACACAACGCAAATGTATTAATCATTAAAAAAAAAAAAAAAAAGTGACTTTAGCCACACACACACACACACACACACACACACACACACACACACACACACACACACACACACACACACACACACACACACACACACACACACACACACACACACACACACACACACACACACACACACACACACACACACACACACACACACACACACACACACACACACACACACACACACACACACACACACACACACACACACACACACACACACACACACACACGTGTATATTCACAGCATTGCATGAAAGAGTGACTTAATCACATGCACACTACACACTCAGTGATAGAAACTTGAAAGACAGTGTCCGCAGGAAAACAGAGTGGACAGACGGACAGAGAGCATGCTAAGGGAGGGGAGGGGACCGGGCCACGCTTAGCCCACGTGGAGTTACCTCCGTCTGTAACGGGTCCAATTCAGGGTTGGAGGAAGGAGGAGAAACAACCGTTAGAGAACAGCGTGGCCTCTGCTGTCTTAAGCAGGGCCTTGGACAACAAAGACACACATGTGCATTCATATTGTTGCACAAACAAACACGCACACACACAGAAAGCATCTTGCTCAAAACAAGATAATCAGGGGATACCACTCAAATCAAGAATTCAATTATGTCTCGCTGCCTCTGCAGTCTCTAAGCAAAGAATGTGCAGCTCCTCAAACAAAGGTTACAATCATTTACATCTATTGTCTGTATTGTCACTGGAGCTGTATGCTGAGTGCACATTGCAAATAAATCTAGTCTCATATTACTGCTTAAAAAAGGGACATTAATTGGGAAAACCATATCTGAATACTACAATTTGGTGGCATTCCCCTTAACAGCATAACATAACTAAATACTTTCAAATTCTTTCCCCATCAACCCACTCCCTTCTCATGTTTAACAGACTGTAACATGGTTGCTAAAGACAATTGGTGTAGGTTAATAAAATACATCACAGTCCCCCAGTTCATGTCTATCTGGACTCTTACATGTCAGTGATGCAAATATAGAAAAAAGTGGTTTCTACTGTGACATTTATTATTGATGGTATCTACATTTACAGTATAAGGGGAGAAGGGAGTGGGAGAGAGAGTAGGTCAGAGAGAAAAAAAAATGTTATTTTTTTAAGCAGTGCTACAGACACAGAAAAAGGAGAAAAGAATGCATTTTTGGTGGCATAAGCAGGTGTCTGCATATGTGTGAGAGAATACTAAAGAGGGACAAATACATACATACAGAAAGAAGATAGGAAAGAATGTGAGAGTGAAAGAGGTTGATTTTGGCGCCCCCGAGTTTGGAACAAAGACCCAAGGAGGAAGCCTTCTGGGCCTGAGCTAATGCCAGTCCACAAACACAGAAAAGACACACACAGCACCGCATGAATGTGTGTTTCAAAGGGCAAGCACATACTCCAAGCCCACACAGGCCGCTACACAAATACGCACATGAGAGACATAAGCACACGGGGCCTCATTATAATGATCAGAACGGCGGCACAGAGCACATTAAGTATAATAACTCAGCATCCTAAGTCAAGGACAAAAACACTCCCGCAGAACAGCCAAAGTGACATTCAAGGAAGACGCATCAAAATATAATGGCCAAAAAGGCGAACCACAAAACATATTCAGCTGATAAAAGACAAGATCCCAGGGTGTGTGTGAGACCATACTTACTAACCAATAAAAACACAAACAGTGCTTGTAGTCTACTCTGATGCAGCCTGTGTACCAGTCAACAACAAAACAATATCCTCTCTTTTTGGATCCCACTCAACAACTGCAGACTTCATTGCTGAGCTCACCGTATAGAAGTCACACACTCGCTTTCACTCCCAAACACAATGTGCTATTATAAAGTACATCTTGCCAACAAATGTTTGATGCAACACTGTGCACTCTGTCAAGAAGACACAGAAAGATGGCCGTGTGTATGTCAAGCTTTGCTGTGGGTTTCACCTTGGCTTTTAAGCCTTTTCCATAGAGCTTGCGGCTCTGCCGTAAAACCACATCCCATCTTCCCTTCATCCTCCATCTTTCTGTCACTGGTGCTTAGTATTAGACGCTCTGACAACAAGCCAACGGTACAAAACTGCATATGATTCAGATAAATATTTAAAAAAAAAAAACATTTGACCTCCAAGGGACACCTATTAGGTTATTGATTCTCCAGACTGGATCTCACCAGTTTTGATTCATACCCAGAGGACATTATGCCTACTAAATATGTGGCTGCAATCACTAAAAGGATCTCAACGTCATTAGAGTCTGTATTTAACTTCAATCTTAGATTTTTCCCAAAGCAGTGATCATCAAATGACTGTAAATCTAATTGCTGCAGCACTCAAGTTAATTAACAGCTAACGCCTCCTCTGTCAGCCTGTGTCTGTTGATCAGTGCCAGCTTCGTAGCTGTCTGTGTGTGTGAGCATGATTTCTTTTTAAATCTCTGCCTTGAATATGCTCATGTGTTCATATATGTCAGCATGTGTCCAAGTCCATAGGCTGTGTCCAGATGACGGATTGAACAATCCCAACTCACCGCCTCTGATCTGAGGCAGAAACCGTTATGTTAGAGCTGCTGGCTGGATGGCACTGGAGCGGTTAAATGTACTGATGTCATACACAAAGACCGGGTAAAGAGTGAGGTCAGGGATAAACTCTCCAGTGTGCCAAGCAATAGAGCAACCCCATCACTGTCCTGGCCAATTTTAAACTGGCCAAAGCTTAAAAAGTCCAACAAAAGGAACCCATATAAGTCAAGCACAGCCAGAGGCATGCATGCAAAGGAGCTGCATCTCTTTCTGCTCATTTCACTCATTTCAGTGGATAAGAAATGCATTCTGGGCGAGCACACTATTAAAAAGTGGCACTCTAAATACTTAGAGTGCATAAAAAGCCTAGGATTCTCATATTTCATTGTTAAATCTGAAACTGAGGAATTATTTTGATATAGCCTTAGTTTTCTTCTATTTCTGACAGAAAAACTCTCAGAAAATGATCAAAGAGGATTTATTTTACTTCCAAACAAACATAAAATATAAACAACTTCACATGATCAAGTCAGTTATGTTGACGAGAAGGCACACATTTCTGACATCCTGCATCATCATCATCATCATCATCATCATCATGTCATAATAAGAGAAAACAGGAAACTGTTAAAGTGATTGAGATAAAATATAATTCAACACAGTCCTAAAATATATATTATGTGCCATCCATCCATTTTCTGCTAGCTCCACTCTTATTATTAATGCTGCTCCACCAGCACTTTGTGTGGCCATGCACTTGGCTTAGGAGTTGATGGCAGCTTAGACTTGGCCCTTCCTAATACCAATGTCCAGGCTGCAGTGCTTTGTTATTGATTAAATCTGTGACCCTGTCCAACACTGCAGCTGCAGACACCCCGATAACAGGAGAGAAGAAAAGAGGGAAGCGGGACTGGATGTAAGCCACATAGTTTGTGTTAAAGGTTTAAAATATTAATTATCATCAATAAAAAATGCAATGATTTTTCTCAGATAACATCGTATGACTCTGTCGTCTGCACGGTCTCCCCTGAGCACCACAACAAAGAAATTAATTTATCGGTCTAGGCGGAATCCTGCCGTTGAGGATGAAAAACCCAAGTTGCAAAGAGGGGAAATCTGCCCCCGCTCTCTTTGTAAATGTGCTCTTGTGTGTGGTGAGTGTGTGTCCACTTGAGTGATGTCTGTCCCCGAGCGACCTCTCATCTTTTGTACAGGTGAGTCTCGATACAACTTTGTCTACTGGAGCGCTACACCAGTGGGGATATAGTGAATAAAGAAAAAAGAGAGAGATGTGTACGGTATGACAGACGGACAGCGCAGTTGGGGTGAGGGTAGGGGGTTGATTGGGCGAGAAAAATGCATTAAAAATGGATCAGTACCTTTATGCCGCTTTGTACGATGGGGTTACTGTCACTTTGACAGGTACAATGAAAGACGCAAGTTTCAGGGGAAAGGGAATTTAAAATGACCTGCTTGAGGGTAAAGTCAAACCCGGACTGCTGCACCTAACATTTCTGAACCATGGCTGGAAAAAGCTCTCACAGTGTCAAGTGCACTTGTCCTCTGCTGCAACATATAGAACTAGGGCATCGTCTTCATCCAAGCCCCAAGGAAAACACACACATTACATGGCATCATCAGATTGGTCAAGAGTGAATATTTCCTCCTTTCGTATGATGATACCTGCGGAGCAATACACCAGTCTGAGGGTGGGTGAGCGGATGTGTGGGTGGAGAATACACTGATGTATTAGCTTTCCACCTCCGGTTATAGGGGTAACTCCACAGCAGGTGTACTGTTAATAACTCATAATTATTCTGGCAGTGCAATCAGAATAATGGACCCTGATGTGGAGCGTTTAATAAACAAATTTCAGCCCCTGAGGAATGGCAGCTGTTTCACGAGGGGAGGGGAGAAACCGAATTAGCTGACCAGGTGTGCAGACAAATCAACCTCTTCTACTGTAGATTAGGAGAGGAGAAAGAAAAGAGAATGTGTGTTTGTGTATCTCTGTTTGCGTGTGTAAGCTTATATGGAGATGAACATTGACTTCGAGGGCAAAGAAAAGCATGTGAGAATTGAAGACAGGGTGAAAAGATGGAGAAACAGAGCAGTGACGGTCCAAACAGCGGCCCCTGGGAGCTTCCTGTGAAATCAAAAAGAGTGAACATGACAGTTGGTGTGACATGGGGCTCATTTCAATTGGAGCAGCCCCCCTCCGCACTCCCTCTGAGTGACAGGTGTCCACTCTCAGTTGTTGCTGGTCACACGCAGACACTGTGGCTTTAGAGGGCCACAGCATGTAGGAACAGTTTGGATACATTTTAGATGCACGGATCAAGTCCTGCCTTCAGTGACTGTAAACCATGCTCTACAGAAATCATGCAGCAATGAGATCTGGACAATCCAGAGGATGGATTTGTGAAGGCTATCAAGCACATCGACACAGCCTTGACGCCAGCTAACAGAGCCATTTCCTGGGTCCAAAACCACCCCTGTGAGGCCACCATGCGCAGAGAGGGGGCGCCACCACCGGCTTATTTTTCCATGAGACACAGGCAGGAGAGCATTGCATGCTGGGAAAAAGGCTACAGTGCCAAAGCATGTGGAAAGCTAGAGCTGATATTTCTTAAAAAGGATGAAGGAGAAAAGGTGTGTTTATAAAGCAAGACAGAGGGAGTGCAGGGGAACAGCACTGGTATGATTTGGCATTGACCAATACAAGTTCCTCATGAATGACTCATTTTAACTGCTCTTTGCATCTCAGCTTTGCAAGATTTGATGTTCCTCTTAACATCTGACTATAAATGTATGTGAACTTTACTTTAGGGCACTGCCTTAAGTGTAAATTATGTAACAGTGCTGCAGTGTTTAATAATCCCTGTCGAGGCGAAGTATAAAGTCTTCACTTTCAATAATTCAGTAGGGAAGGCATGGCACACAGCTGCCTCCAACAAGCTATACAAAGGGCACCGGGGAGGTCTCCAACACAATGTGCAATGACTATAAAGTTGCATACAAGTGCGCACACAATGGGGTGCGTTCCTACTTCAGCTTCTGACACTCCCTGTCATTATTAGGCGCACAGGCTGTAACCTGCCTTTTGCCGCACTTGGCTAATCTTCACATCATCCTGACTTACAGAGGCATTCAGACCTGCTTAAAGGCCAAATCATTTTGCAGATAAAGCTTAAAGGTTAAGGGGCATCATTTACACACACCAAAATAAATGTGTATATCAGAAGCATTTGAATCACAAAAGGTTTTCCCCGGTGCACTCTGGTGAAACATTTTGTTTGTAGCATCTTTGCAAACTAGAAGCAAGTAAATGCTCAAATGAACTCGTACACATTTATGTAAGTGAAATAAGCAATTTAAGTGTCCTTAAATGTGGAATTAACAGATCAGGCTGAGTTGGACAAGCAGAGTGGTGTTTACTTTCCATATAAGGACATCTCAAGAGTGTATTATTTGTGCTTATACCATGGCCACTTACCACAGGCAATAAAACAAGCTGTACTCAAATCATCAACCATATTCAAAGGGTTTTTAAAAATGATTGACAATGAAACAGACCTAACCCCTGGTTATCAACATAAGCAATGTTATCTGCAGCTGAATGTACTTTTGCAAGGTGGTTAAACCAGCCAATCAGAAACAAGCACTTTCTGTGGCTATGATATCATTTTTCTGTATGAGAAAATACAGTGGTAGTGCTTTATTCTGCTTCCAGATTGGCTGCTGTCCTATCCATGGTGGCCGTAATATTAAGTGACACTTGCTGAAGCTGAGATGTGGTAAATATACAAAACCTACTTACTCCGCTGTTCCCCTGGACTAACAATACTGAATAGCTATGCTCTCCATATTACTACAGAGGAGTGAGTAATAGAAAGATAGAAAACAATTTAGAGACAGAAGAAGAGGAAAGATTATAAATGAGAAGGAGGGAGTAGGCAGAGGCTACAAAGTGCAGTTTTTTCATTCAGGTGCACACATGCTGCTCGGCACACACCCCATACCTGCCAGAAGTCCTGCAGAAAGGGAGGGGCAGAACGGGAGGGAGAGAGGGAGGGAGGGAGGGAGACAGAGGAGGAGATGAGGGTAAGGGACAGGGAGTTTGTGGGTAAAAAATGGGGATCAGTTGATGGAATAATTGGGGGGAGGAGACAGGAAAAAGTAGGGAATTTGGGGAGAAGGGAAGTTGAGGATGATGGTTATTCACGAGGAAGGGAAAAGAGAGAAAACGGTGGGATTACTTGTTATGTGAATGAGAGAGGATGGCTGATAAAGAGCACGAAAGAATCATCAACAGTTAACAATGGCAACGTCAGGTCACATCAACATGAGATTGCGGCAGCAGAAAGCATGCCCACATGACCAGGGTAGGAGAAGAAAACACAGAGAGGAAGGAAGGAGTAACGAAACACTTGGTTGAGCACACACAAATAACGCCTTTTAAAGTTTGCTAAAATAACTGGGTTCCCAGGACAGGACAATTCACATAAAAACACACAGGCTAGGTCAATATGAACTTAAGTTGTTAAACAAGCCTATGGGGCATGTCTGTATGTAAACAGACTGGACCTGGAACAAATTAGTGTGAGCATGAGGGGGCAGGGATAGGGAGTAGTGAGTTAGAGCACAATTTTTAACACTCTTCGACTTAGCTGTACGCATGTGACAAATCTTTCAGTTGGCCTGGCTATTTTTAAACTGAGGTCTTTTAGGAGAGCTCTCATGTTACTCGCACACAATACTGAACACCTCTCTGCCATCGACCTTAGTCTTCATTAGAGTCTACCACCCAACCCCCAGCTGAAACGCTCCTCTTTTATTTTATCACACCCTCCATCAACTTCATGATTTACACATTATAGACAGTGCACCACTATATTTGCTGTGGCTATTTCATTTAGGTCTAGCTCCACGCAGTCTAACGTTTCATATGTGCTAGATTTCATGGCCGGAAACAGTAATGGGTTATTCCCCCTCCAACTACCTAGGGGTGTCCATATAACCAATGAGGTTGAGGCACATGTCCCTAAGCAGAAAAGGGGTTGGGCAGAGCCAGGGAGGGAGGGGAGCTCTCAGGCCGCTCTGGCCATAGCAGGAAAATCTCAAGGGACAATAAAAGCTAAATACGGTATCAGAGAAAACCATGTGTCAAGAGATTTGCCTGGCAAATAAAGGCGAGGCCTGGAGATAGGGACGCCATTTACACAAGCAGACCAGGCCATAAATGAAGAGTGTTCGTTTTTGATTTTTAGGTCGCCACAGAATTTCAAATTTACTTTTGATTCATGTATAGCCCAAGGTTGGTTTATTTACTTTTGAAATATGGTGAATCAAAGTTGTGGGGATTTTAACTGAACATAAGGCTGAAATCACTAGTGAGTTGCAGTAAAAGAGCAAAGGTTGTGACAAAAAGCTCTGTCTTTAGCCTCACTGACTATATGTGGTTCATCTGATCACAATATGGAGATGAGATGCAGACTTTACTCATCATCATACAGGCTTAATGGCTGTTAGATTTTCTAATGAGGCTAGAAACTACAATCACCACACTGATGATGAGCTAATGCTAAATGAATGAGGATGATTGGCTGCTGGGTGTGAGAGATGTACCTTGGGATCAGTGTGAGAGCAGTAATGGTCACAAATCAATATCAATGAAAGCAGTAATGAGAATAAGGATGTTAGTGATTTATATTGATGGCTTCTATTTTCCTGACTGTTAACAGAGAAATGTTAGAGCACAGAGACTAGCTCCTTTAAGAGTCAGTAGCCTGTGGCTACACACCAGTCCATAGTTCACCTGCTGTTATTGTCTCTAAATAGGTCATTATGCACTGGAAAGACCCACTTTGTACGTGTCCCTTAATGATTAAGTGTGGAGCTGCTCTGTTAAACAGCCAGCTTCTCTGAACTTTAACTGACTGCATTATTTGAGATTGAAGGCAGAGAGGATACAATTATAGGAAGTTATGGCAAATATTTTATATAAATATATAATAAACTATATTATTTTTTTCAACCTACGCAGGGTAGTACATTTAAACCTTTTTCTAAACTTTTTGAGCTCAAACAATATTTGGAAAGCAAAATTTTCTGATTATCTGGTCTAGTCTTGATTACTGTGATTGGAAAACAAATCAAGTTGACGGTTGAGAAGCAGACAGTAAAGCAGGAAGTAAAGAAAGAACATAAGAAAATAAGTATACATACATAGTATACAGGGCATGGTCTGTGAAAATCCTTAAACTTCAATTTTTTGAGTAAGGGTGTCACAATTTCAGTTCTAAATTGGAAATCTATCGAAATTAGCTTTCAATTTAAATTATTGAAATCAAAAGCAGGGTTTGAATAAATTATTTCAAGTTGACCTTATCGGCTACATTCCCCCCAAAATATGGCTGTTATATCACACTTGATATACACACATCTTTTTAAAGAAGAATTTGAATTAAATAACAGTTGCCAGGGCATAAAATCCGGGTTCTGTTGATCTTTACAAATCAAGACATGATAGACCAACAATGGCATATCGGTCAGTGCTCAATAAAAATGTTTAAATCAAAAACTGAATCGAATCCTGCACTTAAAGGTAAAAGTCTTATCAAAACACAGATACACCCCAAATTTTGCAGGGGGGTATTCAAAACATGCACTGTGGATGTCCTGTGACATTCACATTTTTTCACTATGAAACTTGTACCTGCGGGACGCATCTGTGACACCAGCTTGTGCGCAAGATATCAACAGAAATGCACCAACAAACAAAAATGGCAGCTAACATTCTCATAGCTGTGTTACTAATATACTAACATAGTCATATACTATCAGTATCATTTTGAATAATTTCTGCTCTTTGCTAGCAGAATATATAGGTGTTAGCTTGCTCCAATATCTCTTTCCATGTGTCATCTTTTACGATGCTGTAACCCCACTGAGTATTTGTTTATTATTATGAACTGGCGTAGTCATCGCAATTTATACATTATTCCACTTCTATTTATCCTTTTCATCAATGTCAGTTTAGTCTGAAAGATGAATGAATGTGACAGCTCTTAGATTTATATTACTATTCAGAGATGATTATTACTTAAATCACATTTATAAGGAATGGTGTTCAGCAAGACACATTTAAAAACAAGCTAAAACAGAAGCTGCATAATACTGTATTTGATCATTTCATCAACTATTTTAGACAAGGTACATGGAAGTATACACACAAAGTCTGCGCTGGTAATTAATGCCCACTTATAATATTTATATTTTCTTTCAGAGTTATTATCTCAGATTCCTTCCTTTCATTACCATTTCTCCCACTACCGCACTTAATTAATACTTCATACTTTTCAGAACCTGACTTATAATTCCTTCTCTGTGTATGCATATTTAAAATCCAAGGCATGGACAGATAAAACCCTTCCTTTGGCATATCCTGAGGATTATAGGGCCTAATTATCAAGTGCAGTTGTAAATTTGTAAATTTAGTTTTCTTTATGAAAATTAGGATAATATTTGAGGGTTAAAGGACAGAGTTCTGACAAAACTCTGAACAGATTGCTTAACAAAAAATAGTTTATGTTGACTTTGACGTTTTTCCTTAATGTTGAGCTATTATTTGGAACTACTTTTTACTAAAGAAAGTCCATATGTAAACTGTGGAAGAGTGAATAATAACTGGAATATTGCTTCTGCAAAGACATGTTACCGTTTTCAAATGACATTTTTTTTCACCTCCATTGTATTGGGTTAGTGGCAGAAGTTTCGGAGGCAGATATCCTAAAACGTGGGCGTATAAACAGAAATTATCTTCATGGGCAGACACCACCAGGGGTAAGTGAAAAATGTTTTTGTTTGGATTTTGGATGAATAGATTCTTTATTGACTCCGGCCATTCTGGGGAATAAATCCCTCTGGAAGACAGGGAAAATATATAAGCTCTAATATTGTACTATATTTTTGGCATAGCTTTATGGGGAAATCCCAAATCCAACAACAGTTACATTAAATTGACTTTATTAACAAGGGATGAAATGCTTCAAAAACATAATTATTAAAACTCCCTGCTGCTGAGCTTCTAGCCTCTTTACCACCCAGGCGCCCACTTCTTACCTTTCCATCATATCGCTTCACAATGAACTGATCCAGGCCTAGATCTAAAAGGAAAAAAAGACATTGAGAAAATAAACAGAAGTACAGATTAGGAGACAGATATAACAGTACAGTTTAAGTAACAGTATAACAATAGTTACATCAGGGGCATCCAGATTTATGTCTAGCATGCAGCAGAGTGAATTTATTTACTTGGTGTCATTCCTGAACTTTTCGTGATCACTGACAAGATTAATAACACACATTAACAAGCCATTTCCATTTTGCTATTAAAAAAACAATCATCAGCATTCAGCTTCCACGCTTCTGATTATCCATTAGATCAAAGGTCTCAACCAGCATGCAAAGATCAATGGTTGCTTGAAATAAGTACCAGAGTGCTTGCTTCATTGCTAACACGATGAATAATGACTTCAGTGCATACATATGGATCAGTTGAAAGTGAGTGGTCTCCACTTTGTATTGGTGTTTTGTCCCGTCAGTCTTACAGCTCTGTGTGTCATTTCTTTCTATGCAAAAGGCCTCAATTCATTCTGTTGCTGAATACAATTCTGCTCGCCGCAAGAATCACATGAAATGGGATTTCACCCAATTTTTTTTCTTACTTCGCATACACTTAATATACTTAATAATTTGTGAATTTTGTGTGAAAAAGTCAATCCTACCTCCAAACTAATGTAATTCAAATGAATAAACCCGGTTGAGGTGATTATTTTCTAAACTCTCGTGTGACACAGCAGTTCTAATCTGTTATATGCAGCGTGCCGTGTTCACATATTATATAAAGTATTCTAAGAGTCGTACGGGCTCTTGATATCACACAGAAAGACTAGTAGCACACTGACCTGCTGAAACAGTCTCATCAAATCAGATTAACCTTGAGGGCGATGGTTAGAGTATAATCTCATTAAAGAGAACTTGGCTTCATCAGCATTAGAGAAAACCCTATCACCTCAGACCTCTGAAAATAGTCTTCCGCCTTCTTCTCAATAATCCTTTAACTTCAGGTTTGTCACCACAATAAACACAGATTTCCAATCCCAGGGGCTGGATCGCTGAGCTTAAACTCTTATATATAGACCAGAAAATGGCCAATAAGGTCTGTCCCATTATAATGGCTGTTAGACCTGAAAAAGAAAACCTGGTTTTGCCCAATTCTGAAAGGACACAAGTGGGCCCTCCCTTACTAATCGTGCTGTTCCGCATCCTGTGCTACCCCTTGCATACATTCTAGGATAAGGGCAAGAAACGGCTCTGCTTGTTTGCATTTCTTTGAACCAATCACAATCTTCTTGGGCTTCAGATTCAGCGAGGGTGCCCTAGCAAAACATTCTTGGGAGGGAACTTGTTTTGGTGGAACATTTCCATTAAGGGAAGTAAGACCTGGCATTAAAATGGCTAATTATCCACAAAGCCCCACAATAAATATTAAAAAGATGAGTTACTAAAATAAAAAGAAATCACAATTTGCTTGTCTGTGACTTAGTACTTAAGCCTGTCTATTCTTTACCTTCTTCTTATGGGCTACTCCATACTCCATATATATATATATATATATATATATATATATATATATATATATATATATATATATATATATATATATATATATATATATATATATATATATATATATATATATATATATAATTATTATTATTATATATATTTTTTTTTAATATATATATATATATATATATATTTCATAGAAAGTTACTGACTTCAGCTTTTTGGGGACTTTGAGAAGAGAGTGAAGTGGCTGCCTATGAAGTAAACTGCAGCTTCTCTTTGAGTGTTCATCTGCTTTGCTGAACCTTCTCTTATCCAATAGAGCTTGGCTCATCATTACTTCACTTCCATTTTGGAAGGGTTCAAATCAAGAAAAAGAAAGTAAGAGCTAGGGAATCATAAAGTGGGGAGGAGAGGTACTGGGTCTAAGAGTGTAAGGCCGATGGGGGTCAAGCTCAGTCAAGTCTTGAGCATGGTTAACAGATCGAAGTGCCGAGGGGAGCAGGAAAGGCATCACATACGTGACAGGCCAAGCTAAGTACTTATTAAGTGCTAACTGCAGGGTTTCCGCCTTCACTGCAGATGAAATGCACAATGTAATAGTCTTCACACATTGTACATTCAACTGCAAGTCTGTGATGAAGGCCAATATAGTCCCTTAAAATAAAATGTCACGCAAATCTAAATGAATTTTAGTGTTGAATAAAGACAGATAAAGACGAGAGTGGTGCTGAAACATGTCTATGCCAAGTTAAGCTCCCTGCCTTCCCAACCCTCCTGTGGCTGAAGATCAAATATCTCTCACTGGCTCCACGTGTGACGTCTGAAAACTGCTCTGGTTTGAACCTGTTAATTGATATGCCAACTGCTGTGTTGTGAGTCCCTCAACTCAGCGTGATCGGACAACCCTGTCAGTTCCCCCCATTCCTTCCTCTGTTCATACTTGTGAGCAAAGTCAGTGGCATCGTTATACCATGAACTGTCATGAATCAGGAACTGCCGGGTGTGTGCTAAATATCGCAGTGGCTGGATGGAGCACGGGGGTGGAGGCTATGTCAAGCAATGCTGTACTATATAAGGAAAATATATATGATAATGAGCTTGAATATTGCAATTACAATAAATAAGACTAATATTAAATTGTACTGACGAACACGATGAATTGGCTTTTGAATTAAAAAATTGAAAGGAAATTTCCAACATTAGTTCACTGAACAAATTGAGCTTTTAACTAAACAAAAATGGCCCATTCAAAAAAATGATAGTTACATTTTAAAGTGCGGTTTCTACTGATGCGCTCTTTTAACTTACTTCAAGTTGATATCGGGATGACAATAAAAAAACGATTTATTGTGAAACCCTAATATTGAGTAATATGATCTCAGCGAGGTTGCCAGGGTATATTTGGGGTAAAAATCCTGGATGAGAGGCAGAATCAGTCTTAACATTTGCTTGAGCGTACAGAACCAGTCTAGAGGAATAAAGAAAAAAGTGAAAATCATGGAAACTAACTGGAGCATGCCGGCGGTCACTGATCAACATTAAGCCAAGATGGTAGAAGGAAAGAGAGGAGACTCACTCTCAGGCTGCTTCTCGTTAGGTGTGATGGAGCGTATGAAGTCCTGGGGCGTCATGTATACCTCGGTATCTCCATGCTCACCAACGACCTTCAGCGTTGCAAAATAGCGAAAAATCTTGTCTGGAGTCGAGTAGGCTCTTATCCTGTTCTCATACTCCATCACCTGCCGAACAGACGGGGAATCACAATTAAGGACGCAGAATTTCACACATTAGCAACCACAAGCACCCCTCAAACATACCTAAACATCAACCAAATCACAGACCCAGGATTATTCCAATCCTGTGTGTGGTAAGGCAAATGAAGTAGAGTTAAGAGAGTGCGGAGAGGGTGAAGGAGTGACCAGAATAAGGAAGCAGGTGGCGACAGGAAAACAAACTGACAGTCCTGATGAGAAAGTATATTAACCTCCTGACACAACTATCACATAATGAAAACAGGAAATAGTCTGATCATCATCAGTCTGACTGACATGTTAACATGAAAGAAGACTGCAGAACTATCACAGCCACACAACATTTAGAAAAATACAAAAACAATCATTTCTTTCGGCTCTGTTACACACATTAGCCGCATCAATGTCAATTGGCACGGCCATTTGCTTTTCAGCAGAAAGTTTCAAACAGATGCAGCATAACTGGGAAATTGACAGTGCAGCGCCTGTTTGAGAGCTGTGCTCAGCCATACTAATCCACACAGACTGTTATTCCATGTGACACTGACTGATTGCTTACACTACATAAACTCCCTGGGGAAAAAGTAAAACACGTTTTACAGCTGCAACTTTTTGAACCGGTTATCCATTTCAATTTAATAAGTGAAAGATGCAGACCTTGATCAAACTAGATTCTTTTCTCCAGTCTGTATTTATGATTACGTGCTTCTGTGTTGTTTCCTTCTCTTTAGCAGACCTTATTGGTCTAAAGGGAAATCACCAGAAGCGTGTCCCCCAGAACAGTCAACCATCACTGTACGGTTGAGAGGTTAGGAGGACATTCACATGGAAATGCCACAGAGAGCCTGACTGATGGAAAGCCTGGGATACACTGTCATCTCTCTCAGATTTACAGGCTACTGATCTCAGCATCACCCACACTGATGGAGACTCAAGCCTGTTCTTTACAGCATTCACCCATTTATGTCCTCTCTTTCGATTACAAGAAAATTGCACATATACAATCAGGAGGGTGAAATTCAAGTCACACCAGTTATTTAATATGTTTTCCCTGCAGGATTTCAAAGATTATTGTGTAACATCTGAGACAACAGTTGCAAATCACTTTGAAAGTAAGGACGTGAATTTCAAACAGCATCATTCTGCATCTGTGTCATTATTGAGACGGCCCCAAAACGAACAAACAAACAAAAAAAGTGAAGACAAAACATATGGAAGGACCACAAAACAAATGTTATAAAGACATGTGCAGGTACTCTCCACCACACATACTGTAAAACTAAAAAGATTTGCACACATATTCACGCACGATTTAGTATGCTTTATCAAACCTGGACTCTTTATTTGACATAGTGAGGGAGCAAACTTTTTTTTACCAACACACTAATAAATCCTGCCATGCTGTGATTCACTAAAACAGTTTTGCTCCCTAGACATCTATATGCTTTCAGCAGACTGAGGCGGCTGCTGAGGCAAGAGTGAATGCACAATCTACACCCACAAGTCAGATGTACTATGGCATCACATGTCCTTTGAAAAAACAGGATAGAACTTTCAAAGGTCTTCTTCTTTTCTTCTCGCTGGTGTAAAAACTGTTTATTTGGCATTGGATCAAAAAACTCTTTGCCCCTATTTTGCTTGTCCGACTTTGTCATCTGCTGCCTAATTAACAGCAACAAAATCTTATGGATGGTTCATTTCTGTTGTTTATGACAGCAGCAATGCATGCTCATTACCTTTGTGTATCTCCGTAAAATATTCTGTCAAAAATACACTGCCGTTTGCATATTGGACATTGATTGGGAGGGCTTTCAAAACACCATTCCAGAGTTGAATTAAGCACGTACGGCTGAATGTTTATTGTTTATTGATTACCTTGCGGTCACGGAATCCAGAGCGTGGCTTCTTTTTTTTTCCCTCGCCACCTTCGTCTGCTTCTTCGTCTCCACTGCTGGCCTCCACCGATTTCTCTGACTCCGTCTCAGAATCGGCATCCTTCACAAAATCAGTCCCTTCTCCTTCTGGTTGCTCAGAGTGTCGAACGGAAGACCCTGCCTCTGCATATGCTCTAGATTTCAACAAAGAAAACAGATCAAAAACGCCTGAGATACATTTCTATGTAATTAGTAATTAGTAAAGAAGGTTAGGTATTGTAATATCTCTTTCTGTTTTGCTCCGGTACCAAGTAGAATAAGGGAAGTTTGTAGCTGACTATGTTTTGCAGCTGCTGTAGCTATGATGCTAAATTGTTAAAACAGAGAAAGGCAATGGGACAGATGATGTGTTGTGCTGTGTTTTGCTTGCAGAGGTTTACCAGGGCACACTCCAACTTGACTGTTTTTCTGACAAAATTGGAATAATAATAATAAATAGCTGGGTCTGTGGGGGAGGGCTGAATAATTCAGGTTAACGAGACACAAGGAGAATGAAGCCACGGGTGAAGACCTGGAACAGTCTTGTCTCATCAGTCTCTAAAGCCCTGAGGCACCATCAATCACTCTGCCTGCTGCAGCACAGTCATTCTGTCCCCAAAGAGCTCTCTCATCAACACCCCCTCCAACAATTTGCCTTAACTAAACACCAGCCTCGTTAGTAAAGGATAGCAGTTACAATTTTGTGACACTCATGGGCTGGTTTTCCCAACAGTAGGGCTGTCCGGACTACCATCTTTTGAGCTCCGGATCTTAGGTATTAATCAACAGAGAATATTTGGATATTGATTAAATAAATGAATAAAGAATGAATGAATAAAAGGGAAAAGCGACCTTAAATGACAGCCAAACGCAGACTTTCACACTGAAATTAAATAGAAACACTGTGCTGCCACATGTGTCTTTCAGTTTACTTTATTATATGGCATTACTGTTTAAGGTCTCTATTATAGTAGTAGTATAGTTTTGAAAATAAAACAAATATCTCAATACCAAAATTGAAAATGGAATACATACTCAATGAGAAATATCTTAGGGGAACTGAATTTGGCATGTGCTCAAAAGTAAAACTGCTCTCAAATACTACACCGCAAGCAAATCCTTGTTTACTGAATGTAGATCATGGACTGCTCATTTAATGGGGACAACACCATATTGAGGACCTTGCAAGTCATGGTGTGAAGTGTAGCAATTGTCTAGAGAAAGACACAAAATGATGCATTCCTGAGAGTGGTGTGTTGTTCAAGTGGCATATCTTTGATTTGGGGGAAAAAATGTAGCTCAAAAGACACCTAATTTTCCCCCTATTTTCTCAGTACTACATAGAAGCAGGTACGTGTATTACTGGGCCCAGACTAACCTTTTCCAGAGCAGCCCAGCACTAGCAGACACACCAGTTACCCCAGCCAGGGCTGCCAGCATCAGCCTCCTCCGGCCAGACCCTCGTACTGCCCCACTGTGGTAGCGCCGGGACAACTGCGCTAGCCCCACTGAAACTGCGGACAACACCCGCAAGTGGAACATCCTGCAGAGAAAAATAGAAAGGTATGGTGAAACTGTTAAGCACAAAAACTAGAAGATGTTCTACAGTTTTGTTTAGGGCATTTTTTCCAGCACGTTCTAAAAAAGATATGGATATCATAGATCTGCTTCGGTTATTGCAAATACTGACAAATAAAGAGGCTAAAACAGTTTTTCAGACTACACAAAGTAGATATCCTCTGAATGTTCCGTAGATGCGCACACACCACTGCCACTTTTAAGCACATTCCTTCTCCATTCATAAGCCTGTCTAAGGATTTGAAGAATTTTACCAAAAAACTAATTAGCACTCATCTCAAGAGGCAAAGCTTAGAACAATAGCAATACACTCGTAGGATTGACTGAAGCTAGTCATTGCATAAATGTCTTGGAATCTGCACACACCTCATTTAATAAACAAGATGATTAACAATTAAGCAAGGGTCTACTGGTGTGTATCTGTAGCACCTGTGACAGCAAAAAGGATGGGACAGAGGAGTTCATCCCACTGAGTCCTGAAGCTGCCACCTGTCAATATCCTATAAACAATCCAGACACCAATTGTCACACTGCTTCAGCAGAAACCAGAAGAAGACAATGGCATATGCCAATTGGAATATTCAACAGCCCATGACAATAGGGATTGAGGGGAACCGCAAGTATACATGTGCACAATTTCTATAAAGCTGGAGACTGATTCGAGAATACTGGTGCAAAAGATATTATTGACATCATGGAGATGAAACTCATGTTGTTTTTAAATGTGCTTTATAAATACATTTGATTTCAAAGTCAACTAAATGAGTGAAATACAATATATGTATACTAAATAACATGGACAATTAGCTGAGAATTGAGAAAACGTGTTGCTGTCCATATTAAATCAGATTAAAAAGGTATTCAGAGGTTTTATGTTCAACAGCAAATAGTTTTTCATCTTTACCACAAATGCGTACACAGTAGATAGAATACACACATATGCCAGACGCACCTAAATATACAAGAGGCAGAGAATCTCTTTGAGTCCAAGCTGCCAGCTGGGGACTGCCCATTTAGTCCCGAGTCTTTAAAATATGTCAAGTGAGCTGAAATGAATCATTGTCAAAGCAAGGGTTACCCATGATTTGTGATATCCCCAGTTGGGAGGCGTGGAATTTGTACAGAAAATTATTTTTTAGAGCCGAAAGGGCGACACACGATTGCCCCCTGTCTTCTCTTAAGCCTGTCTGAACCTTTTTAGCCAAAAAGGGGCATTGGGAATGTAAAAGTTATCTTGATTGAAAACCAATAAGCTGGGAGTTTGCAAAATTTGGAACATAGTCCAGCAGTTTAGTTAATAACTTGTAGTTGTCATGGTTTCTCAATCTTGATCTCGATAGATGTATGGTCATTGTTATCAAGATAACTCACTTATTGTCCAAAATTGATCAAATTGTTGAACACTACAAAGTATAATCTGAAAAAAAAAAACTTGGCCTGCATTAACTCCATTATCAAACCCCAGCCAAGTAGGCCTTTATTTTACATCCAATGATGTTTACCTGTTAGAATAAATCATGGGAGCTACTACAGCATACAGTATCTAAGTAATTTTCAATTACTTTCCAAACAATTCATTCCAGCCAGTCCCAAAGCACAATTCAGAATCACATTCGGCTCTATAAATCCAGTGACAAGTTACACTGGCACCTGATCTGGGACCCGGTAAATCAATACAACTCTTTTCCATCATTATTCTCTGCCACCTGACAGTGATATGTTGAGATGCCCACAAGACAAACACAAGTATTTATGTTGTGTATTGTGAACACTGCTAGGTATTTGTATGATGGCATCCTATAAAAACAAAAAGGTTGGGTTCAGTCCCACCTGAACAGCCCAGGGCACTAAAAATAATGTTAAATCCCCTCAGCTGAAACTAGTGTGGCATTTCTCTTAAATAATAGTTAACTTGGCACTTCCAAAACGCTAGACTTTGCAGTTCCTCTGTTGCTCTCGGATGTTTTGTGCCTCAGAGCAGTAAATATAAACAGAGAGAGATGATTACTGTCAGTAAGTACCAGGAGCAAAGGCAAAGAAAATATGTATGTCCATGGTGACTCACAGGATGGTAAGCCATTTCTGACTGCCCAACTGGAATATCATAAGAACAAGTGTTGAGACTTTGTACTGCAAGTGAATCTTTCAAAAATGGGTTAGCAAACACAAATCGATAAACTAGCAACATGATTATTGTGTAATGGCTTGGCAGCTCAGTTTGGTGAAACACCACAATTCCCAAAAAACTGAGTTCCAGAGACACCTTAAAGGGTTCGGCTGCAATATTACGTTCACGTTCAGCAGAAGTCAGCACACAAAACTGGCCAGGCTGAGAGAGAGAAAAGGTTTTATTCTCCCAGTCGTCATCTACATACATACCATGAAATTTAAAGATGTATTAAAACATCTATAGTCTGCTTGGAACATTAATGTGTGTATGATGTTTTCTCCACACAAAAAAGGTATAATCTTCACATACAATGCCTTGAAAAGGCTCCTACTGCTTCAACCTCATTAAAAATCCCAGAATCTATGAATATGCAAATATTGTTAATTCTTAAAGTTTCCCAGAATTCACTACAAAATGAGTTGTGATGTCACAAATCATGGGCGCAGCACCACCCTTTAAAATCCAAGTTTTCAATGAGCACAGAGAAACTTTCCACTTTCTAAGGATGAATGCGAACACAGTCCTGTCTGTCAGATACATTCTGCCCAGTGAAGCTCAAACATCCAACTGAAGGAACAAGAAGAAACACATATTTTTGAGTGGAGGGGATTTAATATCTTCTCAGGACACAATGTGTGTGTCTGATATGATGACCGGATCCCCATCGGTGAGTCGGGGTCTTTGACGTCAACAATTAACAAGGCCCATTGTCGTCAACAGCTAATTATAACTGGCAAATATACAGCGGTTAAAAGCGTAGTGTTTATAATATTATTGTTGTGTTTGACATGTCAGAGTGGAAACACGAACCCACAAAGTTGTTCCTATGATGCTCAAGAACCCCAATGTTTTTTTTTTAGCCGTAACGTTAAGTTCACCTGGTCGATAACAACCTGTCTGGTAAACAGAAATACGTGTTTTTAATGTTATCCTGATTGTGTATCACTTGTTATTATTACTGTGACATGTTAAGCTATGGAGTCCAGCAGTCCGATAAGTGTTTCGTAGGGCAGCTAACGCTAGCTAGCTCCCAAGCTAATAGTTACCATTAGCATGAATGTCTACTGTTGGCTCGAGGAGAAACAGTTTCATCGGTTACACAGTTTCGTTAGAGTGATTTCTTAGCATAGAAGCGGCATTGGTTACTTACGTTAATGACAACACTAACACCAGTCAGTTCAAAGGGATAATGTCTTCGGTGTTTCAGAGTACGTATTTCCCTCTGGTGTCTGCAGAGATGGAGCGCAGCATATACAGCACAGTTCCGTGTTCTCCAACAACCGTGCAGACAGGCAGCGGGGTGAGGCATCGTCAATGCACCCCGCCCACATGCAGTTCAGCCGGGCTTCCTCCGCTTCACCACGGCCGGGCTCAGAGGCGATTCTAGAGTCTGTTGGGGCCCCATACAAAAATACACAGGGGGGCCCTCGAACCACCATTCATCAGCATTATATTATAAATAACTTATTTGACACCAATGACAAAATGAGAAATGTCCTTCTCTCTCTTTCTCTCTCTCTCTCTCTCTCTCTCTCTCTCTCTCTCTCTCTCTCTCTCTATATATATATATATATATGTATATATATATATATATATATATATATATATATATATATATATATATATGTATATATATATATATATATATATATATACATATATATATACTGTATATTTGTGCAGTCAGGTGGGGGCCCCTTAGGGAGGTCAGGTCTCCTCCTGTTTGCACATTGTCACTGCTGTAATTTAAAGTTTGCCAGCCCTCCAGGCCCCCAGGGGTAAGCAGCCCCTCTGGCTGGGGGAGGCATTCATTTATTGTCACACATTTTATGTCATTTCATCATTAGCACAGTGTCTCACCATAATTGAGAGCTAAATTATATTATTATAATGGTGATCATGAAAAGACAAAACAACAGGTTATATGAAGAGAATTACTTTTAAATGTTGGAAAAAATGGCCATGGTTCCCTAAACAACACAATTGATCTATATCAATTCAATCTGATGGTACTGACTAGCCTACAAACTGAAATCAGAATGAAAAAGGCCAAGGGTGAACAGATTACACACAAACTGCAAGACAATGATGGTGTTAGCATGAAGGGCCTGTATACAAATATTAAATGTCATAGCCTATTTTTCAGATCAGATCATTATTATATACAAAATAGGTACGATTAGAAACCGATAATAGCCTAGCATAAGTTAACATATAGAATATTTAGAATCTCAATAAGGTTTGAATGACGATTTGGTAATTTTTTAAATACACATTAACAGCTTTGGTAGTTTTATTTGTAATTTGAAAAAAAATAACATTTATTTCATTAACATTACTGAATTGCACTGGGAGATAGTTATCAGCCATGTATACAGAGCTCCAGTAGGCTATAAAAATGTATCAAAGCTAAATGACTTGCCCATTTCAGTGGGCCACTTGTAATTGTTGCCTTGAATACATATTTGCTGGACAGAATACATAATGTAAAAGTTAAAGCTGGAGAGCTGCATAGTCGACTTGAGATGTGTCATAGACGACTGCAGGTTGCAGGGACTTGTCACATCAAATGAAAGTGCAGGTCAAACGTCTGCTTGATGTAAAGGGACTACAATGTTAATAAAGTAAAGATAGAATACAGTGCTTATCCCTTATATTAGATTTCTTATGCATACTCATATTCCTAGCAGTCAGCAGTTTAACAAAACTGATATACAGTAAGACGGAACAGTTTCTCATTGCCGTTGACAAGACACACATTCTGAGAATGATCATTTGACACTGTGAAGTTGTATTCTCATTGATCAAACCCAACCTGATCATACATAGCCCTTAGCTCACGAACACACCTGTACACACAATGCAATCTCAAACACATGCATGCAATCAGACCAGTAAATGCACATTTTTACATGCTTTAAAGGCGGGATGAGGCAAGTTGGAAACACCCATAAACTTTCTTTGCTCAGTGTGTCTGGGACTTCTCTTTAAGCATGTTGTTTATAACAACACATTTCCTTTGTCTGTGGTGGCAGAAGTATCCCACTATTCTACTCGATTACTTGCTGAAAGTAGCAATAGTGTAGAAACACTCAAATACTAAAAGTTCTCAATTCAAAACTTTACTCAAGCAAAAATACAACAGTAGTGGCATCAAAATACATTTAAAGTAACTAAAGTGCAAGTATATGCAGAATGGCCCATTTAAGGATAGTGCGCACAACATTATTGGATTCTGCTGTAAGTACTGTGTGTTCATCACTTTAATGTTGCAGCTGGTAAAGATGGGGCTAGTTTAATTACTTTTCATACTGCTGGGTAGCTTGTGAACTTACTCCGGTCATCAACAAAGTCTCATCGTAACTTAGCTTATAGTAATAGATCATAATATATTATTTGATTATAGGACTATTTCATATCATTAATCTGAATCCACAAAGTAATGACTAATGAGTTAAGTAATTAAATATAGTGGAGGAAAAAAGTACAATAGTTGCCTCTGAAATGCAGCAGATGAAAATACTCAATTAAAGTACAAGTACCGCAAAATTGTACTTAGGTACAGTACTCGAGTAAATGTACTTCTTTATTTTCTACTACTGCTTTTAATGTCGGCCCACGTTGGTAGATTAATGACTCTTAAGTTACAGAATGTACACCAATCTGTACTTTGCTGTATCAGATCATCAAATTCTCATGATACTTTTGGTGCTATGCGTAATGGCAGGAGGTTTAATGGCTTTGGATTGGTTCAAATTGTACAAAATGTTTCTCCTTTGATCCTTCATGATATATGAAGAGTAAGGAGAATATGATGTAATGCATTTAGAAACAGAACACTATCCTAAGAATTGGACCAGAATATAAGCATTCTGTCAATATATTCAGTACAACTATTACAATAACATATGGACATGTGGTCAAAAAGGTCAGGGGAATCTTCGGTGAGCTTGTTTGCTATTTCATAGTTTCCTCACAGTGTAATGTTTTCATGAAGTTTCAGTAATATTGATGGAATCATTGTTAGCACTTTGATATAAAATACACACATTGCAACTAATATCTCAGTTTCTCCTCTATTACAAATGACTATCTATACCAATCTCTTTTCCTGCCATCTTTTATTAAAACGGTTTAATACCTCCTCCTCCTCACTCGCTCCCTCTTTCTCTTCATCCTTTTTTAATAAGGTAGGCTACTTAACTGTGCCTGCAGCCCTCCAGTGCAAGGTTCATTAGTGCGAGTCATTTATCACAAGAACCACACAATATGTAATTGTCAACTATTGAAATTTCTTATTGAATTTGAATAGCTTTACAACAGTAATAACCTCAGCATGGTCTCTAGGTGTCCATAATGGCAGTGCTTATTTTTTTAATGCGAAGCCATTCATCTTGTTCATAAACGGTATGTCAATTTTTTAATGTTCTCATGAATATGTATAACACAAGGCAAATCAGCTCTTAAAATATCTCCAAAACACTACGAATCACCCTAAAGTTCAGCCCTCTGTAGGTACACACCAAAAATACACACTATATGCACATGACACATTTGACCGTCATGCAAAATACATACATAAATAATCATTCTGAAGAGGTTGGAAAGGAATAGCTGATAAACAGCTCATGACTAGAGTGTTTTTAGATCTGTCACTGCGGTCATGGTGTAGGGTTCAGTGTTCTGAAGCTATTGGGATCAGCTAACTGTTGTGTAAACCGTAAATGAAACAACACGTCTTTCTCTTACTTAAGTTTCCACTCTGACTTCAGTACTTCCCATTTGTCTGACTTAATTCGGGTTGAAGGTTATGCATATAAGGTAACTGTTTACCCTGCAGCCTTCGTGTTGCATTGCAACAGAAATCCAAACAACAGCATTGCATACCGATTACATCCATCCTGCCATTGTGGCAGTGCGAAGGTGGAGCAGGAGATAAGACAAGTCTGCAGAGAAGCCTCCCCTGCTCAACTGTTTCCAGTGCATAATGACAGTGTTGCTGTGCACTGTGACTTGTGTAAGAGGGTGTCTCACCGTAGAGTTCTACTCTAAGAACACACTTGTATGTTTCAAATCCATATGGGAGGGCTGGCTTTCTGTGTTTCTGTGCACCCAAGATAAGTCCCAGCTGAGCTGCTTTGCAGAGTGAAAACTATGGTGAAACTTGATCCACAAGCTGTACCTCTTTATAATGATGACAGATGGCTGAGGTAAAGACCTGCAGACAATAGCAGGATCCAGTTTCAGCAGTCATATGTATATTGCTGTGTTAGCGAGTAAGCAAGAAAAGAAAGTCAGTGTACATTGCCTAATTAGGTTTGTGTTTACATGATGTAGTATCTGCTTGGTGGTGTGATGCAATATAAGTTACACACCCACGCATGCTTGCTTTGGGCATTACCTTTTCCGTAGACCCATGGGAGTGGCTATTTCATGCTGCTAGGAGACATTTCCGTCATGCACAGACATGCACGCACACACATATGCACTCAGGCATTCATGCGCACCTCTTCTTGTACTCAATTCACTCATCTCTGACCTTGAGATATGGGTGCGGGGAGTTTTTAAGAGCAGTTATGTCTCTTAAAGTGTCAGCAGAGATTATATTTGAATTTTAAAATTGTAGATTACTTTCAATTTGCCATGTTCAAATTGAATTCCTAATGTTTGAAACTGGAGTATATGAGGCATAGTTAGAAATGATACAATGTCTTGTATCTGAACTGTTACTATCCATCTTTATAGTGGGAAATTGCTGATTCTGTATTTTTATATTTCACGCCGTTGGTACTATTTTTTTGTGTAATTACTTACATTCTTTATATGTATATTAAAGTGTTTTTGTTTTTCATGAATGCTGTCAAATATGCACAGGAAAAGTAAGGTGAGTAGATATTGAATAGATACATGCTGTAATTATTAAGCATAGTCTGTAGCTCACATTGGGATTCAACAATCTCAGATATTGAGGCTTGGTAATTGCCCTTCATATCGCTTTTTTTATGAGCTGATTACACTGATTCGACATTGTGGCTAAATCATGCAAAATTTCACATAACTTAAATGGCTTTTCACCTTACCACAGCTTCGTTTGTTTACAATGCTGACACATCATGTGCACACACTGCCATGGTACAGTTACAGCAGTACTGTAAAGGTTTGTGTAAACCACACAAAGGTTCACTTTGTGAATCGATGCAGCCTTGAGGCCTTGAGCAGCTCCTTTTCCATGGTTGAGAATTTGCATTTAAATTGCATCGCCCACACAGCCTGATGCACTGCACCTGAAGAAGTGCAGAATGAACTGGGATGAAAGCTGAAGCAATGACACATTACTACTGCATTTCACAAACAAACAGCTGACAAGCCCAATCAACAACAAAACAACCAAATCTCTATTTCATCATATCATTTCTTATTTATCTATTTTCGTATTACAGTATCTAAAGCTTGAGTCATCATATGTTATCATCTGGATTACTACAGTGAAAGTTACAGAACATGTTTTCTCTTTACGATTCAAGAGATCGTGCATATTATATGGTTTCACCTTTGACCAATACAGGTGTGGCAGGTGGCATTATATGACAGGCTTGGTCAAAGATTAAAGAGAACATGTTACATTCCACTAAGGGGAGTCTCCTTGACATTCATTGACCGAACAGGCCCATTACCACTCCTTTTACCAACATTTGCAGTGGTTGAGTGATTCTGGAGAAAACAAAATGTCTGACTGCTTACCTTCTTGTTCTGCTTATTTGGGGACAGAAAGGCCGGAATGCAGTAAAATGTTTGCACATCATAAAGTAGCCCATGCTGTTTAAAAGGCGCTGAGGATCAGTGCTAATAGATTTCATCCTGGCTGCTCTTTTGGGACATAGTCACAAGAGGGACTGAAGGACAAGCTAATATTAGACACAGTTATATAGATGGTGGTGGTAATCTGCCAAGATGTCGCCAAATAACAAAGACACATTAGGACAAGGTATATCGTTGTTGAGTTTTGATACTTTCACTTTAGTTATAAAGCACCTCAACCTGCTATATAATAAGAAAAGAAATCTCGCTTTTTTACAAAAATGGACCATAGAGTTAATGATTCTTTTTGTATAGCAATCCCTTGTAATAACTCAGCAGGGACTTTAAAGACAAATTGAGGGGTGGTAGCTCACCTGGTAGAGTGAGTGCCCCACGTAGACTGAGTTCTAGACAGTGGGCGGGTTTTGAATCTCACCTGTGGCCCTTTGCTGCATGTCATCCCCTCTCTATGTGATACAGGCATTAAAAGGCCAAAAAGAAATGATGAATGAGATGGAAAAAAGTAACTCAATAGCCCACTGAGTTTATGGTGGTATGTTTTAATCGCCTGTATTTATTTCACTGTTGGGAGTGATAGCTGTGTGTGTGGTAGGCATGAGGGAAGACCTGTTATTTATTTTGTTTCTTAAAATGATCTCCCACGCACTATGATACTTTCTATCACATCACTGTTGGGTTCACCTCATTTATCTTGCGTCATTCTACCACACAGATGATGAGACTAGAGATTGTAGTGGAGATAGCATGGTAACAAGAAGCCCTGACTTCATTCTTCTGTCACTCTGTGTTTGAGATCAATGAAGGGAAATGTGGGCTTGTGAAATCGCACTTTTACTTATTTGACTTTTCAAATACACCACTCTGAGAGTCACTGTCCTATCATAACATGGTATTTAGGTATTTGCACACGTACGTATGATAATCCCACTGATGACCTTCAATAGCTGAGTGATCGATGTTAATATTGTTGCGACGAATGACAGCCTGTGCGCGTTTGTTTTGAATTAGCCAGCACGAAAAAAAAGTGGTTTGTCTTTGCATACTGGTGCAACACTGGGCATGTGTATGAAGCCGTGTAGCCCAGCCCAGCGAACCCGCCCACCACCCTCCCTCTTCCCTTCGGTGCGTCTCGGTCCGCCCGCAGCAGTCTCCTTCCCCGGCGAGGTTTCACTACAGAGATGGCTGCGAAAGTGTGCAGATCAGTACTCCTGTTGTCCCGGAGCAGCGGAGCGGTGGCCGGCAGCCTCCCCGCACTTGTTGTCTCTTCACGGCGACACCATCAGCACATAAGACCGGTAAGTCCCAGGACGTCTAGTGCGCACAGGGGAGAGGTGTAGCTATAGGACCGGCGGGGCAGGCAGGCTGGACCAGAGAGAGGGAGAGAGAGAGAGAGAGAGGAAAGCGGCGGTGGCGCGGCTGCTGGGGCTTGCTAAGGAAGTAAAGCTAACTAGCCTCAAGATTTTTTTTCACGTCTTTTCTTCATATTTTGTGTTTACACGGAAAGGGGAGATGAGTCATGAAATGTATCCCAACCCGGTGCCGTATGGTTGTTTTAACCCATAGTGGGACGTGGAGCTTTGACAGGCAATGCAGGTTTTTTTTGGAGCCCCGGTTGAAGCCCATCAACACCCCTCTGGCGCTGCCCCGCCGTCTACTGTACAGTCTTCACACACTCTGCTCTGCTTCCACATATAGAAGCTTCATATACCGCTCCCGTCCTTCAACTTTGCAGGCATATCTTTTCCTGTGTGTGTGTGTGTGTGTGTGTGTGTGTGTGTGTGTGTGTGTGTGTGTGTGTGTGTGTGTGTGTGTGTGTGTGTGTGTGTGTGTGTGTGTGTGTGTGTGTGTGTGTGTGTGTGTGTGTGTGTTTGAATGCGATCCCGTCTTTAAGGTGTGGGGTTTGTTTCTGCAGTAGATGTTTGCATTATGTTATGTGCTGTTGCAATAAGGATGTTTGGTGTGTGTGCGTGAGAGAGAGCATATTTTAAGGCGGCAGCTTCAGTAAGGGGGTTTGGTTGACAGTCCATGACCGATGCTTTCCCCCTCATCTCTTTGCTCCCTATACATGGTGTGTGAAACTGCAGCGTCTGGTGTGTTGTTGGTGCAGCAGCAGCAGCAGAAACTCAGAATAATGAACGTCTACCCATGAGCTATAGAGGGGAACAGTTGTGTGCTGCTGAGAGAGGGAATGACAGAGATACTCACTGTTTATTCACACACACACACACACACACAAGAATTCACAGAAACATGGAAGCCCACACTTGGATGATGTCAGACTCCAGCCAGCCTGCTGTTTTTCTGTCCCCTCCCTGTGACTGTTAACTCCAGTCAGATGGGAGATTCCTGGGTTTTCCTGCAAACCGATGCAGCTCCACTGTAACAAAACGTAAAGCCTCAAAATTGCTCGATATAAGCGGAAGGGAAATTGTGCTTACAAAACTGTGTACTGCAATAGTTGCACATCTCGTTACTGCCCCTGTGACCCACTCCCTCTGCTGGAACCACTCTGAGCCTTTTACGGCAGGCAGCTGAGGTGAGGTGCAGGATGGGCTTGAATACGAAAGAATGAGGAAGTCGTTGCAGCTCAGGGCAGAATGGTCCCTTCACTATAGAAATACTGCTGTGAGTTTTCTTTTACCACCTTTCTTTCTTTCTTTCTCCCTCCCTCTCTCTCTATGTATTTGTCTTGTGATCACCTTTCGCTCTTTCTTGTGTTTTTGCTTTCTCACGTCTCATCCCTTATTCAAACACTCGCACACTTGCCACAGGCCATGTGGAATTAAATGAGGCTTCTCTTCCTGTGAAACAGGCCAGCGTGGAGGTTAAGTAGCTGTCAGAATAGACTCACTTGGTCTCCACACTGTCCCCTCTGCTGTCCCCCATTGTGAACTATCACAACAGAACACACTGTGAAGAGGTAATAATCTCCCCTCTTCTAAAACACGTAGGCCTTTTTAAACCTTAAATGATTTATCAGGGGGAGTTGCGTCTCACCATGTCTCAGCAGGGTTGGCCATAATACGTTTTTATTTTATTTCAGTCTTCATTGGTTGTAGTTTTGTTTGCCCGTCATATGTTGTCTTCGTCCATCAAAGCTCTGCTGCAGCAGCTCAGAACGTGGGCCCGGTATCGCGTGACTGTCACGCTTCTGTGCTCATCTGTGAGTCTTCACTGCATTGGGAACTCTCTGTTTCTAGTCTTGTGTAAAGCTGCAGTGGGGACACATACTTATGAGTTGCCCGTCATTAAGCAGCAGTGTCTGTTAGCTGGACACGTATCTCAAAAGACACAAATATGCTGGTGGGAGCTCCGTTTCAAGCAGTGAACAGACTGACTGCTGCTTCCATAACGTGGTGCAGACATGATGGGTCAACTCTCCAGGGATGCAAAAGCAGACTGGGCTCCAGGGTTCACATTTAAACCTGCACCAGATTACTATTGAGTCAGCTGTCATATAAAATGTTGGCAGGGGAGTTGAGTCATTGTAAATAAACAGTCCTTGTAAAAGGGTTTTAGATCACAGGTTGAGGAAGTTGAGGTCACTAGTATGAGCACGCTGAGTTAATATCTCCGTATGTTGTGTCTAAAATGTAGGATGAGCTAAAAAATAAAAAGTACAAGAAAAATCCAAATCCTCTATTCTTTGGTAATTTCTTCCGATTTCAGTCGACGTGTTCATTAAAGTGGAGCAGTTGGTGGCTGTTCTCTTTGAGGCCAGAGGGTCGTAGCCTGCTCTTGGCTTTTAATCCAATCAGTGTAGGAGTAAACTAATTTATCCCTGCTGCCTTCACGGGCTCAGTACTGAAGTTATCCGGATTAGTGTGATAAGAGAGTGACTGTCAGTTTGTGGCTGTTAGAAAGGTGATAAGATGGTTGAACGATTGATAAACCCGTCCACACTGGCAGTTTCATTAATGTAATCCTGGCCTTTATTTATGGGCAAACTGCTTTCTAAATCTATTTATATATATCTGACTGAGAGTAGAAATAGGCGGATTATATGGAGGACAAAACATTTTACTTCATTGTCACATTACCTGTCATTCATTCAGGCTAATTAATGATTTTATTCTTCACTTCGTAGTCTGATGATTGACAGATGTATGGCCCTCTCCCGTATGGAAAATAAGTAATGGCATTTCAGTGCTAAAGCTGAATTTGTTGTTATGATATGAGAGGTTCATTATGACCACCTGCATGTCTGTTCTCAGATCTTATCATACCATGCCTGGTCTGGGAGAGGAATCTTAGTAATTTTGGCCAGTGGCGCAGCTGCACTGTTCCATCTTTTCATTGATATTGGATGCCTATCTGTACAGAGAGGCCATTTTAATGTGCATGAAGTGTAGTTTCGAGGGTTTTCTGTAGTGGGTGAGAAAATTGATTGTTTTCCTGCGGGGTTTCATACACTCTTGCTAGGCTATTCGAGGCAAAGTGATAAGATAGAATTTCAGTTGGTCAAAGATATTATTACAAAAAGTATTGATTTTTTTTGAATGGATCCATTCAGTCCATATACTATGCCATATCCCTGCCATCCTGCTCTTTACATGCTTACATTTTCCACTTCACTATACTGTATATACTGGCACCTACAGTATACCAGCTATTAGGGTTTTCACGATTCTATAAATCCAGGATTCTATTAGACTTCTGATTTTAAAGTCACGATTTGATTACATTTTTGCCATTGTTAGACTATGGAGTGTTTATTCATAACGATCAACGGATCATTTATTTTATACAACTGTCATTCACATTTTTAAACTCATTTTATAAAGGGACCATGTGCAACATTCAGAACATTAAAAGAGCAGTGAAAGAATATTTGCTACATAAATATAGTGTAATAATGGTGTCCTGAGCAGAGAATGAAGTCACTCTCCCTATGTGTGTGTCGTAATCTGAGTTTCTCTGTTGTTTGTTTTGATGGACGGTCGAGCAGTACATGCCTGTTAGTGCACGTGGCTGTGAAAAAATATTATTTCGTATACTGGGGTGAGAGCAGTGGGGAGGCAATCCCAGCCCACTTTTAGTAAAGCTCCTTTTAAGAAGACATTGAATCAAATGTGATATAACCGCCATATTTCTTTGGAATGTACTGTACCACACTAAGGCCATATGATCCAATTTTACCAATTTATTTAATTGCCGATCTTGATTTTCGATCCATTTTCGACTGATTAATGAGAATTGAAATTGTGACACCCCTACTCGCTCTAAGGTATTTTCTTTTTTGCTGTACAGTCAACAACACGAAGAACTAATTCAGGGAAGTCATCCAAGACGTATATATGGACAAGGAACAATGTAAGATATTTAGGGAAAGATAACATAAACTAGCGCTGTCAAGTTGCCAGCATGATGATATAGCTAAGATATAAATATACTATACAGAAAATAGTTGAATGAAACATCATTCATTTGCACACTGGATCATCTAAATCTGGTCTTGGACCATTAATAATTCAAATATTAATTCAGAATCATTACAGTGCTTTAAGCCAGTTTCATATCTATCTCCGCTAAGTTGAAAAAGTACCGACTGCCCTCCACTTCAGTGTTTGAATTCGTTTTAGATAGTGAGTTTCAGAGCAATGAACAGGAAATAGAGGAGATAGAAACCAACCGTGTGTCTCCAGGCAAGTATGTTAGCTCACTCTGCTTCAGTGGAAACCTTCCTTAGTAAGACCAATGTCCAGATACACAATGACTTTATTTCCCTTGATGTATTTGCCTTTATGGAGGACATCAGTGCCCAGTAAAATCTCAGATTGGTCACAAGCGGAGTGACCCCTATGTGTTTTTGCTGTTTATATAGGGAAATGTTTCTACAGCATTGAATCCTTTGTTTTGTTTGTAAAGTGGCTTCTCCCTTTTAGGACTGCTGCTCGTTCTCAGTTGTTTGTGTGTGCACAAGGGATCAGGGTAAAAGGTAAGGTTAAAGGCAGTCTTCTTGTAAACATACGGGAGTTAATCATTTGATCATCATCAAATGTGCAACAAAAGATACTGAAAGATAAAAAATATTGAAAGTTATTGTAAGTGTTGAGCAAAGGTTGGAAGATTATTCAAGATATGAATTTATTGTCTTTCAATGGAATCGATATTGTGAAAACATTATATTGAGATTTCGATACACTATTACTCTGTCACATAAAAGCACATAAACTTAAACTTCCTAGAGAATGCTGACTGGAGTACCTGAGTAAATATCATTTGAAATTGACGTTTTTGTTTTATAATTAAACTTTCCAATGAGATTAACGTCAACTGGATTACATAACCTGTAATTTCTCTTTTGTGAAAAGATATTGTGGTATATTGACATAATGTCCTTCTTCCATATGACCCAATAGACTGGGCAATATGGAAAAAGGCGATCAAAGAAAATATCATTGAAAAGATATAAAATGTCTATTATGTTTATATATATTTTTTCTATCGCCGAAAAACCAGCGGCAGAACTGCATTCTGGCAATATTTACATCATTTGGATTACGTTTTACATTATGATCCTAGTATCAAGTAACAAGTATATAATTCACACAGGGGTATTGAAATATAAAGCACTCATATAGACTTTTCTTTTTTAATTTGTGATTTATGTTGTTATCGAGATATGAGATAATAGATATCTGTATTAAATATTTTGTGCTTATCAACCAGCCCTAGTTGAGTGCAGTGAATAATACAATAGCAGTCTGATCCATTCCTTTAAAAAAACAAAAAAAACAACAACCGTGGAGAAGCAGTATTGTGAGTAAAAACAGATGCTTGTGAAATATGCAGCAGTGACAGAGAGATTTTCCTCCCATATAATAGAATATTATCTGGAAACATTAACATTTACCATCTAGTTAAAACAAAGCACTTCTCGTTTTAGATAATGTTCTACAACTTTTCTGGTATGTTAAGCACGCAGTTATATCGTTTCTGCATTTCCACCACCGATATTAAAGTTGTGAAACGAAAAAAACCTAGACACCACATGTGTATCCAATGCACTTGGGACATACGCTGCTGATGTTTCATTGGCAAACAAGCCTCAATTGTCAAGATGTTCACCAAGGAGTTCAAGGGTGTTTGAACTTGAGCTGTCCTCACTTTCATCTGACAGTTCATTTAGAACTTGTTTGGAATAACTCTATAACTGGGTATGGGCCTGCACGATATAACCTTTATTATATCATTTAGGCCAAGTACCCAGTTATAGCCTACAGTGGGACTAGACATGAGACAGGGTAAGTCATGAACAACATCTGTATGTAGACTAATACTCACTCCCTCAAACTTAAGGGCAAACAGACCTGCACTCCTCATTTTTACCCCTTGCGACTCATGTCTTTAGTGCCATTTGCTGGCATCTCGTGGCAGTGTAGTGAAAATGTCATGGATTGTCTCACCATCGTACAAAGTAACAAGTGTGTGTTGTCATCTTAGTACAGTGATGAAATGCTGATGGCTGTAGTGGCTAGGTTTCTGACAGAACTCCTGTCAGCTCAAATGGCGAACACCCTGGCGGGCAGCAGACGGAGTGATTTCCAATGTCTGTTATATTCTGGGAGTTGTATGGGTGATCTGGCAGGCATTTTGCACTGAAAATGAGAGTGGGGCATTTGTCTGCTGCACCCTTTTTTGGCTATTTTTCATCCTTCTCACTGTTTCTATTACAATTGCCAGGTTGTTGCCAGGTCTGTGAGATGGCTGAGGTAAAGCCTGAGATGCTTAATCAGAGGTCAGTGTTGACATACAGCCGTTCTGAAAATGTAAGGAACCATTGTTGGATAGTGTTTAGTAATAATCACATTACAACATCACCCTTCTAATGCAGATATTTTTCTCTATAGACAGCTGTGGATTTAATCACTATGTGACTGTATCGGTATTCAGCTAATTCATGGGCATAAAGAGAAAAAAACCCTTTGCTACTCCTTCTTAGGCACCACTAGATCTCCAGGCATATGCTTGTGCGTGTCCTGGTTTCCCATTGCTTTCTTCTTATAATTTCTCTGTGCTCTTGGGAGTCCATCCCACTGCAGCACCTGCTCAGCATGGTAACCTTTCTCACGCTCACCAGCTGTTTGCCCTGTGGTCAAAAATAACTGTCCTGGAAAAAAAACAGGTATAGTATTAGTTATTTATATTTGTATTTACGAGTGCAGTACCTGTTGGGAGTGTGTGTCCGTTTGGATTGGGTACAACTGCTTGGCTCCCATTATTGCCGCTTGCAGCATTGTTGGGGGGGCGTGCCCATTCGGAGCTCATGCCCGGTCAGAATGCATGGCGATTCTGGCTGATTGCTTGGTCCCCGGGTAATGCTGCATGCAATGTTCTTAAGAACAGCTCATCCGATCGAATTTACATTCAACACTGCACTCCCTTGGGTACCCAGCAATACACCTGTCGACGTGAAGTTGGTTGGATGAACGTTTCTTGAGATGGTAAATGGACTGCACGAATACCTACACAGACAGAGATTCTTTCGTTTATAGTCTGCTGCTTCAGCGCCACCTATTGGCCAAATGGCACCCAATTTCACGGCCACTCAGCCATCATATCTACGCATGTCCACCAAACGTGGTTGCAATTGCACAACACATTCAGGAGATGTGACATGTTTTTTCACATAAGCTGTATGGACCATCAAAAATATGTTTTTTCCCGGCTTGGTTCAGACATTTTCTGTGCAAAATTTGGTGAAGATTGCTCAAAATTTGTATGAAGAGTAGCAAAAGAATCTAATCAATCTAGATGCAAATGGGTGTGATTTATATGGATAGATTTGCCTGAACCCACAAAATCCAGGGGAAAAAAGGTTGTTCCTTAGATTTATGGTTCAAAGGTTACAGGCCAAAACATAAAGTTTGTTGTTTCTACTATCTGGCTAAATTGCACCCAATTTGACAGTGCACGTCCTTGGATCCCCAGCAATACACCCACCAAGTGGGCAGTAGATTGGATAACTGAAAGAAATAAAAACTGATAGAGATTCTTTGCTTTATAGTTAGACCTATTTAGCAAGTGTGGCTGCTGCAACCCCAACTGTCTGCTTGTATAACAGTACAGTTATTTTCTTAATGCCTCAGCTCCTTGAGACAAGATGCGTCTGTAATCTGCAGTTCATTATGGAGATGCTGTAGCATTGTGATGATTGAGAGACTATTGTGATGGACAAAGTCCTCATTAGTACTCTGGAAACGATTTCACCCTTGAAGTGGTAAATGACTGGTGAACTTCTGCTGTTGGTGTCGACTAATTAACTGCTTCCCATGTCTCTGTGTGGGCCAGAGTGTCTCCATTCAAGTCTGAAAGGGACATTAAATTAGGCCAACGTCTGTAATGTGATGATGGATGGAGGCGATGCTTCGTTACCCCCCCGCCCCCACCTCAAGGAGGGCAGGTGAGGCTGCTGCTAGTACCTGAAGGTCACCAGCAGCACAGCCTTTTGTACTATTAGATATGGGATCAGGCTCATTATTATGACAGCAAAACAAATATGTGGCTATGCTGGGTCCAAATGAGCAGTGTACTGGACACATTTGGCTGGTATGAAGGTCAACTGTCAAAGAATTTGTGACAATTTATGTGAAAGCATTTTAAAGACTGATGTGTTCTGCTGTCATTTTGTGTGGGTCACTGGGTCTTGACCAGTTTGTCTCCGACACACTGCAACTATTAAGTATTGTAGTACTAAATATTTAGTGCCAGAACTGCTTCATATAATGCATATAATGTGTTTAACTTCTGAGTCAGTTTAGATACTATATGTACCACCTGTTTTTTGTTGTTGGCTTTTATGGTCTAAAAAAACCCCACGTCTTATTCATTTATTAATTTTTTACAACTTGATTTACATAAAACCTTGGCAAGTTGAAAAACTACACTCGAGGGAGCAAGAAAAGAACTATGGAGGAACAATATGAGGGGCAGAGAGTCACTTGTGTCTGCAGGCCAGAGAACCTTAAAACTAGGACGACCTTGAATGCAAATGATCATTTTACAAGAATGCTAATATTTGACCTGTGTGTACTTATGTGTTGTTGCCTACCTCTCTTTCATTGGAGGCGTCTCCCCTGCTGGCTCCTCTCTAGGTGCCTTCCCACCATAATTCTCCAGAGAAAGGAGACAAGATGCATTTGCTTCCTGTCGCAGATTGCCCCCACCTTTTTTCTTTGTTGCGTTCAATTTGACAGAAATTTTCCCTGCTAAATATGAAGACTCTCCAATATGCAGCTAATTAGTGGGAGGTGGGGTTGGGGTCCACCTCTCTTTCAGGAAGTATTGCTTGTTTATACCCTTGTTCATACAAGTTCATGGTGAATTGATACAAGCAAAAGAATAGGACAGATGCTGCCTGAGTGCAAGGACAGTGAGAGTGGGTAGTGACAATTAAGCTTTTGATAAATAGGTGCATCATCATCAGCTGAATGAATGCTAACTCCAGCAACTGATGTGTTCAACTCATTATTACTTATTATTATGGTACTTGTCAACAATATTTCCAGTCTCACCAGCTTTTCCCAAAAGCAGCAAAAACATTTCACCTTGCTTTTCTGCCAACACCTTTACTGAGAGATAAGACCATCCTGAATACAGCCGTCTTTCCACCGCATTGTACATCTAGATTTTTCTCGACTAGCTCTTTTTTTTAATTTACCCTCGACAAAAGCTGTGGATAGAAGGCTATCTGGTACTTTTTGTAGTACCAGCTCAGTCAACCTTCCAAATGAGCTGAGCCGGTAAAAAAGTTGGGTCAAAACACTGCAAACCACTGATTTGCCTGACAGAATCGTCACTAGCGTGACTTCCTGCACAAACCGTCAAATTTTAAATAGCCACGCTACCGTAAATAGTGGCCGCAATTGTTTTATTCACTTGACCCAGATCTTTTAAAAATGGCAGCCCGCAAAACTGCACCGTACACTACACCGCACAATTTACAAAGTGCAATTTTTCTTCTGGTTGTAGATATAAGGGCAAGAGCCAGTGTCGCATTAAAGATAATGTCACAGCCGTTCCACATGCGGTCACTATAGCGATCAGTTGAGAGTACCGCTTACACGATGGGGTACTGTCCACAGTGGAAAACGAAAAGAGAGTCAAGTCAAGCAAAGCTGTGACATGCAGTGGAAGCAGGGCATTGGAACGTCTCTGAGCTGTAGATTTGAATAATTGGGCAATGCAGGCACATTGAGTCAAGATTAGATAAACTTTGCATTAAGTAAAAAAACTTAATTAGACTTTTGTGTGTGTTGAGCTTCTCAAATCAGCCCCATGATAGACCTGTATTCTCTCAACCCATTCTGTTCCCCCTTATCTACATTGCCCTGCTTTATCAAATCGAAAACAATATGCTACATGGAATCTGACAGATCTATAGATTACAATTGTGCCGTTTAAAGCTGAAAGCAGTAATATATCAGGGCAAGAGGAGAAATCATCACGACTGTAAGAGAGGCATCTGGTGAGAAGAAACCTTTCCTAGTCACCAGTAAGGTGGCTCTTAATTGTAATTGGTCACATTATGTATGAATGGGTCCTGTTTCAATGATGTAGTAATGGCTGGGAAGTTGTTCAGAGGAATGTTGGGATTGTGTGTTGTGGGAGATTCCCTCGGCCTCAGTCTCACCTCCTTTTCACTGAAGTGAAAGTAGCTGAGAAGGGCTGCTTCTCATTACAGCTCCCCCGTCTCACTGCCGGCAGAACTGAAAGGATTATTGCATATGTCTAAGTACGGAACACAGTTTGCTTCCAAATTGGAGTTTTACTCAGAAGGCCATTTTAAATTAGTAGATGTGTAAATGCTAAATCAACTGCTCCTGCCAACTTCTGAATAGCTATGAATATCAGCACCCTCTAAAATATAATGAGCACCATTTCTCGCAGAACACATCTTAATAAGATCTATCATATATGATGGCGATGCAGGAGAATTTAAGATCCCTGAAAACTAATTTGAGTATAATTGCTCTGTAAATTATTTATGCATGCATATAAGTCAAGAATAATAAGTAATATATTACTAGACATTCAACAACACAAGTCCGCTCCATTGAACCAAAATAGAATACTGCTGACGAACTTTGAAAGCCAAATGTGCACAAATTACTGAACCATTATCATTCAAAGGGGACCCCTGCAAACTTAAATAAGGCTAATAGCTGTCTAATAGCTTGGATGCGCCCCTCACACACACAAGCTCATAAGTAGTACTTTTGTTCCTGCTGGATCAATGTACTGGGTTAATGGCAGGAGGGCATGACATTTTAAAGTTTGTAACACCTTTCTGTGCCCGCTGATTCGAGAGCACAGGCCAGCGTCTCCTCCGATAAAGCCAGTTTATCTCAGAGGACTGATGAGGTCTGCTCTGCTGGAAGGAAATCAGCACGCATTTCAGCGTTTATCTGTGTGCGAAACATTCTGGTGTAAGGTTACCAGGGAAATGAGGGCCCTGCTGGTCATGGTTAACAGGATGTTTGGAGAGCTGTGACATCATCCTTATGTCCAGGTCATTGTGGCTAGGGGGCGTGTGTGTCGACTTAAGAGGAATTCTCTCTCCATGGTGGCTTAGTGAGGCGTTGTGCCAAGCAAGCTGCTGTTTGTTGTTTCCTTTAGCATTGGCTGACTTTGCTACCCTGGGTGGGTTGGCAGACATTAGTTACAGCCGTCATATTAGGATATGTACTGCTGCTCCATGCTTTGTGTCAAGAGCATCAAAGAAGGGTGCCGCTTTAACACATCTCCTCAGGGTGAACGTGTGATTCAGCAGTAATTAAACTTGTCATCGCACATTCTCGCGATCAAAGCAAAAAAAAGGATACAGCAGCATAACAGCGTTTTTGAGAACTGACATTTGAAGTAATTGACCGTTTTTGACCATTAATGGCAAGGATTGTTTTGTGCACACACTTGAGGACACACATGATTAACATTCATAATCATTCGTTTCGAACATTAACATTACCATGAACATTTATTTGAAACGAGTTTCATTGAATAAGGGAGAAGAAGATTGCTAGCTAACAAATATTGGATTTTTTTTAAATTGGCTTGTTTTATGAGGAGGGGAAAACATTCAACATATTCATCAAATCGTCACTATCTAGGCATTAACATGGGCGAAAGCAATCTTTTAACTACGTCATGGGTTTGCAGAACCCCAATCTTCTCAATTCCGCAGTCTTATAACAAAAAAAACAGGTGTATGGGGTCCTTCAAACATGAGGTGTGTCTCAGAAGACACACAGATACATGTGGTTGCCTGGCAGCTGCTCAGAATCAACGTGTGGTCTAAAAGGTCATGATAGGAAACGGGATGTCTGCCACCCTCAAACCAACATAGCAAACTGGAGTGAGGGCAGCTGTCCTCTCCATGGTTGTGTCTCTAGTAGCTACAAGGCCCCCTATTCTAACTCATCAAACTTTTCCCATATTGTCCCTCTTCACTTTTTCCAACAGCTGCCTGCTCTCTGCCTGAAGTGAGCTGTCGACCTCATTACACAACCAGAAGTCAAGAACTAGGAATGATCAGGCTATGAGCACATCATGGGAGTCAATGAGCCTCAGAAAGCAAGACTCTCTGTGCATAGCGCCCAGTTTGTTTGCACTGTAATTACTCAGGTTGCAGCAGCGCCATGGTCGAGACAAGCACGCACAGGGGATTCACCAAAGAGAAGAGAAATAAAGGTGCACCTCACTGCCAAACAATGGACCCTAAGCCCTTAAATCCTGTCGTTTTGATCTGTAATGATGAGCTGGGCCGGGGAGAAAGTCCAACACAAATTGCCCTAGGGACAAATCGGGTAATCTTGATCTTGAATCAAACATGTCTCGCTAAGGTCAAGACAATCTCAATCATAACCCAAACTCATGGGTTGTTGTTGTTGTTGTTGTTTGGTGTGCATGTACAGTTTTTCCCACTGTGCAAGGTGGCGATTCTAATAGCTTTCCGTTTGATAGGAGGCTGGTCTCCTCTGACTACCTAACTGCTAGTTTAAAATGAATCAGGGGTCTGAGCTTTGTGCCCTGTCCCATTTTAATTAACTGCTGTATCAGCACAAGTGGATCAGTGGCTGGAGACACATGTGCAATAACATGCCTGTATTAGAGAGCTCAGCTGAGGTTGTATGGAGGGGGTGGGGAAGGGTCAGATAAGCAGGATGGTCGTGGTGGTGGTGGCTTTTGCTGCCTCGGCACTTTGGAGCCTGGTCCATCCACATCAGTCATTTTAATGGTATTCTATGATATTTCTGTGAGGTTTTGACCAGATAATCCTGTTAGGAGAGTTTTTGGTAGATGTTGCTAGGCCTGGGGAATGTGTACAAATGATCATAATAGATAATATTTTCATTCTATTATTTTCATTGTCGATTAATCCGTCGATTGTTTTCTGGAAAAATGTCGATAAGTCTTTCCCAAAGCACAAAATGACGACGTCCTCAAATGTCTCATTCTGTCCACAGCTCAAAGGTATTGGGTTTACTGTCATAGAGGTGTAAACAAACCAAAAAACATTTACATCTAGACTCATAACCAGTTCTAAAAGGAGAGAACATATCATACTGGTTTTAAAATCACTGCACTGGCTCCCCCTGTCCGTTTTGAAGTGTACGTTAACATTTTCCGATCACTTTTAAGGCTCGTAGGGGGTTAGCTCCAGAATAAATAACTCACACCCTGACCTCCTACGAGCCTGAATGCAACAGGAGATCCTCTGGTAGGTCATTCATGGCCATTCTTCATCCAAATCTAAAAACCAATTCCTCAGCTGAGGAATGACCTGCTGGAGAAGATCAGGGAAGCTAACACATTTTCTTCTTTTAAATTAATTTTGCTTTTTTAATGATTGACATGATCTTTTGTTATATTAAATCTTAATATTATATAAATAAAGGTATTACCGTTTTTATTATTATTAGTAGTACAACCAGATACTGTATACAATTTGAAAGGTATGGAGACCCCATTTTAAAACTGTGTAGAAAATCCTTTTAAAGTTGGAAAAAAAAGTATTGTCTCACAAATGTACTTTTATTGTCAGTTCACCCAACTTTACAACTTGCCAGTCCATCACGTCCTGTTCTAAAACACTGTGCCTTGCCTTATAAAGTGTTCCGCCTTGTCGTATGTGACAGTCAGAAAGGACAATGTGTGAGAGATGCAATCTTGTCTCTGCAAAGGCACCTCCGGGAAGCAGAGCAGTAACTAAATTGCTTATGTAAATGGCTTTGCTGCTGTAATGTGCTGTTGATGAGTTCTCTGAGGTGACAGTCCGACACAGAAGATTTTAAAATTCTTTTGTTCGTTGGATTATTAGAGCATTTAACTCTTGACTGCCGTATCTGCATCAATTTAAGAAGGGATATCGGATAATCACAACACTCCAGATACGGTAGTGTTTGATTTAAGATGGTGCTCATGGTCTTGTTAATGGCAATTGAGAGTGAGTGTTTTTGTTAATGAAAGCCGACGGCCATAATTGTTGTTCCTGGTCATTGAGTTAACGCCATGCTGTTTGTAAGAGATCATCTTTATGGTGCAACTGCAGTGTGTGGTATTAATAAGCATGACATTCATGCAGGCTAATGCTAATTAGCATTATCTGCATGATTGGGGAGGACTTTTCCCTTGAGCCCTGACAGTGTTTTCAAACTGTGACTGTTTCTTTCAAGGTACTGAAATGGATGCTGTGCTGCAGGTGTGTCCAGCTGTTGTACCACAGACCCGAAATACGACACATCTGTCTTTATTTAATCTTTTTAGTGCATGTTCTTATTCATGCACGCACTCGCCTCACACCCTTTTCTCGATCGATCTCTAGGAAGAAGCTGTTGACCTCGAAAACGCCTGTGGTTTTCTCATCCTCATTCCGCACACGGAGGTCAAACAGCAGCGGGGCCACAGAGTCCCACGACCTTCTGCCATAGAGGGTTAGCGGTGACCCTGCTGCCCGCTCTCTTCATGCTGCTGTCTGCCGTGCTTGTGTCATCGTGCCCGGGCCTTGAAGCTTGAAATGCAAGCTTCTCACAGCTTCACACACACAGAACCTGCTTTGTCTTGTGACACTGAGAATTGCTGGTCAGCTGTTTGTGCAGATGCTTTTTCAAAGCCTTTGATTTGAAATGAAGCTGTGAGCAACAAGACAAGCAGCGTGGAGAGGTGGAGATACTAGACATTTCCATTCTTACTATACTGTTACTCATCCTTTGCCAGCTAACTAGGTGCCCTGCCATTCTATAAATAGGATTGAGGTGATGGTGGAGAGTAGACTTTGTTGGAGAATGCATTTCCATGGAGACAGTCTTCATTGGGGCTTTGGCTGTGTGATCAAAGAGCCATTGTGAAGGACAGGATTCTGGGTTTGTTATGATAAAACTACATCTTTAAATTCCTTATCGACAGTGTTGCCATAGCAGTGTGGGAAAGCCAAATTTTGCAACAAGTTTGTTCTTCTTTGCTGGTTGCAGAGGTCGGAGTCAACTCCAAATACCGAGCAGCAGCTTCCCCATTTTGCTTGGGAAACAAAATGAAATAGGCTTCTGCAAGGCTCCTTATGGTTGTGAAGTTTACATCACTCTGCCTCGCTTAGTACCACACACGTTCAGGCTCACAAATTCAGATTGAAATGTTATTTTCATAGAGCAGTCACTGAGAGTAGGAGCATCTGAGGCTTTTTTTGGTTTGCATCGCACTGGAATCTCCTGACCGACACGCAGCCATGTGAGTCACGTGTCCGCCTTACTATAATTGTGCTCCATTACGTTGCTCTTTAGGTATGTAAAAGTGGCAACATGTCCAGCATGTGGCAGCTATATTAAATTATTTGAATGTTTTCGCTTCAGTTGTTTCTCTGTTCTGCTAATGTGGGTGTCTTCTGCAAGGCATTGATTTGGGTGTGGCCGTTCGCCGTTTCTGTGGCACTGAAATAGACGAAAGTGCTGTTTCCACTGTGCATATGAAAAAAAAAAATCAGCTGATGCACATCTCTCTGACCTAGTTAATGTGTCTCTTCTGTGCTATTTTGCCTGCTGTGTAGCCATCTGCAGCATAGCTCCATAACTTCCCTGTTACACGAAGAAGAAGAAGAAGAAGAAGAAGAAGACAATTATCTGCTTGTCAGAGAAAGGTTACCGACTTATTCCTCCATACCGCTACCCTGTGGAAATCAAATGCTCATCATTCAGCCAGACAGTTACCAGGTTTTGTTTTCCCAGGGAAAATAGTTGAGCAGTGAGGAGGCGGAAGAGCTGAGCTTCACATCAGAGCAGATCAGTTATGTACCTCCAGCTGAGCTTTCAGAGCCTTTACTGACTCGGGTCCTGAGGGGAACCCTGGGGAAATCCCAACCTCGACATGAACTAGATGGGAAGGAAAAGGGATGGAGGGAGAAATAAGCCGGGGTATGGATGGAGGGTTGAGAGGGGGAGAATGGGGGAGTTGAACAACAGGTTATGAGTGATGATCTCCTTTTTCAATAGATAATGGCAACACAATTGGAGGGCTTTTTCTTTGATTTAAGCCCTGGGCAACGTATCTAAAGTTACAATGTATTGAGCTGTCTTGTAAATCCAGGTATTTCACACCTACATTAGGAAGGCTTTCTCAAAAGTGCATGTGCAGATGACTAATGGGTTGATTTTGAGGCACGGAGAGAAGTAAATATACAGGTTATTGGAGCTTTTTCAAAAGTCCTAGTGCTGCTGTTGCCTGGGTAACACTGTGAAAATGTCCTTCTCCCAATAGAGAATTGAAGGTTAGCCATCTCATTTTCCCCTGTTCTCTTCTTATGCAAAAATGGCCTCTCCTCTCTTGACATCATCTCACCTAGCAGAGTATTGTGCAACATTTCCAACATCCCTGTGCAGACGCGCTTCAGTAGAAAGTGTTCTTGACAACTCGGCTATTGGGTCACTGCTACGCCCTGCACTCTTCTCTTCCTTCCATACAGTCGCCTCTTCGGAATAAATGTAACGCTACGGCGCACAGGCAGTGGCAAGTGTTCATTCCAGTCTTAAATTATTGAATTGCCTATGAGGCTTGCTTCAAACTCATACTTCCTTTGATGCAAAATTTAACATAAATCATTATTTTGGTGAATAGAATTCTGAGAAAGTTGTGGTTCCTCAATTTCTATCTTATTTTGCAATTGTCACAGAAACCCACGGGGTAAAAATGCATAAGGTGTCATTCCCGTACGCTGTTGCTTTATTGCCATTTAGTTCATAACTCTCCGAACCCTGCGTTCAACTGACATCTTCCTCTGCAGCAAAATACATTTTGGCAGTGGGAGTGTCAGGGTAGGAGCAGTCTGTTCCCTTACATAGCCTCATACAAACAGACTGGAGTTCATTATTCAGAATAATGGCTTCTGTGTTTCCAAGATTTTGGTGGAGCAAAAGCTACTGCTGTAATGAAAAACAGAACAAGATGGGAGAGATGTGTCTCAGTTTCGGTCTGATAGTGATACCTGTACTGGCAACTTTGGTCAGGAACCGAGATGTGTGCATGGTGGCTGTGGTTAAGCGTACAGCAGGAAGGCACAGTGAAAGCTCTTGTTTGCCTCAATGATGTCATGGAGGTTTGAGGTTCACCCAAACTGCAATAAGAATCATTGCAGAATCAATCATCAGTATCAAGGTGATACTGATTGGTCAACGCCCTTGGTGATGCTTTACAATGCTTTGCCGTGGTTTGCTGATGGAAAGCTTTTGATGTGAAGGTACAGCCCAGCATGTTCCGTTTGCATTAATAATATCTAACATACAGTAGCTCTTAAGCAGGGCCATGATATACTCTACTTCCTGATATGTGTAGTGGGAAAAGATGTATGAGTACTCCCATGCGTCTCTGTTTTTCTTTTAGGGCGCACTCACACTGTCCTTCCGCACCGCGCCCTGGGCTTTAGGGTACTTGTCCCCTGTCCCTCTCCCCCCGCGCCCCAGGCCCGTTTGTACTCACACTGCCTGGGCCTCGCGCAAATGCTTCTTGCTGCCCATACGTCATCACGCCGTAACACGTCACACGCATTGATTGACGTCATCGCCATGCGTCTCTTTGTTTACAAATCTTTCCATAGACCTCCGAGTTTTTGTGCGTCTTGTCGACTGTTTTTGAATATTTTCATCCGACCAAATCTGCAGTAAACACTCCACCTCCGCATCACACCAACGTGAACCTTTCACCGCCATTGTTGTTGATCTTAAATGTCCGCGCATGGTCCCTCCTTCTAATTTCTATGTCCGAACAGGCACACTTAAATTAAGTCAGAACCGCCGTAGGCATCGTGCTCGTGCTCCTACATGTGCAAACGGGCTCTACAAAAAGCCGTGGACGGCCCGCTGTCCGCAGTTATGCGCAGAGCGGGTGCACTCACACTGCTCAAACGCACAAGGCTTTAGCTGAAAAAACGGTTTTGGCCCGGTACGGAAGGACAGTGTGAGTGCGCCCTTAGACAAGCTGTCACTGCACTTGTCGTCATCTTCAACGTGTTGTTGTTCTTTCATAGCTGGTACGGGTTCTTGTTCTTCCTTTGGCATTTAATGGCAGACTATAAGCACCGTCAAGTCTGGACCAATTCCATCCCTGGTACCTGTGGTACTGTAGAAAAAAATGAGTACCATCACTTTAGCGCCAAAGCCTCGGTTCTCACGACATCCCTACAGATAGAGTAATCAGTTTTGTATTCAAATTTGGCTTGTTATCTGTCAGTGTTTTAGCATGGTGTGTTGCTGCTGGGATGGATATGAAAAAATGCAAAAACTAACTGTCTCCTTTCATGCTACTGACCACTTCCAAGGCTTCTTGTGCATTGAACTCTTATGGAAAACAGCTAACCTCATCCTCAGTTCCACCACACTTAACTTAGTAGTCAAATCCGAGCTGCATTATAGAGGAGCCAGTCTCCAGACCCTACAGTCAGGAGACCAAGAAGTAGGGCTAAAGGAGATATGCTGACGGTTGTATAGCCTGAGTTACCAGCAGAGACACTGTGTGCGGACAATGTGCGGTTGCCCTTTGCGCTCATGCAGCAGCTGAGTTTTGTAGGCAAACTACTTCCTATTCTGAGACCAACAATGTCTTAGATGTGCAAAACCCCTCATAGCTCCTCCTGCTGGCGCTGTAGAATTTGAGCCCCTTAGTTTGGGAACCCGCCAATACCCTCAAGTGTAAGCCATATTATACTTAATATATTCAACATTTGACTGTGTTACTTGATTTTATACCTGAATGTTGAGTGAGGATTGAAAAATGTGCCATTTTCTTTTCTAATATAATTTAACATGGCTATCTTTTAATAAGTAGGGGGTTCTTGCTATTTGTGGCTTTCACTGACGCTCACACTGAGTGCTTTGTAATGACTACACACACGGAGACCTGCAGACATGCAGAGACACACACGCAGACAGAATTTCTTCATCCATAGTCCCTCCTATCCTCTCCTTTGTGATGCTTGCTAACTCCATCTCGCTCTCTCATGTGCTTGTCCTTCCTCCCCCTCACGCCCACGCCACCACTCTCTGTATCGCTGATCATCAGTTTTACCTTACACATCTCTGTAGGACGTGTGTGTGCGTGTGTGTGTGTGTGTGTGTCTATTGTATGCGATAAAGCAAACCACACATTTCATCCAACCTTTATGGTTTCCCCTCTATCCGGTGGCTCTAACCTTGTCACTCCAGTCTACTTCTAAAGCTTTTACAAAATAGCTTAACTCTTCTCTGCTTACTCTATAGCCTATCTGTTCTTATACTTCTTCATATTCAGCTTATTCTTGTTTACAGTCCCTTAAGTCCTCCCTTTTTAAAAGCTAGATGGAAGAGCAAGGCCTTTAGAAGTTTGAATAAGTCAGCAATGTTTGTTCTGACATTTCCAGGTCACTCCCGCTTTCCAGCAATGTTATGGCGTTGCTCACTTCACTCTTCTAAGCTTTATTTGTGTAACACCTGGGGCAACAAATCAGAAACAAAATGTTTTATGGTAGATGTCGGACTGTTTTCTAGCATGTTCTCAGCCTTTGGGCAGCCCGCACAGCCCTCCTTTTCTGGCCTATAGTCTCCTCCGACTTTTCTTTCTTTGTCTGTTCTTCCTCCCCTTATAGTCACCCAGACACCTGGGGATGAAGCTGCATTGTTGCCGTATTCCATTATGAATGAAAGCAGTTTTGCAGCCCGCCAATTCATCTCTGCTGCAGCAGGAGACGCTAAGCTGTCAACCCACTCTCTGAACACCCCGCCTTTATGACCCTGTTTGCGTATATATGTGAACAGTGAATAAATGGCAGAGGGGCGGTACGTGGTTGCATCATGTTTCTCCGGTGATTAATGGCGAAGGTGGTCACTGACTGCAGCCTCTCTCCCCCTTTTGTCTGGTTCATGTTGGTTTGCAGGAATCCTGCAGCGTGACTCCGATAATTATCTTTGTCCAGCCTTGCAGCAAAGCCCACACAACCACACGCTTGTACATCCACAGCGCAGACACACAAATGTCTACATTGAGAGAAGGGGTCTGACGGTGTCGGTGATGTGGTTCATTGAAGTCCTCCACATCCCCACGTGTTACCTGGAGAAGAGATTGCTATCTATCCTTGAGCTCCTGCCTGTCTACATCTCCTGTCATCAGGAAACATCAGGGGAAGCCCTGTAACCGGATCAGATCTTAACTATCAAAGACTTTCATTGGACAGCGGTCACTCGGCTTCACCATGCGTGTGCAGGCACTGGGTAACAGGGTGTGCGTAATATGTAGGAAATTTCATTTAACTCTCCTCTTCCCCTCCCCTATCTCGCTCTCTTCATTCTTGCTCTTGGTGGCCAGTGATTGCCTGCAGCCTCCCCACTTTCTCCTTCTCTTACCCCCCCCCCCCCCCCCCCCCCCCCCCCCAACTCCCCGGGGCTGACTGCCTTTCTCCTACTAGTGAGGAAGATTCAGAGAGAGGGTGAATGAGCAAGGAATGGAGAACTGAGAAAGGTAGATAAGGGAATGGGCCGAGATTGCCAGATCAAAATGTGAATCACTAAAATGGTACAATAAATGTTGGTCACTTTGGTGCAGAGTCACTGATACGTTGCAGCTCTGCAAAACTGCTGACTGTAGGACTTCAAATACAACGCAATAAGACATGAAAACAGACTCCACATGTCATTCTCTCTATATACTCAACATGCAATATTAAATAGCTGTGTGCATTCAAATGCATATGAGGAGAAGAGGATATTTTGTCGGGAAAAGTGGCAATCACGCATCTGTACGGGCTCTTTTCTCTATAGGATGCCTTCCATTTACCAGCTGCTGTGCTGGTTAAGTCACTTAACTGGGAGCAAATGGCATTGCCATTATTCTGTTAACTATTTTCTCTCACACACACACACACACACACACACGTTCTGACCTCTGCTTGACCCCTTTGTCATTTTATTTCTATAACTGTGAGTCGCCTGTCTGAGGATCAATTTTTACATTTACATCAAAAGCATTTTTTGGCCTTTCATTATGTACAAGATTGTTTAAATGTCAGGATAGATTCAAGGTGATGAGGAACATTTTAGTGGTCAAGGCATCTGGATTCAATGAGCTGCATATTATTGTGGCGTGTTGAATTCATTTTAAGGTATAATTTTAAGGCTTTTGTCCCATCCAGGCATTTGTTAAATAGGTATCGGGTGCTAGATGCTCTTCCCCTCTTTTGTTTATCAAGACTTTATTTGGTGATTTTATTAGTTAGAATTTCACCCTATAAAGTTGTCATGGGTATGCAAGACAAGACATTATCAGCTGTTTCCATGCAGGGACTTGTATTTCTAAATTAAATTGTTCAGGCTAATCAGATAGGTGCTGAAAACAAACAGTCTGACACTGCCTATTGGACTGCACAATCTTTCACAGACGCCCACTTAACTTGGCATCTATGACATCTAAGATTAACCATTAGCCAATCTGAGCTGTGAGATATCTTGCGTCTGGAGACATCCGAATCTTCTGTCTGCTTGCTGATGAATAGTTTCCAGTAATGAAAGCTGCTCGGGGATCACATCAGTTCAGACCTGGGGAATGTGCAGAGGTGACAAAATGCTGCCTCTAGTTCGGAGCTCATGTAAACACTCTAGTATGCGCAGCGCTCATGTGTCTAACGTATCAGCCTGATACACGTGAAGCGTGACGGGTAGAGAGTTAGTGTGAGCACTCAGAGTTTTAGGTTTGACGTGTCATAAGCTCATAACGCACCGTACGTGCCAGCCAGTGGTCGCTAATTTTTATCTCACTGTGACAAGGAGCATGAAACGCATTGTGAGATAGGGATGTAGGGATGAACCAATTTTACCATGACCACGGTTACATAACATCCCATCTAACGTGTCCTGATTCCTCTATTGTTGCCTTGTGAAGACGAATCTCACGAGTCATGTATCACGTGTGTGCTGGTTTATTTGTACGTACGCGTCGTGTCATATCTGAAGCATTGAGAAGAAAAGCTATAAAAACGTCAGAGGGAACTGACATTTCAGACTTATTTCTGCCAAAAAAAGAGCCTTAAATTGGCAGCGTGGGAGCATTTTAGATATCTACAAAACGCCCACAGAGTTGTTGTAGACGATGGATAACCATTTGGCAAAGCATGCTGTCGAAAAGTGACAAGAAGAACAACACCTTGAATATGCTCCAACATATTCAAGATAATCATTCACTTGTTTATGTTCAAGTCAAGGTGAAAAAAATCCCAACTTACAAATGATACGTCACTAAGCCGGACCAAAACAGTTTAAACTCGACCAGGAGTAGTTCCCAACATCTTATTGTTCACTCTCTGACTCTTGCAAGGATATGTAGTAGTTACCTGGATGTAAGTCCACTTCTATGAGTATGTGTGGAACCCTCTATTTTCAATATCTATCTATCTATCTATGATATTATTATCAACTGTATACTACTAACCCTGTATGGATGTGATATGACTGCATTGTTGTATGGCTTGGTTCAGGTTGAACCCTTTGCGAACAAATACATAAAGAGAATTAATGCCACGGACCTTTCTTTTATTATCTAGATTACCAGTCAGTAATAATGGAAAAAGAAGATAAGTGAACTACTTTAAATTTGATTTTTTTCATGTCTAAATTATGTGGGATCGGATCAGTGCACAGACTTGTGTACTCCCTGATAACAACACCAGCAATTTAGACATTGAAACAACTCTACTTATTATTGTCACCAGTTTATTACCTGCAATATAATCTGCAAGCTCTTAGAAACTATGTATGTCTCACCCCATAGTCAACAGTGAATGCTTTAAAATGTATTTCTCTGCTGACTGGATAACAATATGGGATGTTTTTCCTTTCGGTTGCATTTGAGTTGCCGCTTTGCAAGCAGATAATAAGTCGTTGTTGCTGTTGCTTAATGTGTTTATCCCCAAAGAAAAGGTGTTGTCAGTGGGGACTTAACCAACTGGTGCCTGTTGTATCAGAGGAATAAGATGGTGTGTCTTGAGAGTGTATGCCGTTTGTATGATTCAACTCAGAGAGTTGTGGCTGGTATCTAGAGAGATCAGCTGTTGTCCTCTGTGGCAATCTAATCAACAGAAATAGACAAGTCCTTCCCTTGCGTGATGGTGCAGAGAGGTCACAGCAACTTCTTTCAGAAACAACTCCTATGTAGGCTGGAGCAGATAGTAATAGGTGGTACATTTAATTTACATAAAAGCCTGTGGGAATAATTTGCATGTGAAGCCTAATTTTTTTAGCTCCCAGCTCCCTGCCTAAGGTTTACGATTGGATCAGCTGTCCCCTTTCAGCGGTCCCTATTCAAACACAATGGACAACTATGCAGAACAATGCTTTGTCCTGTTTCCTGCAGCCTGTGAAGGTCTCGCTGTATTGGTTAGCGTAAGCCCTAATAATATTTCATTATTCTCAAAAAAGATCTAATCTACTGATCATGGGATTTGTTTGTTTTGTTTGAACTGTTGTAGGCTACACCTTGTTGTAAAACTGTAGTGATCTTTTGAACGGGAGCTTATTGAACCTTACAGCTATATTATTCTGTAACTGTATTGCTGCAGCTTGAATTCACTGCCAGAATGAAAATGAGTCAGTTTGGGTGCTTGGCAGAGACATAGCATCAGTAAATATCCCACATCACATCGTCAACAAACGACAAATGCTGTTCCTCCTCCACAGTAACAGACCGGAGGAGACTCTCTTGGCAGTTCATGGATACTTTTTATAGTCTTGAAAACAGGCCCCTCCTATGAGTTGATGCTCTATGCCTGACTTGGCATAGATAAGGAAGAGGCAATAATCCTGCTACACCATGCTATCTTACTACCAAGGTTCATTGCCTGTTGTTATGTTGAGGACAGTTTGAATTGAAAAGTCCTCGTCAAACACAATAGCAAACAATGGAAAGTGAATTTCATTAACTGACGTCAACAGTCATCTCGAGAATTAATTCTGCTTGTTTGCAGTCTGCAAATTGCAGAGCCAGAAGAAAAAAAATGTCATCAATGCTGGTTAACACAGCACCTCTCCAGGGTAGCTAATGTTCGAGCTTGACTGGCCCTGAACCCTGAATGCTTAGAATCACACTTCAGTCGTCTATGGAATAAATTAATCTGAGAGAAGCTACAGACCTAATTTACCAAAGCGTTCCTTGTGTAAATATATATTTATAATGGTTGCAACAGGCAAAAAATAAAACAGGCATAATACAAGCTATGTCTTTTTTGTCAAATGTAATTTACCACGGCTGAAAGTCGTTAAAAGAAAGGTAATTGCGTGTGTCATAACACGCAGAGAGAGAAGGTATTAAGCAAAGGTCTATTCATAGCTCTGATAGCGGAAAGGACACAGCAGATATGTCATTAGACAATTACTGCTATAACAAAGCTTCTCGTGCCAGCCATCCTATTATGAGCTGTATTAGTGTTTGCTATTGATTAATTAATGTAAAGTGGTGGCTTATTGGTTAGCGCTGCACATCACAGCTGGAATCAAACTGCTACATGGAGCCCATCTGTGTGGATGTTATCTCCATGTTTGTGCGTGTGTTTCCTTCTGTCCTTCCTTTTTTAGCTTCTAAATTTCTTTAGTTGTGATTATGTGTCATTGTGAGCGCTGTGTGTAAGTGTTCGTCCTGTGATAGACCAAAAACCTGTCCTGGGTGTACAACGCCTCTCTGGCCAGTGCATGCTGGGATACGCTTCAGCCTCCTGTAGCCCTGAACAGGAGAAGCAACGTAGAGAATGGAGTGAAACTATTTATGAAGCCGTTCACTCAATAGTCCAGTCATTCTGTCTGATGACTGCTCAAACATGTAGGCCTATGGCTGATTCTCTTTGATGTGTTAAGTCAGCTTGATGAATGGTTTGTGTGCTTCTCTTTCACCTCAGGCCTGCTCGTCTACCTCAGGTAGAAGCTAGTAGAATGTAGAGGCTCAACTGAGTGCGAGCACACGCACTAGCAGTGGTGGGCAGGGCGAGGCCAGATGCAGAAAATCTCAATGAGGGAGAAATAGAAGATTTTAGTTTTTTTTACTTTCTCTGTGGAAATGCCATGTGAAACAAAATATTCATTATAGCAGAGTAGTTTTACATGTCTGGAGTTGGACTTTAACCATTCAAGGTCAATGCCTAACCTCAACAATTTGACCCTAACCCTTTGAGTTCAATGCCTAAGCTGAACCATTCAAGGTCAATGCCTAACCTCAACAATTTGACCCTAACCCTTTGAGTTCAATGCCTAAGCTGAACCATTCAAGGTCAATGCCATACCTCAACATCTTGCAAATCTTGGGTTACCCTCTAGACATGACCCCATGAGACAAAAATGTGTTTTTTTATACTTTAGGTTTTTGCACACAGTATAACATGAAAAGTTAAATTTTCTTCTCATGTCTGATGAAGGGCTGTGGCCTGAAACGTTACATGGTGTGATATAGCATTGAAACGTTATTAGGAGCAGACTCTGTTGTGCAGACTCACTCTTTTATATCTTGTACTGCTTTTCTGTCCAGCACCCAGAGCTTAACATTGGGATGTTTGTCTATTTTTACTTTCTTGCAAGTAATATTTTCTTGCCTTTGGACTGAGCCCGGCTAGCTGTTTCCCAGTTGTTTCCAGCATTTGTGCTAAGCTAAACTCACTGGCTCTAACATCATGCTGTATTCAGCCTACAGATAAAAGAGTGATATTCATCCTCTCATCAAGCTCTCAACAAGAAGGCAAATAAGGGTATTCCTCCAAATATCAACCTATTCCTTGACATTATACATTTAATAAGTGTTACTCGAAACCTGATTGAACAAATTTCACCTGTTTTCGAAGCACTAGTCAGTTTGATTTGTGTCTTCAATTATGAACAGTATACAAATAAACAAACAATATTCAGCCTTTTGAGAAAAAATAATTTAGAGAGAGAGAGATTTGAGTTCAAACACGATCAGAAAAACGATAAAAAGCACTCAAGGCAAAAAATGTTATTTTAATGCCAGTGAGTTTAGCAAGTCTGAGTAAATCAGTTCCTAACTGTTTCATATTTGACAGCTTTGCCTCTCAACTGGTGTTGGTGGATGGTTTTGAAAATGTAATCATGTCTGACCTTTCTGGTTGTTATTGCTTACCGTAGAACGCCAACAGCAGGTTTGTGGAGTGTTTAAGCACTGTATTGTAAAAGTGTCTGATCAGACCGCCCAGAGGCTAAACAAGCACACATCATGCATGGGTCTGGTTTATGGGGTGCACTAGCTGTTACGTGTGGGCAGTCAAGGTGCTCTCAGTGTTTCTAATGAAAGAATTTCCCACTTTATCTCCATCTTATCTTTCCTCAGTGCTGGGAGGCAGGGAACATCTGAGTGCAAACTTGAAGGTGAAAGTATTTTAGTCATTCCAGTCTACCGTGACCCTATGTCATACACCTGCCTACACACACACACACACACACACACACACACACACACACACACACACACACGCAGCTGAAAATCTCTCACGAAAAAACTCACAAATGCTCACATCCAGAAACATCAAAGCAACCGTATTTTGTCTTTTTCCTCCAGTATGATAACAGTCAGCCTTACTGAGATAAAGTAAACAAATAGCTCACTTCTAATCCTGGTTTAGGTGTGGAGCAGCTGCAGGCTGGTCAGCTCTTTCATCTCTGATTGACAGTGCACAGGCTGCCTCCCCCAGCATACACAAGAAGTTTCACACCATAGCTCCGCTGTTGTCTGTCTACTGCACGCACAGCTCCGACCACACGGCGTGTTTGAATTGCAGCAAAAACGGAAATTGCCTTGGCCTGTGTCGGGAGTAGAAAATAAAAACTGCCACTTTCACGCCTCATTATTTTAAGCCTCTTTTTAGCTCATCGTAACGTATGTAGGCCCTAATGGGGGCTGTTGTGAAAGTAGCATGAGGCGGGCTATTTGCCATTCATATTGCGACTATCCCAAACACTTTGTTTCCACTTTGCGCTAACGATGGTGCGCTAACCAATTTGTTATTTTTGTCTGTTTGTGTCTTTTCTTCAGCAGGAGGTACTGTCTGCTCCATTCACCCATCAGACTGTTAGGAGAGCACATGGCCTCCGGTCTGCAGCCCACTCCACACTCTTCTCCCAGCCTCCCACTGCCCTGTCTCCACAGGTTAGTGTGTCCGTATGCATGTATGTGGGTATTATAAAGGAATTGAAAATAACATGTCAGCTTAGACATTATTGATTACTGTGCCATACAGCCTCTAGAGCAAATCCATATTTATTAGAGTTAGTTTTATGTGTGTTCGGCTCATTGATGTGGACAGCACATCAATCCAGAGGTTCCTAATATATTGACAGCAGATAGCATCAGCATTGTCAGCACTATCTGACAGCTTCATCCCTTTATTGCAGATTTTAAAGTCATTTGAAAAGTGTCATTATGAGGCCAAGATTCCGTTTCTATCGGATATTGGCAGTTAACCCCCATCATTCTGCATTTAGAAGCTGCCAACCACCCTAAGAATTGCAGTAGCGATGGATCGCTTTGTTCTCATGTGACCTTTCAGATCCCTAAAGAATTAAATTATATGCTAAATTCCATATTCAGCACAAAATATGTTCCGTTGGCAGATGCATTTTTGGATTGATATCAACTACTAAAACACCTGTCAACGCCCTTCACCCAGGGCTTCTGCGGGAATTTGTTTGGCCCGGCGGCCAATTGTCTCTCAAATGAGAATAGCTGGTCCACCTTAAAGATCAGTCCACCTTAAGGTAGAGAGCCTAGGCCATCTCAATCACCAGGTAGAATACACAAGAACTTGGCTCAGGTCTTGAGCAGTTGTAGCTTTTATTCACCAACAAATAGCCGAAACTGTACACAAATTTTAGGTTAAAAAAACATATTAAAAGAATGTTTATTTTTATTCCCTGATGCTGGCAGGGGTCAACTTAATGTCTATCTTACATATTTTTTAATATAATTTCTTTTGCAATGGTGAAAAATAAGCGGCAACACTGCGTTACCTCTTACCTCTCACCATTTGGATGACACTTAAAGCTATGATCCTTGTACGTTATGTTCATTTTTATTTAATTCAGTCAAACTGAGTGATGAAATGAGAGACGGTACTTTTCATGTCAAAGATTTAATTCACACAAGGGTATAAAAAAAAAGGTTTAACCATGTTGTTATTTAACTAGTTATGTATTGAATTACCAGAAAACATGTTATGGTGTGATATATGAATTGTATATCATCATCAATATGAAATTACGTACATCGGGATTGAAGATTTTTGCTGTATCACCCAGTCCTACTAGGAGTAATCTTGTTGTCTCCATTATAGTCAGTTTACCAGTGATTAGCATGCAAAGCCTATTTAAGGGAGAACCCTTTGAAGGTTGGTGAGATTGCTGTATGGCAGCCTTTTGATAAAGCCATTACCAGAAGTAATCTATTCAAATGTATTCAAAAATCCCTCTGTTCACCGGGGTGTTGTTACTTTGATTCAGTGTTGTTCTGCCACATGAAGCCAGCTTCCCATCAAACCTTAATACAGCCTGCAAATCAACACTTTGACAAAAATGTATTTGGATCATAAACACTGGCAAGCTTTGCAAATGCAATGTGCCGTGTAACAGTGGAGAACAAGCTGTTTCAGTGACATGAGGCTTTGATGTGAAAGCAAAGGTCATTAAACCACAAAGTGTGTGTGTGTGTGTGTGTGTGTGTGTGTGTGTGTGTGTGTGTGTGTGTGTGTGTGTGTGTGTGTGTGTGTGTGTGTGTGTGTGTGTGTGTGTGTGTGTGTGTGTGTGTGTGTGTGTGTGTGTGTGTGTGTGTGTGTGTGTGTGTGTGTGTGTGTGTGTGTGTGTGTGTGTGTGTGTGTGTGTGTGTGTGTGTGTGTGTGTGTGTGTGTGTGTGTGTGTGTGTGTGTGTGTGTGTGTGTGTGTGTGTGTGTGTGTGTGTGTGTGTGTGTGTGTGTGTGTGTGTGTGTGACGAAAACATAATAGTTGTGTCAAGCAGAATCATTTTGCAAATAATGAATTGAGCTACTAAACTAAATTTTGGGTCTTCTTTTCAACACAGTCAATTTAAAGTCACATAAGTTATGATATACAACTGACATGCAGATGTTTAATACACCTGCCGCTGTCCAGTAATCATGAGACTTTCAAATTGAAATTTGCTATCTGACAAAATAACGGATGAGCCTGTGTTGTTGTCTGCATGTCTCTTTCTGTGCCCAGTAGCGTGACATTAATGACAAATTAATTTCTTCCCCAGTTATCAATTTGATTGACTATTGCAGTACCATCTGTTGTTGGATCGCATGGTGGTGCAATCCAGCAAGTGTTTGATTTGTCTCAATTTTCTGCAGTGTTGAGTTGCAATAAATTGTTGAAAGTACTCTACTGTTGTTTTCCACATAACTAGTGTCAACGTAGTTTGAAGGTTTTTGTGGTAAACATAACGTAACTACCATAACCCATAACCAACAGAGGTTACCCTATATTCAGAAGGACAGTACAAGAAAAATAATGTGTTTTTTTTTTTTTTACATTAAAGCATGTAAACGTCTTCAAGTAGAAACCCCAAATAAAAGTAATAATGTGAAAATGATCATAATATAGGACCTTTTAAAGTTTGTATCTTCAGTATAACACAAAAAGGATGGTAGGCAGACTATATAAACAGTATTTATATTATGAGCACTTGAAGGAGCTGTCATCCATGTTGCCTTTTAAAGTTGAGTTTTAAGGATTTATTTTAAATGTGCCTTGGGGTCAGACTGTTTTTGACTCCAAGGTCAAGAATCATGTTTGAAACTTGAGCCTGAAAACATGAAGTCCTTGAAGTGTTAAAAAAAAATGGAAATGTAAACATCAACGATTCCATGGCAAAGGTGAAAACTCTCACCTGCTGAAGATGATCATGATTAAGTGTCTCAGAAAGAACTGCTAAACGAACCTCAGGGTGAGACTGTTTTATCAACTATTAGTAAGCATACACTTAAAGTGAGTGTATGTGTGAATTTACCTCGAATTTATCATGATTTATACAACACTGTTCTCAGCACAAGATGTCGTATCGGTGACCTTCCGATATATCATAAGATCTGGCAGAAGCACATCTCGGCGCTGCCACTTTGTCCTTCGTCTCTTTCCTAACTTGGCTTGGTCAGACTGCAACTCTTTGTACTTGGTATTCCTGTGAGTAAGATCCAGCTAGAATCCAATAAAGCAGACGCATTATGTTAAAAAGATCAGCTCAAGGTTAAGTGTGTATATTTTTCACCAGGAAATGCGTTCGGCCCACCAACGAGCTTGCATGGGATGAAAATTTTATGATGAGAACAGGATATTTGTTCCTTGAGTGCTCACAATCCTTCGGCTGTGGATAACGGTGCATTAGCTCATCTCCTTTTCCTTCTGTGTGTGTGTATGTGTGCTTACGTGCATAGGAACGAGTGTATGTTTACCATACTTTTGTTTGTGTTGGCGAATGTGTATTTATGTTGTTCGGCTATATGAAATAGAGAAAGCCGGCTTGGGTTTTGCGCAGGGTGGGGGTGGTTGCACAGTGAAAAAGTAAGCAGAGGCGGCTTCCATCGGACTGTGTTTGCATTTTACCGCAGGAGGCGGCTCAGGCAGGGCTTCCATTGGAGGGAAGGTTGGTGTATGAGAAATGTATACATTACTTACGCTGCTGGGAAGTCAAAACGTGAGCCGCGGGTTATCATAGCAAGGCCTTGTTCACAGCGGGGTGAAACAACAGAACTGAGAAAGAGCTAGTCGATAGTCCCGAGTGTCCCTTTTCCAGCCTCCAGAGAGAGAGCTGTTTGTTCAGAGGGCAGTGGAGGGAGGAGACATGGGAGGCTCAGCAGGGAGTGTTTGCCTTGCCAGGGCTTGTTGTCTCTACTAGGTAGGGCTGAGTATGATATTGTCATAACTGCAGTATGAAGGCAAAACCATAAGTAAACTCAGGTAGAATGACAATCCGGTTGCATAAACTTGTCGGCCATGCAAACATCGTCTCAACCATGGCCCGCTGCGCCGTCTTCCATTTCTTTTACTGCATTGTTTTCAGTCAACTCTTCTTTTTTCCATTTTTTTCATCCCTCTGCCTCACTCCTCCTGCATTGCTGCAGCACTGGGCACTTGTCTCCTACTTGGCTAAGCCGCCGTCCTTCCCTCCCCTCCTCTCTAGATTGCTCCTTGGCATCCATCAGTTTAGCTGCAGCTCCCCATGAGGCCTGATGGGTCATGGCTACACACACACACACTCACACATACACACACACACACACACACACACACACACACAGAAAGAGAGAGAGACATTCTCAGCAGCCCTATTCATGCATGAACCTCTCGACCCATCTGCGACTCAGCTCCTACAGATGGCAGCCGAGGCAATTTAGAGAAGTTGTCAAATGTCACACCACCAACACGTGAATGGAGAAATCTGAAATAAGGAGGAAGCGAGTTGATGGTTTCTCTCTGGAAACTAGCCAGCATATGCATTTACTCAATGTGTAATAGTACGCAAGAGGACTTAGTTGAGGAGTAGTTTAAGGGTGGGGACAGGGCAGGGGAGGGGTGGCGGTTTTGCTATTGCGGAGCTCATGAGTAAGTCTCACTTGACAGGCACTTTGAAACTGTTCCTCGACTCCTGGTGAAGACCAAACCTGTCCATGTCAAAAGGAGCTTTCCTTTTCCTGAAAAAGCATCTGCTCCATCTTGTAATGTTCCTTCTGAAGGCAAAGAAGACAGTGATCAGTAAAAAGAAATATCATTGTTCAGTCAGCTCAAGTGTTTCTTGCTCTTTCCTCTCTGTCTTTGAAGAGCAATCGCACATTTTCCTATCTCTGGCAGGTGGGTGTTGTTCCAAGCAGAATGAGCCGTCTTTAAGAAGGAAGAAAAGAAAGAAAGGAAAAAGCATCCCTCAATGTGGAAATTCAACTTTTACATTCTGCTGTTGTTACATTACACACACACAGGTCTGAAATACACTCACCTACACACGCACCATCCATAGACATGCATTAATGGAGAGGTGTCGGAGCGAAAGGGCTGCCACATAGGCGGCGCTCCAAGCTGTTTATGCAGGGAGCTCAATGTAAGGACTCGGTGTGTTGAGGAGTTGGTGAATTACTGAAAACAACCACTGCTGTTTTTCTCCAGGGGGCAGATGTGTTATGAAGAGAGCCATGAAAAAAGATTGTTGCTTTACTTAAACTACACATAAAAGTAGCTATTATACTGTCACTTTATAGTTCCTTTTTTTTTAATTCAACTTTTTTTTGGAATTATAACTGGAGTATGTTATACAGCACAACATATGTACATCATTTCTCTGTAAAAAATAAAATAAAAACGTAATGAATAAAATAAATATATACACCTAGATGTGTACAAACCGAAACTGTACTGTATATACCACACACACATACACCTACATGTACACATACAAACATATGCTTACATACATCCATAAACACATACATAAGTAATGTAAGGCAAAAAAAAAAAATACAGACCACTCCATGTTGAACTAAGTGATAAATATCGGGCAGGAAAGTAATGCAAATCAATTTATTTCTTGTAACCCTGTACACTTACGTTTGTCACCATTACATCTCCAGCCTGTTTACAAATTTCAAATAATCACTTAATAGTTACTGATAAATTCAGTAAGTTCAGTAAAACAAGCTGTTGTAGGAGTGAACTCTCTTCTCAAACTAAATAATAAAGGATCTCTGTTAAGTTTCAGTTTCGTTTTTTATGTTAGAAGCGGAGCCTCTTCCCAAACAATTTAACAAACGACCTTTGAACAAGTGAATATCCAACACTGTCTGAGTTTTCTGAGAACACACAACCATGTAGAGATAAATACCATACGGCTGTTTAGTTTGTTTACTAAAAGGACAAGGTATAGAGCTGTTCTATAGGAAAGGGATCCTTAAATGAATCCTTTTGGGATCTGACGCTATTCAGAAAATACAATTCAATTAAATTAACTTGACTTTCAAGGGGAGCAGGGGCTTCATTTAGGGAGTTGGAACTTAGGGAGGTAGAATTGGGAGATAAACAATAGTTAAAATGAATAAGTAATCAGAAAAGGCTCCTAACACAAAATTAATAAAAATAATTTGAAAGAAAGTCCAGCTGAATAAATGTACTCCTAAAGAAAACAAACACAACACAAATAAACAGTTTTAACAGTTCCCTTTTAACAGTAATTAGAGTGCATCTTTCTGTTTGTGTGTGTGCGTGTGCGTGTGCCTGTGCGTGTGCGTGTGCGTGTGCGCGTGCGCGTGTGTGTGTGCGTGTGCGTGTGCGTGTGCGTGTGCGTGTGCGTGCGTGTGCGTGTGCGTGTGCGTGTGCGTGTGCGTGTGCGTGTGCGTGTGCGTGTGTGTGTGTGTGTGTGTGTGTGTGTGTGGAGAAAACATAATAGTTGTGTGTCAAGCAGAATCATTTTGCAAATAATGAATTGAGCTACCCAGGGGAAATTTGGGGTCTTCATTTTTTACATCAACACAGTCAATTTAAAGTCACATAAGTTATGATATACAACTGACATGCAGATGTTTAATACACCTGCCGCTATCCAGTAATCATGAGACTTTCAAATTGAAATTTGCTATCTGACAAAATAACGGATGAGCCTGTGTTGTTGTCTGCATGTCTCTTTCTGTGCCCAGTAGCGTGACATTAATGCCAAATTAATTTCTTCCCCAGTTATCAATTTGATTGACTATTGCAGTACCATCTGTTGTTGGATCGCATGGTGGTGCAATCCAGCAAGTGTTTGATTTGTCTCAATTTTCTGCAGTGTTGAGTTGCAATAAATTGTTGAAAGTACTCTACTGTTGTTTTCCACATAACTAGTGTCAACGTAGTTTGAAGGTTTTTGTGGTAAACATAACGTAACTACCATAACCCATAACCAACAGAGGTTACCCTATATTCAGAAGGACAGTACAAGAAAAATAATGTGTTGTTGGTTTTTTACATTAAAGCATGTAAACGTCTTCAAAAAGAAACCCAAAATACAAGTATGAAAGTGCGTGCGTGCGTGCGTGCGTGCGTGCGTGCGTGCGTCCGTGCGTGCGTGCGTCCGTGCGTGCGTTGCTCTCCTTTTACGGCATCAAGTCAGCATTAGTTGGTGCCATACCGTTCATTTACTCTGATTGACTATAAACTGTGTGGAGTTACTAGTCCAAACTTTTTCGCCCATCACCCAGCCGGTCTGGATTTTGCTTGACTGTTGCAACAAAGTATTTTCCATCAAGGCTTGGCTCAAGTTGTCCATGCTCACTCCAAACAATCATTTTTCTTTTTATAGGGTGATATAACATCATGCCTTTTCACAGTTTTCATTCATTTAGACTAAATGAACCCGAGGCTTGGTTTCAATCTCCTGTGAGCAGAAGGGGAGGAAAGGAGTGAGAAATGTGAGTGGAAAATGCTTTGTACAATTAGAGTCAAAAACATACTCCTTGGCTGAGTCATAACTCTTAACACACAGACATGATGTACATATTTTTAGATTCAGTGTGACTTATTCTTCCAGAGGATGTCATTATTTCTACTCATTGTGAATAAATGTCCCTAAATCTGCTTGGGGATCGTAGAAAAAAGACTCTCCTTTTAACTCTTTTAGCTGCCAGAACATCCAAGGGTAGGGCAAAGAAGAACTGCTAATTTTTTATATATATATATATATATATATATATATATAGACTTTGGAAATCCCCGATCCAGACTGACTGTCCTTTCACTGGGCTTCGCTGCACCTTTTGAAGCGGACTGTAGACCTACATGTCTGTTATATAACTCATGCCCTATCACACACAAACACACCCTCATACGTTACTACCTCTGAGCTGCTACCCCCTTCCTAATCCCAGATATGTATTCATCAGAAACTTGCCTCATCTTTCTTTTATATTTTATATTTTCAATTAAAAGTGACGGTAAGAGTTACTTACAGCCCTCTCTATTCGACCTCCTCCTCACTGGAAATGTTGCGTCCGATGAATATACAGTAGACGGCTTATATGTAGAGGTGTGTACAGCTTATCTCAGAGGCTCAAGCAAGGGCAAATAATCAAAGCTCTTAAACTAACAAAAGATTGGTGGGACTTCCCTGCTTGTGCTGAAGGCCTCTCCTGATTGTTTTGTATGGTCCAGAGGGGGCAGTTACTGTTACTGTTGTCCGGGAAAAAGCAGTTGTCACACTACTGTCGCTGTGTTGGTTATTTGTTTATTTGCGTCTCCTAGTTAACAAAATTGAACCACTGCTGTTGACAGATGGCTTTTATAAAGTTCACCCACTACAAATCCTCCATTCAACCCAAACATCTAGAAAGCACTCGCAGAGTTATTCTGCGTTAATTAACTCTGCAGTTAATTAGGAGGTTGCTATTTCCCATATGATATAATTATCTGTTCTGGGTGGCAATACAAAGTGAGACGAGTCATCGCAGCAGTTATCAAATTTCAAGATGTGTCATCTGTCAACTGATGTGATAAAAACAGTCTAATATTCCCAAACTGCTCTTTGTCTTTGTGGTGTTGCTGTGTGAAAGAAGCGCAGTGAGAAATGCTTCTTTGTTGCCTTCAAATCAAATCGATTACTCCATCATGGCACGGATACAAGTCAGTTTTGTAAAGTTTAAAACTACCTGTATGGCTGAGATACCATCACTGTATCTAATTACATTATTGATCTATTTGTGTGTGTCTGTGTTTTTGTGCCTTACAGATATTGCACAAATAAATTTGCAGCAAAAGGAGATATTGAGGTTCTTATTTCTGTTTACATGGTCAGACAGTGGGTCTGGAGGGAGAAGACCAATAAAGGCAGCCCAGATATTGCCAAATATCGGTAAACAAACCAGTGAAGTTGGGATTGAGTGAGGCCAACTTTTGAACTTTAGTCCTTTTATGAAAAAAGTATTTTTTTTAAGAGTTTAACTTCTCAGTGAATGTATGTGATTGATCACAAAATCAATATGTAAGTGTCAAGAAGAAAGCAGATTTCCTTTCAGGACATAAACAGAAACATCTTCCTGTGTTATCTGTTTCAACGGTCCTATTAAACGATAGGAAGCTGCTATTTTCTCAGCGAGTCGTCAAAGTTTATGTTAGTCTTAAAATAACAAGTAGTAATTCTAGAAAAACTGCTACCCGGTGGAATTACTTTTTCTTGCCTCAGGTATTCTCACTTACCTCACCTTACTTACCTTGTCACCTTATGATCAGGTTGGATCTAGGACACCACATAAAATGATATATATATATATATATATATATATATATATATATATATATATATATATAATATATATGTTATATATATATAACAGTTTCAACTGATTCTAACCTACTATTCATTTTCCCTCAGCAGGTCATTTCTGTAATGTAAATATGTCACCCAGACACTGATGTAAGCAACTATGTAGCAGAAATCTGAATATGAATAACAACCCTTTGGTATCTTTTGATGTAAATTGAAAATAGTCTTATGAGCTTATAGTCACAAACTCAGAATGTGGCATTTATGCGGGGCCCCCGGCTTACCCGCATTGCTGCCATAATCATGTTATGACTAGATTATTTATGTGTGTGTGAACCAAGATGCTGCTCAAATGTCTGCAAAATGATGAGTCTCCAGAAAAACCTTGACCTTTGATTTTGAGAAGCTGACGAGACAAGATGAGATTTACATCTGATATTTAACACTCTGTGTTAGTATTACCCAAAACTTCAATCAATATCATTCTTTTTAATTGTTAAACGTGTATTGTGGTAACATCCAAGGACTTTCTTGGTTTCAGTGATCAAACCGGGGCCATGTTGTGTCGGGCGGCTTGCCAGAGGTGACGCTCTAAGGCACTTCTCTCAGAAAGACAGTGATCACACTGAAGCCGTTAATCTTCTCATTTGTAGTGCATGTAATAGTCGTCCTTGGAAGGTAATGTGACATACATATTAACATCTGTTACAAAAAAAGGAAGATGTTTTTGCTACAAGGTACCTGAATCACTTGAAGTATGTTCGAAGCTAGCTAGTTAGTCTGTTCTGGGAGGCAAAAATGATGGCGATACTTCTGTGCCCTTGCCACAGCTCATTCGTTAACATCCAAGCTCAACTCCCTGCAGTGAGGGAGAGAGGGAAATGGGCAGGAACAATAGCAGTGGGGGGTGTAGCGGTAGGGGGAGAAAGATGGAGAATTAAATCACATTCAAACTGGAAGGAATTTGAGGGGTAAAGGCGACGCGATAAGCAGCATTCTGATGATGAGGATTAAAATATCGTGAATAGCAGCAAGAGGGCGGAAAGATATGATGACTGTTTTTTTTTTTTTGTCGGAGCATTAGGGAGGCTGACCAGCTCACTTGCAATTTTAGGTCAATATATCATTTAGGGGAGATGAAGGGGCAAAGATAAGAGGAAGAGCTAGAGGCGGGAGGAGAGAGGATGGGGACCGTCGACATCAGCTATGCAGTCTGATCCACCATTAATATCAGTGGAGTTAATTAGTCACTGCTCAGGTTGTTTGGCCCTTCTCCTGCCCCCTCTGTGGTCTCTGAGTCAGGTCAGTGTGTTTTTCACGACTCCCAAAGCTTGTGCACAATGGTCGCCACATCACATGCAGGCAGGATGGTATGAAATCAAGCTCAGTATATTGAGATCTGAAAGCTGTCTGCTGATTCTGTATGCTGGGTCCATTCCCCCGGACCCTCCAGGTGGACCGAATGATAGACGGTCCAAAGACGTTGGCCCACTTTTTGCAAAACTGTGTGAAAGGGGGCTGCTCCCTACTCAGGCCATCGGCACAGGACCTGTGAGTATTTGATGCTTGTTGTGAAAGCCCTGGAGTAAAGCTATTGTTATGAACAGTCAGACGAGTGGGACCCAACAGAAAAAATCCTGGACTTTTCAGTATGGAATTCAGTATCTTTGAAAATCATCCTCTGAGCAGTCTTCCACCAATAGTCATCATTATAGACAGTCATTTAAGAACCAACATGATTTAATATTAAAGGTCCAATATTATGTTCACTCTCAGGTTCATGCTTGTATTTTGGGGTTTCTACTAGAACATGTTTACAGACTTTAATGTAAAAAAAATAGTGTTTTTCTGATACTGTCTGTCTGAATGTTATATAATAATAATAATATATCATTATATTATTATAATAATAATAATAATATAGTATTATTATACTATTCCCTTTCTATCCGAAACACTGTTTTAGCACCTGTCTCTATCAGCCTCCCAAAAAAAGCCCAGTCCGCTCTGATTGGTCAGCGTGTCCGGGGCTTACACATCTGTGCGTTTGGCGTCTCTGTACCGTCATTACAGCCACAGCATGACTGAAAAAGCACTGTAGTGGCCCTTTCTACCTATATATAGAATAGTTGAAACTGAACAGATGTCCCGACGGCTCATTTAAAGACACAGTGTCCTGACTAAGGCTGTGTGCATTTCTCCTTGGGTTGCGCTTTTTGATGCTTTCACAGCATCAAAAAGCGCCTCTTTAAAAAGCGCCTATTTATAAAGCCCCTCAAACTGCTTAATAATAAGAAATGACATTGAAATCTCACCTTTTACAATATGGGACCTTTAAGAAGGGCTGTGGTCAAGACGATTGAGTAAAACCCTTGTCACTCTAGGAAGTGGCACAGCAACGTTCAGCCACAAACAAATCAAAACAAGCTGGCCTAGAAGATCATGCTAAAACTTGGCATTCACAATAGCTGTCTGCCTATCTTGGTTTGCTAATGGGAGAGAAAAGTAAACAACAGTTTAATCAAGAGACTTCTTTAACCCTCCGACTTCTGTCTGAAATTATGCCATAGTGACACTGATGATATTTTCTGTATACAACGTGACACACAATATCATTATTGAATGTGAACCGGTTTCAGTTGTACAGACTGTAGCTGTTTAACATGTCATGCTTTGATATGTCTGTATCCATTTATGCTGCAGGGATAAATCACAATTTTCTATGAAGATCAGTCAGTATTTAAAGTGAATACTTTTTACTGCTACTGTGTGAAACAGATCTGTTAAAAACTGATTTAATCCTGCTCTGGAACAACATTTATACTGCTGCACAATTGGCATAAATGTGAAACATTCCTACACGTTTCACTCAATTTCCAAACTAACATCTCAGTTTTATTTATTATGTTGTCTGTGAGGGGAAATGAAAAACAAATCAAAAACCTTTCTCTGTCTCTTGTTTCTAAAATGTAGCACGTAATTAAGTTTTACTTAAAGTAAATTAATTTAATGTACTCCTATTAAATATTTGTAATATTTGGGTGGTATCTTCATGGTTGAATGCACTTATAGTTGTGTTGTTGTTTTGAATAAAAGCTAAATGAATGTTATGTTGGGACTGGTGACCACAGAAACAGTGCTCAGCTCTTGGACGTGGTCAGGCAGGTAGTGTTAACCATAAACAGTTTAACTTGCTGTCAGCTCAAAGGAGCGGCTGCAGACTGCATGGAGGAGGCTTACGGTGGTCTACAGTCTTCCCAGGACTAGCCAAGTGTTGAGCAGTGAAAGTGCAACAATCTGTCATGTTGAATACTTCTCATAGCTCTAAACTAGAAAATCATCATCAAAGATTCAGGCCATTGTGGCTTTTGCTACAGTTAATGTCCACATGAGGAAAGCTGTGTGTTTTTATGCTCTGTCAGTGAGTCAGTTGTTGTGTTTCAGCCTCCCCTCAGCTCCTTTAGCAGTGCCTTGTCCAGTCACTGTCTGAGTGGCATTCATAAGCCCAGTTTTAGCTCTGGCATGTCCGCATGCCATATGTCCATGTGGACCGCGGCAGAATAGAACTCAGACAGGCTCGCTGACACAGCCAAAAGAGGGCAGCCAGTTACAGTTCTGTTGATTCAGTTTTCCAGACGCTCCAGTCTTTTCCGCGGACCGTCCACTGATGAGGCCAGACAGCTAATGCTGCAGACTGATAGTTGAACACTGAGCTAACTTTATTCTGGGGAATTTTAGCTGTGTTTTTATAGAAGTCCAAGTCGTGATCGGGGCACCCAGAGCCATTCAAAAGATTCTCAGACTGTCAAAGCTCCTCAAAAAGAGCATTCCCAGGCCCCACTCTAGAAACAACAACTTCAAGAGGAATTCACAGCGATCCTTGAGACCCTGTACACCGCAGGGTCAGATCTGCATCAAGGGAATCCAGGAAGTCTTCTATCTGCTTTTTGACCATTTATGGTAGCTGCTGTCATATTTCCTAACAGTGGGGTTATCACAACTACCCCAGATCCTCTCACGATTCTCAGTGTGCATGGAGAAAGTATTAATTTTCACAGAGCCACAATGATCCCATTATTGATCCATTAACACATACATTTTCATTCTTCTCGTACATCCATCCTGTAGTCTGACAGTGTGAATCATTTTCCGGCAGGGACTCCACCCCCCCAAAAAAACAGTACCCCCAATTGAGATTAATAGCCACGTGAGTGCCTTGATATTTAAAATTTGACATTTTCACTGTTTAATTTTTTTTGCAGCATATTTTGTTTCAGGTGAGACAGTCCCTCAACTTCACACATCCAATGAAGCGCTTTGTGCTCAAGACTTACGATTAACTGCAAGGTGAACACTGATTACATAGTTAATCTGTAAGGTAGTCTATATCAGAGATTTTCTAACATTTTTATTTATTTTAATTAACCAAGTCATTAAAAACACATTCTTTTAAGTTCCCTCCCCAGGAGCCTATCAGAGAGGTGAAGTTGAGGTGAATTTTCATGCCGGTATTCTCTGTAAGCAACATGGAGTGAGTTATTGTTTTACCTGTTTATCACTACAGTTAACAGCTGGAGCTGCAGCATAAAGGTTATTCAGGTACTTTAATGCCCATAGGGCTGTTATGTGCATGAAATATGTTAGTTATTTGTGAGTCATATCTCAGTCAATTCTGAACAACAGACACAATCAACATATTTGATATTTAAGGCAATTATCTCTGTCTATTGCAAACAAACAAACGTCCATTAATCTGCTCAGAAAAAAGAAACTTTTCAGAACTTCAGAATCTGCCTGAGAATTTTCACATAATTGTTTTCCGTATCAAAATAATAACTAGCTGATGGTGACATCTTCAACTGACCAATAGCCCAAACCCTGTGATAAGTTGCTTACAACAGGTAAGCAATAACCAAACTTATTGCCAATAGGTTTTTCTGTTGGCTGACTAATCAATAAATATATCAATCAATCAATCAGTCAATCGACTAAACATTTACAACACTACACTATTATTGTGTGCAGAGAGATGCTTAATGATCTGGAATAAACAGCTTTATCTACCAAAATTGTGATGTCAACAGCTAAATGTTGAACTTGTTATGGAACTTTATTCATTCATTATTTCATTTATTCCTTCATTTGTGCAAAGTCAGCGTGTCTGGCCTTTTGCAGAAACATACTGTAACTCGGGGGTCAGATTATACAAGCAAGGCAAGAGATGAATCAGCAGACGGACAGGTGGAGCATTGTGCACCCTTCAGCATCCCAGATGAGAGATAAATCGGTGATGACCTGGTACTAATACGTGTGCTCTGAACATGATATTTTTTTCAATGTGGGTTCTAATAAATCATGGACTTTATGTCTTGGAGGGAATGTTATTTCCACAGGAATCCTTCCAAAAGTTGTGCCTGTTTAATAGACCAGTTATATCTTGCACCTAGAAATCATAGCGATTTGACAGACTGTACCGAAGCCAAGCTTTTTCTGCAAACCTCTGTAGAATATCGCTGTTCCTCCGTTGCCTTAAGCAGTTCAAACAGGAACAAGCTCCGTAGCGGTCACGGAGGACCACTGCGCTGCCTGCACTGGAGAGTAATGGGAGGTATTTTATTCCTCAATTCAAAACAAGTGTTTTATCTTCCCCTATAATTAAAGCATCCAACAACAATGGGAAACGTTGGTGCCAATTAGATCTGCTCTCAGAGGTGTGATTTCAAAGAGGATAACCTTAATGGTGGGAAGTATAGATGGATAGCAAGGCTTCTCGGGACACTAGTGGTAGTGGGAGGAGAATAAGCAACGGGTGATAAGAGGTGAGCCGTGCTTATTCAGCAGCATTGATTGGTGTGTGATGCGATGAAGCCGCGGGCATCTATTCACACTCTTGAGGTTTATTGTAGACTGAGTGAGTATGCAGTGTGCATAGTGCAAGGCTGAATTTGCATTCTTTCCTTAGAAGTGTGTTTATGAATGTCAGTAGGGTCTTGATTACTTTCAAAGGGAAGAAAAAAGTAAAAGGAGAGGTGCCTTCATCTTGTCTACTATAGAAGTGGAGAGGCTGAGTGTTGCGTGACCTGCACGGAAATTAACACGGACACAAGCAGCTAGTGCCATCTGGTGTATGAGCAATCAAAGAGGGTGTGCAGACTGACCACACACACACATGCACACATACTGTATATACCTGTGTATATATAAACGCATTATCAATGCAAACTTTGAGTTTTCCCCATCGCTCTGATCTCAAAAGTGACCAGAGGAAGTCAGATTGAGTCCTTTGAGGAGTAAAGTTGTGAAGCACAATGGGCGAGCGCCAGTTGTCTTCTAAGCTCTAAGCCTGAAAGCCTGCACTGCTGTTTAATAATGCATCAGGTTCCAGTGTTGTTGGTCCCATGGAGGGGTATGTGGTATTGGTGTCAGGGGTTGGTATGAGTGTGAGGGTCCAACTGGCTCTGCTGAAGGAGCCCACGTGTCATAAAAAACAGATTCATTCACAGAGAGATCCTATCCCCCGGATTAAGCAAGCGATGAGTAGGCATTAATTAACCAAAGCATTTCCAGGATCTGAAAGGCAATTTATTGTAATGGAATGAAAGATTAAGACGGAATTATTTATATCTTGCTATAGCTGGTCTTTGGAATAGTCTAATCAGTGGACGGCTGTTGTCACTATCAACTCTGCATTGCAGTGTAGAAGTCAGATTGGTACAGGCTTTTTTGCATGGTGCGCTGTGCTTTGGCCGAGGTTTCCCTCTCAATGTGTGAGCGAAGATTACTTAATACTGTGCCATTCAAGAATGTGACTGCAGATTTCATATCTGTTAATGGCTTTTACCAGGCGAAGAACAAGACAGAGAGAAAAGGCAGCATTTTCTTTCCTTACATAAGCCTGTCGGCGCTGAGGCGGAAAAAATGACTGAGTGATTACTGTCGCACTGTACTCAAATACAGGTTCTTCTGTAGCAATTGCTGAGTGCCCACCTTATCTAGGTGTATATGTGCCTTTGTCTGTATTTCTGAGGGGAGGGGGGAGAGGGAGAGAGAGGGAGAGGGAGAGGGAGAGAGATTGTTAGTGCATTTGAACGGGCGCAGCTGTGATTTTCAACTTGTTAACCCCACTGAAGGGAAGTGTGGGCTGCAAGGAGCTGAGTGGGCAGGACCTTGCCCCAGAGCAGAGTGGAGGGAGGAGGTGGCATGCGGCACAGCAGCAAGATAGAATGCTGGACACTTCAGCCATACTGCACTGCCACCAGATGACCTTTTATATCAACTTGTATATGATGTGAGATGACAGGGTGCTTTATTATCCTGTTTCTTCAACCTGTTATTCATATTTATATATATATATTTTAAAAGACAAACATTTTCTGACTGTTTGACAAAAAAATAATCTAAAGATAAATTGGTTTGCATCTTGGCAAGGTCTGATTTTGTCACTTTTAAGTGAGTTTTGCTTATTTTGTATTAAAGGTAGTTTTAAAATATGCTCACGTCTTTACTAATAAAATGTAGTGTCAGCAGTCTCTTAATGTGCTATAAAAGAGTAATAAAGCTGCAAAGTTTACAATAAAAAAAAACAACCTCTGGGTTAATGAATGAGAGCGTTGTCCGCACATTTTCCCTCCAGCAGCTGGGATAGTAGATGCAGTGTTTTCCAATTTAATAGCTTATAAACCTCATTTGCATACTCTAACAATCCACATGGAAATAGTCCGTAAATTTGAGTTGGCAGGTTGTCACAGCTGATTATTGGTGATGTTAACTCTAGGTTCGGCTCTGTAAAGGGCTGATGGTTTTTGGTTCCACCACTTGGACTAAGGTAGGGTGATGTCTGTCCTGTCCTTGAGGCTGGATTCATATTTATCCATCCCAGTCCGTATTGTCATTCTGCACACAGTGACCTCCCGCTGACCCCACCCTGACCATGCGCTCCTTTCCCTGCTTATGGTAGCATGATGGAGCACCACACCTCTCCTTGACCCTAGCCTTTATCAAATGACTGGGCCACTGGGATATTGATCCCAGCTCCTTTGATTGTAAATCTAATAAGTTATGACTTCTACCAGTGAAAGGAATTGACAAAAAAGAAAGATTTTAAGCATTAAAAGATGATTTAGATAAATGTGTGCAGTGATGCCTTGACTGGCCGTATAGTGTGTGATCTATTGACATGTATAAGTTGTATATGAGCATCCATGGATGAATAAATGAATGACTTTGTAGGACTCCCTGCACTCTCTGGCCTGTAGGCACGGCCCAGGACAGCACATTAGCACATAGATGGGTGCAGTCATTGTGGAGATAAATGACCGCGGTTTCCACTCCCCTGGAAGGGCACCATGAAATGGGAATTATGTCATTATTCCTCAGCGCTGGTGTCTGTAACACACTTACCCACACAGATGCATCTTATGCCATGCTCAGCACCCAGATTTTCCCTGTGGCCTGTCTGGAGATGAAAAGGATGAGTTCTGAGAACATTTTTAAACTGCTGTGTCATTTTGTGTTCGGCTCCAGCCATAACAACAGAGCTAGAAGAAGTGGCGGGCCATACATGTACTGCTTTGCCAACCAGGGGTACAGAAGCTTAACTAATTTGGAAAAGTAAAAAATATGAATTGATTGGATTAAATAAATCCAAAACAGTTGTGATTTTTCCTAGGATGGTAACCCTCATATTCTTACCATACCCAATCCTCATGCCTAAACCTAACAAATCTAATCAACAAATGCCAAGAGTATTAGACAATAAAAGGCAGAGTAGGGCAGTTCATGACCTTGCCGTATGAAAAATAAATCGGCCCAACCACAAGTCAATCACAGCTGTCATTCATGACATTTTACCCCTTTTATAAAGCGTCAAATAACAGATTTAGACCAAAGTTATCAGAAACATGAATACATTGACATACATCAGTGTGATAAGAACTACCTATTTGGTTTCTTTACTATTTAGTTTGTAGCATGTCCCATTCACTAACTTGGAGGGGGAAGTGTTTATAACCTATGATGCATCCAGCAACCAGGGGGCGATCAAGATGTCTTTTAGGGGGTCGTGTCTAGATGGTAACCCTAGATTTGCTTAAACTCAACTTGCAACTTGTTTCCCTACCACCTATACCATCACACATCATCATCATACACCATCTTCACAAATTTTGGGTTACCATCTAGACACTTTATATACAGTCTATGGTTCAGATAAACACATTTGGAACTGGACAGGTATTTCAGTAACGGGGTATTGAGTTGACCCAAGTGAACGTGGTGACCACCAACTGTATCCACATTGGGTGTTTGTGTAGCCAATTAGAAAATTATAACCTAATAATATGTCATACATTTTGCCTCTACGGAGCACTTAAAATAACCCAGTTTCTTTAGTTATTCATTGGCTTAACATCACCGGCAGTAGTTTCATTCAACCCTCAAAGCGACTCTGCTAACAGGCGAGGGGAGGAGCCCAATAAATCTCGCAAATCTCTCCACATTCATAATCTGGACTGAAATGAGATCAAGAATTCCATCAATTTGCCGGTATTCAATGCAGCAAAGGGAAACGCTTGCTCATAAGGGAGAAATTGATAGCAGGAAGAGCTGCGGCAGTGTCTTAAAATGTTGTGTGTCGATTCCCCTTCCCCTGGTTTATACAGTGTGAAAGTGTGGTGTGTTTTTCCTATTTTTATTCTCATTGAAACCTGGCACATCTTTGTGAGACTGTCTCTGAGTGGATGATTCATCTTCACTGCAGATCGATAGCATGCCTCTCGTACGTGTTACTATGTTACATGAGAGCAGGGAAGGACTCTGGGCTGCTGCTAAGAAGCCTTATATTTATATACACTGTATAATCTATTGGGTCCTCACTCACTGTGCATTTACCACACTGAAAGGGAGATATTTAAATTATGGAGTGTTTTTTTTTTTTTTAATTGAAGGGAAATGCACACGTGCGGTATGATGAAATGCAGCTGAAGTTAAAGCGCAGTGCAGATGAGAATTGAGTGAAGATCAAAAGCAGCTCATCAGGATTCAGTGCGAGTAAGATGGAGGGAGATATCGAGGGAGGGAGGATGAAGGCGAGGGGCAACCCCCCTTTCTAGACGAGGGATTCCTTTACTGCAGTGATCAGCAGTCCCCCCCCATCCCCTCCCCCCTTCCCACCTCCCAGCAAGTCTACTGCTCCTCTACTCCCACCCTCCCTTCGCTTTTTATCTCCCACTCTCTCTCTCTGTCTCTCCCTGCCTCGCTCTATTTCCCTTCATCCCTTCCTCCCCTCTCTCCCTTTCGCCACCATCTCCACTTCACACACACATTACAGTAACGTTTCAGAGGGGTGGGTTTGTCTGCTGCAGGGTACAGTATATGCAGCACATGGTTAGAAATACAAGCGCACTCGTGACTCACATCGTTTTACTCCAGCCTTCATTTATCTCTATCGCTCCCCTGCTGCCGCTCCATTTATCCTCGCATCCTTTCGCCTCCTCTACACCTCCTCCTCTCCACCAGCTCATCTGTCCATCTCCCCATCCATCGTCGAGACCTGTTTCTTTCTTTCTCTTCCTCTTTTACCCGTATGACATTGATTCCAAGGTTGCTGTGCTATTGACTGCTGCTACGCTGTTAAATATTTCAGGCAGTGTTTCAGTGGCCGTGTGCCGAGGGAGAGGAGAGGGGGGCCTTCGCTCAGTTGCTCTGCAACTACTGCTGACAAACAGGCTGGTGAACAGACGGGCGGACACACACACATGCACACACGTGCCACCTGCGAACACACAGAGGTGCATTTACACGTACATGTCACTCCACAGATGGATGTACACGCACGGCAGCACCATATTGGCTTACGTGTGCCATGCTGCCCCCGTTTTGTGTTGCGTGGGTCGGTATGACTGACGTTGTCGGGATCTCTGTGAAATCTTACCTCCTGTCTTCAAGCAGCTGAAGTTAATGAATGAGCCAAACAGTGCTGGACCGCTCTCTGCAGACTGTGCAGTTATTCCAGACCGCAAAAAAACGCCTTTTTCAGCATGTTATCTGATCACTGTTTGGGCTCTACTTTGTGCCACCAGACGGCAATCAGCATTCTCATTTAAGGCACACACACACACACACACACACACACACACACACACACACACACACACACACACACACACACACACACACACACACACACACACACACACACACACACACACACACACACACACACACACACACACACACACACAGACACACACACACACACACACTATCACAACTGTCTGTAATCTTAGAGTTTTGCAGTCCTGATGCGTAGCCACACACATGCAAACACCCCTCTCATCCTTGTGATGATGCTGCAGTGGGAGAAGTTGTTTTTCATAAATTCTTTCAGACTGCCCCACAATTACCTGCATTTGCAGATGTTAAAAATAGAAGAGGAAGTTGAGTTTTTAACAAGCTCTCTTGGGGTTCTAGCAAGAAGGCAACAACAGAATAGTGAACCCCCAGTAAGGCGTCCATCTGTGGACCCTCGCTGAGCCTCTGCATGGTTGACAGTCAGCATAGCGATGCATGCCCGGTGAGGATAAACTCACAAAAAACAGAGGCAGCAGTCGTGATCCAGAGCTGACTGCAGACTCTGACTGACATCCGGTACATTTAATCAAGAGCGCTTGATTGGTGGCTGTGTTTTTCAGGTCGATGCTGGGTTTAAAGGTAGTTCCGCTGCTTGCTCTAAAAAAAAAAACTAATTTTTCGGTGTTTGTTTTAACCAATTGTCTGACTGCACTGTAAGACAAAATAAAGCATAAAAAGCTCTGAAAACACTACAGGAATCTCACCGAGACCTATGAAATATGATGAGTCAATATCTTGCACATTTCATGCTGTGATAGGAGGACAGGTACTCATGGTGTTTGTGTTTAGCTCAGTGCTACAGATTCAGAAAGCATCTGCAGTGACAGAATATAGTACACATACACATTGTGAAAAGAGAGATTTCCATTTGTTTTTAAAAAAAAAAATTATAAATCCAGTCAAGGTGCTATATAAATACCGCAAAAGTATCAAAATGCTCAATCCACAGAGTAATACACACAGCCTGTATTCAGAAGCTGTGCCTTTAAACAAGCCGTCAGGACTTCTGTACGGGTGTGATGTCACAACCATACTATGTATAGGTAGAAAGTGCCCCTACAATGCTGTTACAGTCATTCCCTGGCTGCAATGATGTTGCTGGGAGTGCAGATGTGGAAGCCTCGGAAAACGCTGAGTGATCAGTGTAGACAGGGCTTTGTCAGGCGGAGGGCTTAAAGAGACAGGCGCTAAAAGAGAGCATTTCAGACAGAGGCTGAATACAGGTATATTCAGACGGAAAGTATGATGTGTTTTTAGAAAATTAAAGCATGTAAACTTGTTCTAGTAGAAATTCAAAACACACGTATTCAAATGAGCTTAATATGGGGCCTATAAAATACAGCATTACGGTGTCACAAACCAGGACCAGTCCTTGGAGAAACTGAGCTTTTTTTGTGGTGCAGTAGAAGCAGATCATTTTTGTGGAATGTGCACATTACTATAAATAAATTCAGTTTTCTTCCCCTGGCACTCTTTCTTGCTTCATTTCCGATGTCTCATCCTCACCCCAATCACTCTGTGTAAGTGTGAGGAGATCTGGCAGCACGTCTCATGCCTTTAAAAGGCTCAATAGCCGCTCTGCAGAAAACGTGACGAGCTCTGTAATTTGAAACATGTGCAGACACTCCTTCTTCACTGGGCTAACAATATACAGCAGCGACTGAAGAAAAAAAAACAGAGGGTTTCCCCAAGATCTGCTCCTTTGTTCTCCTTCCTCCCCCCCCCCCCCCCCCCCCTCAGTCAGTTGCTCACTACAACTGTGTGTGTGTGTGTGTGTGTGTGTGTGTGTGTGTGTGTGTGTGTGTGTGTGTGTGTGTGTGTGTGTGTGTGTGTGTGTGTGTGTGTGTGTGTGTGTGTGTGTGTGTGTGTGTGTGTGTGTGTGTGTGTGTGTGTGTGTGTGTGTGTGTGTGTGTGTGTGTGTGTGTGTGTGTGTGTGTGTGTGTGTGTGTGTGTGTGTGTGTGTGTGTGTGTGTGTGTGTGTGTGTGTGTGTGTGTGTGTGTGTGTGTGTGTGTGTGTGTGCATTGTAAAAATATTATCGTGACTAGGAAGCTGCAGTTGGATCTGCTCTTCTAGGGTGTGGCTCCAGCCTGGATATTGGAATATTTCTAGAACCTGGAACAGGGGAAGCCATTTTGTAACATAATACTCAATCAGTCTTGCAAATAAACAAGTAGCGAAGTAATTGACATAGAGAGGGATAGTGTAATGTGGCTGAGTGTCAGTAAGAACAGTGCTGTGTACAAGTGGAATGATCAGGATTTTGCCCTTTTCTCTTCCTGTCTGCAGGTATGGAGGGGCGCCCCCTCATGGCATGGCCAGAGACTGTTGTGTTCCTCTGCTGCTACAGAGGGTAAGTCCTCACCTCATTCAGTTTATTTCTGTCTATAATGTGCTGGATCAAGGGTTTCCCAAATCCAGCCTCTGCTTCTCGCTTGAAGCGAATAAGTTCAGCGTGTAAAGGAATTCTACATTGATCAGACAGCAGAGGCTCATTTGGAATTAACAGTTAGTAGTCATTAATATGGGATCTGTCTCGGGAAGCATCTGCTTGTCTGCGTGAGGGGCGGGGGGGATAGAGTGCATGAACAGAGGGAGGAAGAGAGAGGTAGGTGGGCTGAGAGGAGAAGGCAGCAGCGTTGCAGAACATGCTGATGTGATTTTTAAGTGGGCCTTACTTGGTACAGCACACGATCCTCATACTGTTAGTTATGTGCCTGTGATGAAAGGATAGTAGAGGAGAAGGGGAGCAGGTGCAGAAACAGCTACGATGCTAAATTATGACCATAATGGAGAAGTGGGTGTGAAATAAAATGTCTGCACCTCTGCGTCTTTGAACACGGTCAAGAAGCGCTCTTGAAACCGAGCCCAGCTTGTGCTGCCTGTGCCAGCCGACGATCCTTCGCTATTTGGTGCGAGCCCAAACACAGATCTGCTGATTCACTGCAGTGGTCCCAAGAAGGAGGCGGAGGTTGTTGGGTGCAGCAGCAGCAGCAAAGTCGGCTTGGATCACCTCTGCCGTGGGCTCACAGTCCTCTGCATTGATTCATGGCTCTATCATTAGGGGCCACTCAGCGCCGTAATAGTGTGAGCTGTGCAGGCTCATTATAACCGGGGTTTGGTTACAGACCAATAGAGCTGCTTTACAGACCATTCCTAGTAAAAAATGCCACTGAGCAGAACAGTGGCTCAGCTGTTTGGGATGAAAATGACAATTTTTATGGCGGTGCTGCAAAACAGCAGGTACAGACAGAAGCACTCTCTAAACACTGAAACACACCCTGAACTTTAAAATAGTGTCTGGAGTGCATTCTGTTAGTCCCAGATGCACTGATTCATTCCATTTTTCTTATTTGTCTGCTGCTATGAAAAGATATGTGCCCCGAGGTCTTTCTGACTGTCAGTCCCACCACACAAGCACAATTTAGAGGTATTTTAGCATTTCTGTGGGAATAAAAAACATCAATAGTTGGCATCAGCGAATCAACATAACGATTCAGTGGGGGAAAGGTTAGCAATATTCTATTCTATTGATCTTCAGGAGAGTCTAGAGTGAGCTTATTTTCAGAAAAAAACATCAGTCTGTTTATTTCTGTCTATGTGTATATATCGAAATCCCTGTAGGATTTACAAATGACTCTTGAAGTAGATGCTGTTGGGAGATACTGTATGCAGTGTTTACAGCAATGAGTTCCTATCACATGATGTAAGTCACAGAAGAGTGTACTAACTTTAAAGGTCCCATTTTATGCTGATTTTCAGGTCCATACTTGTATTTTGTTTCTACTAGAACATGTATAAAAAGCTTTAATGTTCACAACACATACTATTTTTCTCCTACTGTCTGTCTGAATAGACCTGTATCCACCATCTGTCTGAAACGCTCCATTTTAGTTGTGACATCACAACCGTACTGAAGTCATGACGGCACCCTCAAAGTAACAGTTTCTGAATATGGGCTTTACTGTATTTCTGTGTGTATCAAACATTTAATACTAATCATTAAGGCATGAAAATATGCCTTTTTACAATATGGCACCTTTAAATTTTCATAAAGTCAAAGGCATTGATTCCAGTATCCTATGTTGTAAACCAAAGCTTACAATCCAAGAATGTTCCTGCACGAAGGTATAACATCTCGTGCTTGAAGAAAAAAAGATTGATTAAGGGTATGGAGTTTGAGGCGACGCGTTGTTTGGCCGCTTTAGTGTTGACAGGTGGGGCTGCTGCTGTACTGCCGCCTGCTGGGTCTCAAACCACATTCCTCTGTGCCCTCAATGAAAATAATGTTTCATTTGTTGGAGAAAACTTAGCTTAAGGTTAGAATAACACCGTCAGAATATCTGACACTGCAGTGTTTGGGTTAGTTTGTGGTAACCGGACGTTATGGTCAAGTTACTGGATTTAAAACCGTTTTTTCTTAAAAAACGGCATGAGTAAATATTTTTCTATTCTGTATATATTTATAAAATAGTAATTCAGACAATTCCTAGACTAACCAGTATTGACAGCAAGCAATATACTGCTCCTTTTGCATCCTTCTTTCTTCTATTATTAGTTTCTTTAATCAGAGGGAGTAGACAGACTACATGAAAGTTAAAACCTCAGGGTGTATTTTTCCATTTTCTGCTCGTGTGACTGTGAATTTTCTTGCCTGCACCCCCTCACAGAGGTGACAGTGGTGTATCAGAACGGGCTGCCGGTGATCTCAGTCAGTTTGCCGTCCAGGCGAGAGCGCTGTCAGTTCACGCTCAAGCCTCTCAGCGACTGTGTGGGAGTTTTCCTGCAACAGCTCCAGGCAGAGGACAGAGGCATCGACCGTGTGGCCATCTACTCCACAGGTATGTTCGCAAGCACACCGCTGCTGTATCCATTTCCCTCAGCAGGTCATACATATAGATGTCCTTACATGAAGTGTTCTTGTGTTTTGATGTATCTGTATCCGTATCTGTGGCTTTGCATCAGAATTTAATACCGCCGCATGCACCATAAAATGATTTTTCAGCCATCAATCTTCATTATACAGGAACAACTGCTCCTTAAAATCTTACTCTAGTGTGAAAGTGCATCTGCTTTCACCTCTCATGATAATCAGGCAGTACCAAGCCTGATTATCATGAGATGTCAAGAGTATTTGAAGTGGCTACCCCTCAGCATCTCTCTTATCACCTCCCTTCACAATTCTCTCTCTCTCGCTCTCTCTCGCTCTCTCTCTCTCTCTCTCTCTCTCTCTCTCTCTCTCCCTCCAGATGGAGCGAGGGTCGCCTCCTCCACAGGCATAGACATCCTGCTGCTGGATGATTTCAAGCTCGTCATTAACGACACCACACACATCGTGCGGCCACCAAGGAGAGGTGAGGACTTGCAAAGAAAAGGCAGAGCATATGAGCGCCTTGGTAGTCAAGGAGTCTCATTGCATGCAATATGGCCGCCACGTCCAGCCTTACAACCTTTGTCGCATGTCATACCCGTCTCTCTCCCCCATTTCTACACTGTCCTAAGGTGAAAAAATAAAGGAAAAAGACAGAGCCTGTACTGTGCACTCATGAGTCATTTCCTCTCGGTTTTGGTCATTGAGAGGAAGAAGTGGTTTGTCGTGGATCCTATTAAAGTCTTTGTTCATTTGTTTGCATTTGTGTGTGTTCTGCAGAGATGCTGCCCCATGAGGAATCAGAAAAGCTGAATGATGTCAAGTTTCTGGTGCAGCAGCTCTACACCACCCTGCGCATCGAGGAGCACCAACTCGGAAAGGAACGTGAACTGATTGAGCGACTGGAGGAGCTCAATTCTCAACTCCGGCCTTTAGAGAAGGTCTAACTTCCTCAACACATTTGACCATACTGACATATTTGTTGTTGGTTTACTGTTGCTCTTAGCTTAACCTACATATCATTGCTTTTAATCAGCCAACTAAGTGTTTTTGCATACTTTTCCATGGAAGTCAAGAGGAGCTGTAGAATGTTGACATGTATAATCCTCTTATCTGCAGATATTTATTTTATTGTATCATTAGTTTAAGATATCAGGCCTTGTTTCCTCTCAGCCATTAAGAATTACTGATTAAAGAAGGGCTGACCAGCTGATCCATCTTAATTATAAGTAAGGGGCTGTCAAGGGTCTCAAAGCTGCTTCAATTATTTCTTGTGCTTAAAGTCAGTAATGCTGTTCATCCTCCCTAAACTCTCAAGACATATCCACACTTTTTTGCTCCAACCTGTCTGACTGCTTTTGTTCTTTTTGACTTCGGTATAGGTGAGGGAGGAGCTGAATAGGAAGGCAGAGCGGCGTACCACCTTGTTTTGTTGGGCCGGGATGGCGTACATGGCCACCCAGTTTGGCGTCCTGGCCAGGCTCACCTGGTGGGAGTACTCCTGGGATATCATGGAGCCTGTCACCTACTTTATCACTTATGGCACGGGCATGGCCTTTTATGGCTACTTTCTGCTGACACGCCAGGTAAGACACCACGAAACACAGTGCGTTAAAAAAGTTATGCTTTCCCCTGGCAGACCAAACAAGAAACAGATTTTTTTTCCCCAGCTTTCTAAAAGTTGTTTCGATTGATTTACGAGAAATCGACTGTCTTGTCCGGGTACAACTACTTTAAAACCGGGCTTAATTAAGTGATGTCTGATCGATGCATTCTCTTAAATACTCCCTGATACCTGATCAGAATTTAGGAGGCATTTCCGATACTGGCATTGAAACAACTCTACAAATAACCTTTCTTCCAGTGGGCACACATTTTTAGAAACTCTTTTAGAAACAAGAGAACAAAGCATTACAGTAATGGAATCCAATTGTTGTCCTTGCTTTGCAAATTGTAATATTTTTAGCTATTTTCACTTTAATTTCAAGGACAAGGAGTCTATTTAAGATCTCACTGGTGTGATTTGACCCAAGCAATAGAAACAGGGACGATGACTGGTTCCTCTTACAAAGTTCTCCGTCTGTGTCCCCCCATAACCTGCAGGAGTATGTTTACCCCGATGCTAGAGACAGACAGTATCTGCTGTTCTTCCACAAGTGGGTGAAAAGGACACGCTTCGACATCGAGACATACAACAAGCTGAAGGATGATATCGCTGAGGTACAGCTGCTTGGTGAAAGCTCTGTTAGTTGTGATATAAAATTAGCACTGCAGCCACACTGGGGATTCTCACAGTTCAATACTTTGATTTGTAGCGGCTGTACAAAGATCTATTTTCATACACAATCCCCACATACTTTCTTCTTGTATTTTTTCTTTACTCTCTCCTCCTGCGCCGTCTTAAGGTGGAGTTTGATCTAAGGCGTCTTCGGGACCCGCTCCAGCTCCAGGTTCCAGTTAAGCAGCTCACCACCAGAAAAAACTGATGGGAAGAATGACTCCCTCCTCTTTCAGCTCCTGCAAAACCCTTTCCCTCTTCCGTCCAATGCCCTTCTCCCTCCCCTGCTATCCCCAACTCTTTCCTCCCTCCCCCATCCCTCCCACACCCAATAATCCCATCCCTTTCTTGACTGTGGGAGTTAGTTTTTTCTCCTTTCTCTTTTTCTTTTTCTTCTTTTTTTTCTTTTTACTTTCCTGACGGAAAAAGTCCAGTTGGAATTGCAAGTTAAACCCCTTAAAGACGAAGAGAGGATGGCGAGAGTACTGGGAACTGAAAAAACTCTCTCAGCCGAAGAATGGCGAGGACGATGAAAAGGACAATGATGATGAAGGAATAAAACTGGGCACTATGGATATCCCTCAAGTCTCCGGAGGGACAGCCTGCAGGGAACTACAGGGGGCAAACAGGAATAATCACACCTCTAGACACTCCAGAACAGAGGACATGCAGAGAGGCAGCCATTGTTAAGTGTGTGTTTGTGTGTGTGTGTGTGTGTGTGTGCGTGTGTGTGTGTGTATGGGACTTTCAACGTACACTGGGACACTGACCCTGGCCACTCTGCGGGTTGACACCGCAGTGTAGGTATCAAACTATCAACACACACACCTACTCTTTGTTGATTCAGGCTCCGGAGAGAGTCTCTATCCCACACGTTAAAGTTTACAAGGAAGTCCTGACTGCTGTCGCAACTTCAGCGTCTTCCTGTGGCTGAAATCTGCTGCCTCTCCCTCCCTGGGCCACGCCTTCTCCAGGTGACGGACAGCTGTCCCTCCCTGTGTGACCTTTGTCAGGAGCCTGTCTCGACTCACAGGATATAGGCATGACGACGCCTCGTTTTCCTCTTCCTGTTCCTGTAGCGGCCCGGTCTGCGAAAGTATGACAGTACTACCGACAACAACATCACTGTGTGTTCTTTTATTCCAAAAAAAATATTTTGGCACTTTTTATTTTGAAAGCCATAGTATATTTGTTATGAAAAATTATATAAATATATATATGTATACAATCAAATAAACAGATGACCAGAGGCTAGTTTTTTCAGTGGGGGGAGGAGCTCTCTTCCAAACATCATTTCATCAGAAACTCATTTACATCCTCTGGAGATCTTCTGCCATGAAGGACCCTCGCTAACAGTCCAACACGCACACACACAAAGAGCATTCTAATGTATGCATTAACTTGAACTATTTCATATCTTGTCATGAGAAAACATACACATAATGTATTTCACAATAACTACGTCCCAGTTGGATGTAAGGCTCCTGCGCATGGCCACCAAAGGGGGGGAAACGACGTTGGAAATCGTTTTGATTGGAATTGATTTTTGAACAACGCAGAATATCGATGTGCATAATGCCATGTTTGACCTCTATTATCATCTCATGAATACAAAGATTGTTGCAGAAATGCTTTGCATAATGAGGGGGTTAAAATGTGCAACGCCTGTTGGTTTGTATATCTGATAAACTGAGTGGCTTTAAAGGGGAACTTAGCCCATTTTCAAAGTTCATAAATGTTATTCCTATGATGGTCTAAGTAACAATATTGGTAAAACATGAGCTCTCTCCCATATCCAAAAACTAGAGTGCTAACAATCTAATTTGTGGTGTCAACATGTATAAAGTGTGGAGCTGCTTCATACACAATGAGTTGTGAAAGCTTCTATAGATGACACTGAGAGCACCCAGGGGAATATAAAGGAGTGTTTGGGGATATTTTCTGTTTCACAACTAATGACACTACAATAGAATAAAGCTCATTTTAGTATATATAAAAAGAAAACAAACAAAATCAGTCACACATATGGAGCAGCTCAAGACTTTAGACTTGTTAACCTCACTTCATCTCATCAAATTCGAAACTTACTTGTCTGATTTCTGGCTTTGACAAAGTCCATTGATTGAACTTTCCCAGGCCATGGAAAAAACATCATGGAATTCTTAATTTAGGTGATGTTCCCCTTTTAAAAAAATAAAAGGAATAAAGCCGCATTATACAGCACGAGAAGAATTTGAGTAAACTTCCTTCAGTTCAATATCCGTTTTTCTCAATATCATCAGATTTCCAGTGTCCAGGCCTTTAGCTTAGCTGCATGTGATGTGCATCTCAACATGTGATCCTTTTTTTTTTTTTTTAAATTCTCCCTCACAAAGCTTATTATCGACAATTTAACGGCAGGCTACATGTAAAAAAACCAAACAAAAAAAACCCGTCATGGCATTGATTCACAGAGGTTTTTGAGCTTTCTCCTCCCACTGTTGCTGTAACGCCCCCTTCCCCCTCCCTGCTCCCTCGATGGCACGGCAGGGTAGACTGCATGCTGTGGTATGCCCTCAGTAGAAATTTGTGAATGTGTAGGAGCATTATTGCAATTTTGTACTTAATTGGACACTTTTTTTGTCACATCTGAAGTCTCACACCCCCACAACCCCGATAGGTTAAATCAAAGGTTATGAAAGCCATATGTATATGTTGTCCATTTTTTTGGGATGGTCACCGAATAAACCTTTGTCCGATTCACTTAGTTTTCTGTTCAGGGCGAGGATTGGAAGCCCTCTTTCCGGCCACATTTATATATCTCTAAAAAAGGTCTCAAAGCCAGTTGTTTTCACTCTGAACTGCTATAGATAACCTCTGCAGAGGGGAAGCCACCCTGAACATAGACTCCAGTCGCTGCTTGCGTGTCTCATGTGGACAACTTGCTGAATCCTGCTGAAGAGATCATCATGTTTAACTGAAGATTTTCTATTAAAGTGCATGCGTTTAGGTTAAATCAAAAGTTAGCCATGCAGATCTCAAGACAGGATTTGGTCTAATCTGTTACTGTAGGTGTAGGTGTGTGTGTTCGTGTGTGTGTGTGTGCGCTTATCTCTAAGGGAAATGGTGCCTTTTTGATGGTAAATGATTTAAAAGGTATAGAGAGTTTGGCAATAAGATGATTGAAAAAGTTAATTTCTTATTCGGAATGACACCTTCGTTTAAAGGAGGGTTGAATTGGAATGTTTGGGAGTGAAAATCAGTTTCTCTGTGTGCCTGTGAACGTGTGTTTGTTGAATCCACGTGTTGACAAGTGAGTGTAGTGGGGGCAAAGTTCAGGTCATCGTACAGTATTCATGATTCCTTAGCCCCAAATCACTGACTGTCAACAGCGAGAGAAATCAATTTTGCCCTCATTCCACTTCATAGCAGTCACCTGTTTTTGTTCCTGAATAGGCCGCACACGCACACACACACACACACACACACACACACACACACACACAAAGTGACAACAGTGTTTCCTTGGAGATGTACTGTGGCAGGTGAGAGAGTCTTTCTGCAGTCCAATCCTCCCCTCTGCTGTTTCTACACTTTTCTCCATCATCACCGCCTCCTCTTTTTATCATGCCATCCACCGTTTATTGCCCTTTTTTCCTCTTTTCTTTTAAACAAAATATATCAAATATAGGGAAAATTTATTATAAAGAGGGTGTTGCATGAATGTATGTTTACATGGGAAATTATGTGAAAATAAAAAAGATGATTTACCAAAAAAAAGAAAAAAACTGCAAAGATAATTTAAGAACGTTGTTTGTAGAGATTCCTAGTTATAAAGGGCAGTGGACAGGACTGTGTCTTTAGAATCTGCCCTGCCAAATCTGACTTAAAACCCAGCCAACCAACTGCTCAAACCTCCATCAAACCTCACTCCCATCTTCACCTTATTTACTCTCATAAACCGCTCCCTCAGCGTGCATTTATACTCCCCAATAAATGGACCCCCCCACCCACCCACCCCCATCTTCAGTGCACCTATAAAGGAGAAGACCTCTTGACCTCAGTTACTAACGTCCTGGATTTGAGTCCAACGGAAATATGTCAGGCGCACTCTGTTAGCTTATCGGGGATCACCTCCCATTCTCATCCCCCTCTCCTGTCATTGTCATTCACCCTCAGCCTTTTTTCTCCAAAGTGACATTATTATTCTATGTTTTGAATGCGTGTTATCTTTTCAATATCTTGTTTGTGTGCACTTCCAATAAGATATATTTAAAATGCCTAAAGAGTGAAGCAGAACATAAGATTGAAATGATCTTGTACTCCATTCTGACCTCTTATTTTATTACATTTTTCTTGTCTTTTTTTCTTGTGTTGACATATGATGCTGTAATGTTGGCAAAAAAGAAAAATGTAAAATCCTGTATCATTTATGAAATATGTATAAAAGAGAAATGTAATTCAATTATCAATAAAATCCTTATCCAGTTTTTGGAGCCAGATGTCCACTTGAGTTTTTTGTTGTCTCTGGAAGTGATTAATGGACATATTGTAGAAATTTACAAGACGTGGCTTTTCAAGGTCTTGACCATGTCCTCCGATTCTCCTTGGCCTCCAGCTCTTCCTGCACAGGACATCCTATGAGATAGAGCCGAGGGGATGAACTGTTTCTATACACTAGGTACATGAAGTATGCATTTAGGTCTAAACTCTTTTTTTAAAACAGCTGTTTCCTTTGTTAATCATTTGTAAATTATTGTTCGATATTGGAACAGGGAAGAAATTATTTTAAATTTAATTATTTAAATATTAGTGCTAACGTTGGCTAATTCTCAGTAAACACAAAGTACAGATGGGAATGTCATCAGTTTTGCATGCTGCCTATTTGGTCAAATTCTTGGACCAATTTTAACCTGATGATGGTTCTTGATGAAAAGTCAGGGGATCCCCAACATTGTCATTGACAATCCATTTGCCCCAATCCCACATCTGTACACTCACGAACTCAGACTTTGAGACAAGTTCCCATTAAGTCTGTGAGGACTACGGGCTGTCCCGCAGACATTTTAGCAGACATTTTAAGCCCTTTCTGAACACTTTTCCTGTTCTACAGACTTTGCCTGAGGGAATTACACACAAATCATGGCTCTGTCACATTAAAACACAGGGTTAGTGGGGGAAGCTTGCAAACAGAAAAGAGGACAGCTATGTTGCATTCACAAAGAAACATTAAGGATTTAAAATGGTTGATAAAAACATGTGAACTCAGAATGCAACATTTTTGCTTTGTCAAAAAATACAGTAACTAATCATAATTATTCTGTGAGGTTCAGGGTTTAGGCTTTAGGGGGGACATAGGGATAGGGCCATTCAATACTTGACACTTCAATAAATGCCTGAAAGAAGTTATCGGCTTCATCTTCTGGGGACCATGAATGTTTGAACAGAATCCATCCATTTTTTGAGATATATCAGTCTGGTCCGAAGTGACTGACTGTGATTGAGTCTGCCTTTAGCCTGGCATACAACAAAAACCCTTTAACCAGTTACTGCACTTAAAACAAACCTAATGATTGTAAAAAGTGACCTCAAAAGTCCAAACTCTAGAAACTTTATCAAGATTAAATTTAGAGGAACATTTAACAAACTAGAGAAAAAGGGGACAAGAAATTACACCGTCTGCCTTTCCTATTGACTGTACACTGTATGGTCATGCAGTGGTATAATAAAGTGCTGATTGAATATGCCTGTACTATGTCTGGGGCTAACTATGTCTTATTTCCAAGAGTAATCGCAAAATAAAAATGACTTTTTGTACCTGATTTCTTCAAGCCTGGTGGATTAATGTCTGTAATAATTGAATTGCATATAAGAAACAAAAAATGCAAGCGTCCAGCTATGGACACTTTCTGACAGAACAGGGCCGCGTTTTAGACATTTTCTGGCCAGTACTAGTGGTTAAGTAATAAGCTAGATGTAAACATATTAACCATACTGGCACAGTGTGTGCTCAGTCTACTCTACGGGAAAATCCTGAATGTGCAAACCTCGGTTTAATGCTGCTGCAGATTGGGTCATTGCTCGGTCTTTAAATCAGGAAAGATGAGACGGAAAAGATATGAAGACATGTAAAAAATCTACCATCGTTTCATCACATTTCCACAGTATGATAGCAAAATAATCATGATAATAACAATAACAATTATTATGATAATTATTGTCTCTATAATTTGTGGTATTGTAAGGTCATGTTTGCAAGGGTGTAGGGAGGAGTGTGAAGACTGTGCAGTCTGAAACAATGGGAGGATGGTCTCGTCACTAGATTTGGGGAGCAAAAGGTCAAGGGGTCAAGGTGAGACACGCAGACGCGACAAAATGATACATGTAGATAAGAGGCACATATTAAAGCCAGGCTTCCCCGGAGGGTGAGCCAGAAGAGCTGCACGCACATGCACACTCAGGCCTCAGACTATCATTTAGCCAACACTGAGAAAACACATCATGATGTTTTGGGTGATTATCAGTCTGCTGCTGGAGGTTGTTGTGGTGGCAGGTGTCGGTGAGTGTCACATTTCTTTTTTCTTTTTTTTTTTCCTCTATTGTATTGTATTGTATTGTATTGTATTGTAAGATTGTACTAGAATTGTTGTACTAGAATGAGGTTGTGTCTGATTTTTTACCTTTACTGTAGGAGAAGGCTGACATTATTCTATATTTTTTATTTTTTTCAACAAATCCCTTGAAAAGACCAAAACCAACAATGGGTTAGTCTGTCATCCAATAGTTGCGGACTTCCTTAAACCAACCCGGCACTCATCTTTAATTCTTCTATTGATGATATTTAAAAACGGGTCACAGCTTCCATAATAAAAAAAGAAAAGAAAAACGCTTAGTAATTAACAATAAGTGGGAGTTGTAACTTTCAACAAATGTTACCCAAACCGGGGTAAATAGTGCATTTCATGCCCTTTCAGCAGCGGATTAACACACATTTGGCGCTGTAGTAAGTATTTACAGCAGTAGGTTGGTGGTACAATCGCCTGGCTCACTGATGTGTTTTTAATGGTTTTTGGACAATACTATGGCACAGAGGAATAGGATATATCAGGCTTTGACCACACAGGGAGAACATTAAGAGCAATCTATTGTCTGTTTTCTAGACAGTCGAAAGAAAAATAGAATATTGCTAGCTTTATCCTTTAACAAAAAAAAAATGATTTGAAAGAACAATAAGGTTTTTTACTCTGTTTCTCCAGGGCAGCTCCACCTTCCCTTAGTAAGCACATAAAGTTATTCAAGCCCCACCTGGAAGATTTAACACTCCCATTAGTATACACTTGCATGAGTCAGCTATGTGCTCTGCCCCCTCTGTGCTGCTCGAGCTGGAACACAGTTGGTCAGCTGTATGTCTCCAGAGCCGGTCGTTTACGCTGTCAGTGGGCACAAGCTGTGGATTGATCCCTCTGCTTATATTGGAGCAGCCGGTAGTGACAAGATGGACTTGCCATTAGTGGACATGGAGGGGGGGACAGGATGTGTGTGGTGACACCATTTATGGTCACAAAATTAGTACCATCTCACACAAATTTTTCGTCATAGCAAAACAAGTATACCAGTCAGTTAATTTGGAGTATGTTTTCATGTTGTGAAAGCAGCATGAGGAAAATATAGCTATCGTTAACCTCTGGTCAACCTCAGCCTCTCTTTGAGGTCACACTGAAAGCACTTTTCGTACAGGATACGGGAAAGCATAAACATGGATATTTTTAGAGTAATCCAGCTAAATGAAAAGCCCAGAGTCTGGTTATAGTGGTTGTTATCGCTCCACTCAAGTGTTATGTTGCAGTTGTCAGCTGTCATGTTCCCTATCACTAAAGATGCTTTATTGCCCGGCTACTCAGTCTCCTGCTGGTTCTTCATCCCTGCTGATTCTCAGTGATTAACACTTAACTCTTGCCCACTTTGCTTGCTCCTACAATCCCTCATGCAGTCTTCTTTTCCTTTTGTTTTATGTCTACCTCTTAATTACACTATCAGAGGGCATGAGAAGGGGGAGAGACTATTGATTGTTTTTGCTGCACTTTGTTTACTCTGCTCGTTCAGCTGTTCTCCTGATTCTGCAAAGTTGGCCATAGTGAAAAGAGTCAGCACTGACGGGACTGGATAAAGAGTTCTTTGTGGACGGCTTGTTGGCTTTTAGTTCAATTAGAATTGACTCTGTTACAGTTTATCTTGACGGTCCAAAGGTTGCAACAAAGGTCCTCGACCAAATTCAAACGGAGGTTACAAAAATATCTGCATGGCTATACAACAATAAAAGGAACAAATAATCTTCATAATTTGGGTAATGTAATAGTACACAAGTATTAGGTGAAAAAATATGCTCACAGTTTCAAAAGTAAAAGTAACTAAGGTGGTATATATGTACTCCATATATGTATATTGTAGCATTATTGTGTAAGCAGCTAATTTTAACAATTCCTTATACTCCAATGTGTGATTTAAGCCATATAATTTTGTAAACATATCATACGTTTAGTATGTACAGTCTTAAACAAAAACACACCAACGAATTAAAGTTTTGAAATAAATGTTGTGTAGTAAATTTCATACAATATTTAGCTCTGAAATGCAGTAGACTAGCTCAAAATGCAGTTTAAAATGGAAATGCTCAGTAGGGTAAAGTACGTGTAGTAAATTACTTTCCACCACAGCCCTTTCTGACTCTAAATTGTTTTTATTGCTTCTCTGACTCATCCTCCTTATCTTAAAACACACATTTACATCATGTTCATCTTTTTTTTCCCCACGCATGTGCAAATAAGTCTTGTTCATCTTTGCCACCTCAGCCCTGGACCCGTGCTCTGCCTACATCAGCCTGAATGAACCCTGGAGAAACACAGACTACCACGTCAACCAGTCATCCGGCGTGCCCCTGTGTGACAGCCACGTGTCTGGAGAATGGTACCGCTTCACTGGCATGGCCGGGGATGCCATGCCAACCTTCTGCGTCTCTGAGAATCACTGCGGCACCCATGCTCCAATCTGGCTCAACGGCAGCCACCCTCAACCCAACCAGGGCATCGTCACCTTGCCTGTCTGTGCCAGCTTTAATGACAACTGCTGCCACTGGAACGCCAGTGTCGATGTGAAGGCCTGTACCGGAGGATACTTTGTCTATCGCCTGCCCAGACCCTCAGTCTGCTTCCATGTTTACTGTGGCCGTGAGTGAGCACGTCGGATATGTACAAAATGAATCTTTACATCCAATAACCCAGTTAACTTTTCATTTTAATGACTATCGTGCTAATGTGTGTGTGTGTGTGTGTGTGTGTGTGTGTTTGTATGTGTGTGTGTTGCACAGATTTCTATGATATCTGTGATGAGGTGGACTGTGCAGGTCCCAGATGTCCCGAGTCTGAATGTCGCTGTGCACCTGGAACTGTCCTGGGACCAGACAGACAAACATGCCTGGGTGAGACACACAAGAGGAAGGAAGAGTGGGGGCAGATAAGCTGTGTAACAGGCGTGGAAGACAGATAAGATGGAAATAGTTTCTGAAAAACAATAACAAGAAAAACAATCAGACTGGCTTTGACAAATACATTCTTACAGTATATCTGTTTTTGGGCTCTTTGTTTTTTTTATTGTTCTTATTCAAATGTCCATGTTTACTTGACTTAATGTGATATTCAAAATATGGAGCAGAGCCTACAAAGAAAACTAATGTCATGAGGATCAAGTGATTTGCTTCTTTCGTCGTGTTAATTTCATTTTATCAATTAAAACATCACCATCATCAAATCAATTTAAGCCCCTGAACACCCACACAGGTGTTTTCAGTTATTCTGGCTGATTAGACCTCTGCTTGGGTTGAAGGTGGGGGGGCTTTAAAGAGAATTGGATGGGAATTTATGAGGTCATAAATGTCCGTCTACCAATAAGAATGATAAAGGTGTACTTTGTCCCGCCTTAACAGGTAAAACAAAGCTAACAGGAGACTCAGGAAGATCTCAATCAATCACAGTCACACCCACACAGTCCTGAGAAGAGGTCTGATCAACAGATTAACTGAAAACACCTGTGTGGGTACTCAGGGGCTTTAACATTTTAACAGCTGTAATTGTGTTGTCTTCAGAGATACTTCACTTTCACGTTCATCCATGTGGAATTTCCATTTATTGAATTAGAAAGTTCATCCTGATCTTAAACAGTAGTTTGAAAAAAAAAAACATTTTACAGGGGACCTATTGTTCTCATTTTCTGGCCCATACTTGGACCTATAGTTGTGACATCACAACAGTACAGAAGTCATTTAAAGACATAGTTCCTGAATACGGGCTGTGTGCATTTTTCCATGGATTTGGCATTTTAAAACTTTCAGTGTTTATATAGCTCCTCGACCTTCTTTATAATTAAAAAACGATATGGAAATCTCACAATATGCGACCTTTCACTGACGGTTAGATTATATTCTACTTTGCATAACTTTTCTGGGATTTTCAACTCCATCAGCTCCTCTTTTTCAGCTGAGCAAACTCCATTTGCTCCATGCCCTTTACCCCAATTTAACCATGTATCCATGACTGTTAGCTAACTGTTTTCAACAGCCGCACACTCGTTATCATATCATTGCTGAGATATTATAGCTGACTCAATATGTGGATATACCTTTTAAGTCAAATTGTAAATTATGTTTAATAAAATAAGCAACTCCACAGTCTTTCCGCCCTGAGGCTCAAGTGCCCATGTCTGTCCCAGACATTTTTATCTAGTTTCTATAACCTGTGCACCATAGGAGGTATTTTAATATTCATATATAATTGAATAGCATACCATTAGAATTGTTTCTGTTTTACTTATTCTAAATGATAAGATAGATCATAAAATATGAAGAATGAGCGCAAAGCCTGATGAAGTAATCAGCAATAATCTATTATATTGCAGTCTCCCCTCAAGATGTGTGTGTGTGTGTGTGTGTGTGTGTGTGTGTGTGTGTGTGTGTGTGTGTGTGTGTGTGTGTGTGTGTGTGTGTGTGTGTGTGTGTGTGTGTGTGTGTGTATGGTACGCTGGATGGTACACCTAATGACAGGTGACAGGCATGCAGTGGGAACCTAGCCGACCTGAAAACTCCCATTATCTCATTATTCATCCATCAACCAAATCTGCCTTTCCCTGTCTCAGAAATAACTAAATTTCATTTCTCTCTCCCTCTCTCCCCTCACTCCCTGGCACTCTCACTTTAGTTCCTTTTTTTGAACTCACTCTTTATTATTTCTTTACCAGTCCTCTCAGTATCAGATACACAGTTTTAAAGTCCATTTATCATTCTCCTCCCTGGAGGGAGTTGGTGAATGAGCTCAAGGTGATAAACTCCACCCAGAACTCATCGGTCCATTAAAACATGACTCACCTGATAATAATATCTGACCTAGCTGTGGTGTGTGTTCTATGTTCAGATGTGAATGAATGTGAGAAGGGCAACGGTGGCTGTGCAGAGGTGTGTGTGAACACCAAAGGTTCCAGGCGCTGTGAGTGTGGGCCAGGCCGTGTGCTGGAAGAGGACGGACGCAACTGCAAAGGTGCAGCCATGTTGCGATGGGACACACCAGTTGATGCTGTACAGAGATAGTTAAAAGCCGTGCTTCATATTTTTCTTTTCTCTGTGTTGCCTCTTACAGAGACAGCAGGCTGTCATGTTAACAGTGGAGGCTGCAGCCATGGCTGCTCCTCGCTGCTGGACTCCTATCAGTGCCATTGTCCCAGAGGACTTGACTTGGGAGAGGATAAACGCACATGTCAGGGTGTGTATCAGTATGTGTGTGTGTGTGTGTGTGTGTGTGTGTGTGTGTGTGTGTGTGTGTGTGTGTGTGTGTGTGTATGAGAAAGGTAGATATTGAAAGTAGATATTGGAATAGTCCAAGGTGACGTCCATTAAACCTTGCTTATCAAAAACCCAAAGATATTCAATTTAGGGCTGCAACCATCGATTGTCGTGATAATCTATCTCTCTTTATATAGAGCCAACAAATATATTGTGTGGTATGTTTTCATCTCTTTGTTGTTGTATCCATGCACTCCTTTATTTTATGTAACCGTAATAATATGTCAGATCTTTGTCCCCCTTTCCTGCAGTGCCGGTCCAGTGTGATTCGAGCTCTATTATTGTGTCAGTTCCTAAGGACCTTGTAGGAGGACTGGAGCTCTCCCTGTCCAACTCCTCATGTCGAGGTGTCTCCAATGGCACACACATCAACCTCAGCTTCAGCCTCAAGACCTGCGGTACATTAGTGGAGGTCAGAGACATTGGGTTGAACATTTTTAGGCTGCATGAGCCCAGGGTTTAGTCTCTACGTTAGGGCTGGGAAAAATATTTGACTGTAAACTAAGTTTTGACCTCCAGGTGACAGATGACAAGATTGTGGGGACCAACCTGGTGACAGGCCTCCCTAGGAGCAGCCCAGGCAGCAGCAGGGACTTGATAGTTCGCACCAGCAAGTTAGTGCTCCCAGTCACCTGTGAGTTCCCCCGGGAATACCAAGTGTCGGACGGATACCAGGCAAGTCAGCGAAGCTCAGCCCTCGAACTGGCCGGCCACAGTGAGGGAGTCTTCCCCTTCTCTCTGGAGCTCTTCAAGAGCGCAGAGTTCTCGGAGCCTTACCGCAACCCGCCCCAGCTCCGCCTGCATGACTCCCTGTTCTTTGGGGTGGAGCCAAAGGAGAGGGTGGAGGGCCTTTCTGCACTGGTGGAAAGCTGCTTTGCCACACCAGGGCCCAAAGCTGACCAGGCACTCAAGTATTTCCTCATCAAAGACGGGTGAATGTTGTGGAAGTTTTATTAGTTTTAATGCCACATCTTGTACTGTTTGCAAACTTATTGCAACAGCCTTGAACCAGAAAGTAGCACTGCTGGAAGAGTATGTCCATAGCTTTTTGGAATTAATATTTCTGTTTTGATCATGAAGTTAATAGCTTAAATACTTTATTATATCTTAATAAAGGATTTAAAGGATTTAAGCTCTCAAGTTCATGATCACTTTTACATTTGCAGGTCAGGTACGTCTTCCAAGAAAAAAATTCTAAATTCTGATCAGATCTGATCTGATTTCACCAACTGTGGTTGATTATAAAAACCTAACATTTATCAACTGGAAAGCCAAAGAAAAAGATGAGATGGTAATAGCTTGTTTAGCAATGACCAATTATCACCAAAGAAACTGCTTTTTTAGGTAACTCCAGACAAACTTTTACTTTGTGCAGCACCTGGATTCTTGAGACATTATGAGAGCACATAAAATTAATCTTGTCAGGTTTCAAATAATGTGTTTGTGTTTCGTCAAACTGATCTAATTTTAAAGGCTCACACTCCCATCTAGGGCTTCAGAGGCTTGGCTGTTCGTGAATATGCAGAAAACATTCAGCTGCCAGAGTGATGGGTAAAGTGTGTCGGCTCACCTGTTGCTTTCTTAGCCTCCTCTAATACCTGTCACTTTATTGACAGTTCATTTGTATACATTTAGCATACGGACATGAAAACAAAACCTATTCGCACAAAGGGGAAACTCGGCTGCCCTGTTCCATTGCGGCACTCAGAAACACGTAGTTTTGAATCTCTTAATGACTCTGGTCAAACTCTCCAACCAACACTGGCCTCATTATTAGGTAAGCCCACACCCCTAGCATGACAGACATGCAGGACAGCCAATCAGAAGATTTTTTTTAAAAAACTCACAGCAGCCCTTGCGAGACTCGTTTCCCACCCACCTATTCTAACCTTTGCGAAGTCAAGGTCAATGTTTAAAACTAGCCTTCTAACCTTAACCATTCGAGGTCAAAACCTAACTTTAATGATCTAGACACGACCAATGTTTGTTCAAACAACAATGGAGGCTCCTAAAAAAGTTTGTTTAGATGCTGCAATAGCATCAGTTACAATAAAACTGGAGAGTATTTCTTCACTGAAGGAAGGGCAAGGAACGTCACTGAAGACTTCTCTGAATGCAAGAGATGTTTTAGCTCTTGTCCCGACTGGCTTCAGCAGCCTGTGACAGCCAGATGGTTCATCCAACAGACTCTTTAAAGTGTCTGTCTCATGCACACTGTGACAACTGCAGAGCTCTGTCTGTTTAATACTGTCTCATTAATAAGAGAAATGCTTTTGGTTCTGCAAGTTTAATTGCCCTTATAATAAACGTCTACAGGGTCAGACCCAGCTAGTTCCACAAAGCCTCAGCATCAACTGCTTCACGATTATAGGACACTTTCCACTCTTTCAAGGAAATGTCACATGAAAAAATGCCACAGGCCTCATACTCTGATTAATGTGAGAGAAAAGAAAACAGGAATAGTAGAAAAATTGGAATGCATAACAGCCTTATTATCTGGGGAACACTCACTTTTGGTAAAGCATTTCTCCACTGTTACTCTATGGACTCCAACAGAGCGGGACTCTAATCTAATTTCACGATTTCCTATTAAAAATACAAGTGTCTGAGGGCCTTGGGGCTGCTAACCCTGATGAAGTGGCTTGTTAAAAACACTAAATCATGACTACTACGTTAAGCTGTCAACCACATGTATGACTATTTTTCCTCTTTGGCTTCTTATTCAGGTGTATCTCTGATGAAACAGTGACTCAGTACTCATCAAAGGACCAACTCTCTAAGCACTACCAGGTCCCGGTCTTCAAGTTCATTGGCAAGGACAATCGAGTGAGTAAAAAAGAAACATGCTGGGAGCCAGCTGGCGAGTGTGTGTGGGCTTATGTCTTTGTGGCACTATACTGTTAGGATTGCTGCTTTCTCATATACTTGAATCAGGTTAGGACATTGACAGACGCGTTCTCACTTGCTGGAAATACTCTGTTTGGCACACGGGGAGAGCGTGTAGGAGGCAGGACATGATTACATGACATTGATGGAGCCAGTGTATATTTGGATCTTAAAGTATCTTGCCGCTTCTTGAATTTGTCTGACGATTTCAGCGTCGGCCCTTACCTACAGTTCCCGAATCTTGTTGTCTCTCCAGTTAGACAATTTCATTGACCCCTCGACAATCCCCCTTCTTCTTCTCCTTTGGATGTTTGTTTTCCTCCCGTTTGGTGCAAACCACATGATAGAAACATCCTCAACACGCCCACTCACTCACTCACTCACTGTGAATGCTCCAGACAATGAGCGACTCTATTCACACATGGGCTCAATCAGACATTAAACAGACTTTGTACTAGGGAGCCAGCAGTGTAAAGTCTGTTAAATGTCACTGGTGTGTGTGTAAAAGTTGCTATGGTGTGTCCTTAGACTGTGGTGGCCTTCTTCTACTCAAAACAAGCTTGTCTTCTCTGTTCACAGCAAGTGTTCCTCCATTGCCAGGTGTTGGTATGTGGGGCAGGAGACTCCCATTGCGCTCAGCGTTGTCACGGACGTGTCCGCCGAGAGGTTCGGACCGGTGAACCTCAGGAGCAGCACACACTGAGTGGAGGCCCCATCTTTATCCTGCCTGACTGAGCCTTGGTGCTAACATAGAGCCATCAACTCAAACAGGCAGAAAACACCATGAGAGCAGCACAGTAACATTTATATTAAAGGAGACTGACAATTTCAGTTGATTTGGTTTTAAAAGTTCCTTGTATACACATATACATACAGTATTACAGTATATACATTCTTCCTTATTCCTATCTAAACTCTTGAGTTCTGCATAATGCATCAAAGTGTGTGTGTGTGTGTGTGTGTGTGTGTGTGTGTGTGTGTGTCATTGCCACTTGTCTTGCCGCGGAGGTTGCATTCACCAGATATTTTCCATCATTTAACAATGATGGTAAAATCCGAAGGCTATCCGTCTTTTTTTGACAGACTGGAACACAGAGGGCGATCTACCCTAAATTGCAGCACGGAGAAGCAGGAGGAGAGTTTACAGACACAATGATTGTGGAGGATTTGGTATCAAAGCAAAAAGCCAAAAGCTCCTTTTTTAGCAATATTTGGGAAGATATAAACCCAAGGCTAATAGGGAACCTGATAATATTAATAAGGCAATTGGAATGCTGCGCAGGTGCACCCACTCTGCTGTGGAAGCTTGGCCAGAAATCAACAGATATTGCTGTTATCACAGCAGCTGAGTGTCTGAAGTTTCTTTAAAAAGCAAAATAATTGTGATGAAGAATTCCTTTTTTATTTATCCCGCAAGGGAAATTGGTGGTACAATGGCTGCCGTGTTTGAGTGGCCTGTTGTCACTGCGGGGAAAATCTTCCATCTGCTTTGTGGTGTCGACATGACAAGTGACTGCATGGTTGCCCGTCTGTGTTCATCTTTTCTCTCCATGCCCTTATAATGCATTATCTATAAGCTTGTTCTGTAAATCAATTATTAAAAAATGAAAATGAATGAAGGAAAAATATGTCTTATTATCATTTAAAACATAAAATTAAGTGTAATAATAGATTGTGACGGAAATTTTACGACCCTGTCCGTCAAAGTGATGGACAACAAACAGTCTAACACAAACTCTGCCTGGCAGCATAATTTACTGACATTAAAGTGAGTGGCATTTCTATTAGAAATCATTTGGAGGGCCCACAGTTCATTTGTAACAACTACAGCATGAAGGATGTTTTTCTAGGTCACATTTTCAAGCATTTCTCAGGCTTGATTACAGTTTAAAGATTTAATGGATTTATAGAAGTTGTTTATATTTTACACCATCACTGACTTGAAAAATACATGTGGAACACCCGTAGATGTATTCTGACTCATTTGCTCAGTAATGGCTGGGGGTGGGGTTCACGTTGGTCACACATCCCAGTGTGTTGGGAAAGAGATAACAGTATCTGTGTCTGGAAATAATCATACGCTTCAACGCTGACAATTAATCTAGAATTACTCTAGAATCTAGAATCAGTTAAAATGCAATTAGTCATGTATTTATTCATACAAAAATAACAAATAACTTACATCAAACATTAACACTGTAGCTGTAATAGGCGATTCAATTTACATGACACTGACTTAAATTGTTACTTGTTACTATCAAGAGGAAATTAATCCAACTACAGCACCCTTCCCACCAGGCACTTTGTTTGGAGTCATCATAGTAATTTATGGTAATGGAGTCACAGAGGCCGAAAAATGGCCTAAAATGAAATGGAATGTATAACATGCATGTTAATTAAGATCCTGAGTCATATTCAGATAATGTGCTTCAGTACTGCTTATGAATAAAACCTGAGAAACTGTTCATATGCATTCCCCATTTATGTTTTTTTCTTTTTTCTTTTGTTTTTACTCCCAGCCTGTGAATCCTAAAAGATTCTTGTGAAGTATCTCCTCTTTGACAGAAATCCTATAAATATACAGTATAATATGTTGTGTTCTACAGTATATCACAGTTCATCCCTCTCCTCTCCCTCGCAGACACACGCTGCCCTCTGGCTGTTCATGTAAGGCCTGCAACCCAGAGTCCCCACTGTGCTGTGCAGAGCGTCCGCCATTGATTCACAGGCTGAGAAGAAAAGACATAGGGATAGGAGGGAGGAAAAGTTTTGTATTAAATTGGATAACACACAATGTTTGTGAGATTTTCCTGGTGGCAGTGGTGGAATATCACTGAGTACATTCAATGTAAGTACAATCTTGAGGTACTCAGAGGGAACTGTAGTACTTTTAGTACTACATTTATTTGACTCTTGTAGGTTAAATTTTACACAAGAAAACATGATATACTTATATCATATGATGCAGTACTATACTGTTATCTACATTGAGAAACTCTTACATGTATTTATTTGTGTCCTTTAACTTAAATAAGTTTTTGATTGCAAGACAAGTAAAGGATTTGAGTACTTGTGTTGGTCACATGCATAATACCCTATATATACTGTATATTTCGCCCCGGCCAAAAAAAAGGTGGAAGTAAATATCAACACATATCTCACCTTGCACCTTCGACACAAAGCCCAGACTCTTCTTAAGGTCGGAGCAGATGCCATGAACACACAAGCGAAACCTGGAGTCACAGTCGGACTTGCTTGCGCCACAAGTGTCATAGCAGACGTCGAGCTGGTTACAGCACTCTGTCATAGCAGGGATCCCCAGGTCGAGCTGTCGAAAGAAAGAAGTTTATTGTGTCACTGCAGTTAATTCATACAGAACCATGCATTTCCAGCTGTTATGGTTGCGGTTAGCTCCATTATATGGGCTTAATTAAGTAGTTCTGGGCTGTTGGTGCTATGAACATGCCACCTACAGCTGCATTCACCTGGAATCCCACCAGAGAGGAGCTGCAGCCGTTGGGCTCTGGGAGCTGGTAGCCGGGACGAGGTTGAGGATGTTCTCCTAAGAAGACAGATGCTCCATTTAATACTAAAACCAAAGTAAAGGCATGTCAACAAACTAAAGTCGTCATGTCCACCAAGTCAGGATATCTCTGTTCTTTGGTGGGCTGTTTTTATAGATATGTATGATGTAACTTATGTTTTGGAACATCTGTATTGATTGTGTAACTGTATGTACATCTCGATCCCAGACTGATAACCAGAATGTATTCATGTTTCCTTATCAGCAGCCCAAGGGCCTAGCATGTTGTAAATAAGAAGCTGATAAACTAACAGCAGAGGGAATGATTGCCACTTAAAGTGTGCTGAGGAAAGAAAATACATAGCAACAGAGGGAATAAGGGATATGGATAACATAACAGATCTGGCTATCTCTGAGTTTCCCTACAGGCCACTAAAAGACTTGTGGTTTTCAGTAACAGTTTGTCAATTCATGAGTTTTGCTCTTACCATATCTGCAGCGGTACTCGCAAACACCATCACGTCCCCCCACCAGCTCCACTAGGGAGTCAAAGTACCCGTGCATAGTCTGGAAACTATTTCTTATTGAGTTGATGCTCCAAATGTTATCGTCTTCATGTGCCAGGGTTTTTTTCGGGGACTGGTTAGTGTGGACAGGTCTGATGTCATTCTCCTCCTCCGCCTCAGAAGAAGAAGGCTGCTCCCCTCTGACTGCTTCACCAGTAAGCAGAGCAGGGGCGTCTTCAGCAGGCCTATCGCTGTCTCTCTCCGGCTCTTTGGCTGTTGCGCCATCTGCTACTGGGACATTCGCTTCTGGTTTGTCAGCTTCTGGGTTATCCACTGCAAGAATTTTAGCCAATACATGGATACCACCAAAAATGGAATTAGCTGTAGGTTCCTCAGCTGCAGGTGAATCATCATCTTGGGTATCTGCAGGAGTAACTGCTGCATCTACAGAGGTAGTTGCTACAACACCATCTACGGGGACCTCCTCCTCCTTTTCTTGACTCTGGTAGTGGCCTAAAGTGGCACACATGCCTGTGGACACGCAGAGGAGGAGCAGAACCACAGTCCGAAGCAGCATGGTGTTGAACTTGTGACAATCCAAGCAGAGGAAACTATTCACAAGGCGTGAGGTGTTGTTAACAGGATGAGAAGAGCTTAGACAGTGAGTAACAACAACACACTGCTCTTACTGCCAGCCACAGAGCAGACTTTGACCTATGATTAGGTTCTAGCAGACAGCAAGGCATTCTGTCATGTTAGGGGCAAAGGTCACCCCATATCAATTCAAAGAAAGCTTCTAAAATTCCTCTAATCCTCTCATTCTCTATAATTTCATCACAGTTTTTATCCAAAAAGCTATAATTGGATTTTTATGATTCAAAAGTCACAAGTTAACTCGAGCCTGGGAGAAGAACCCTCTTCTTGTTCTCTTTCACACGTCTAATGCTGGTATTTCAGCCTGTGACCTTTATCAAGACCTCACAAACTTCAACATATTTTTACTGTGCTTTTGATAAAGGTCACAGACTAAGGGCGCGCTCACACTATCAATTAAATGACACTTCAGCATTGCATAAGTACAAACAGGTCATTATCTTATTCATTCAGTCTCTGCTGCCCTCTGGTGTTTGAACAGTAATGTGTTCTCAGTGCTGTGGAAGTTGATTTTTTTGTCCTATTTAGTGTCCCTGTCCAACAACAGAGGTCTGTTTTAAGCATACCATCTGTGAATTATGTTATGAAGTTTCAGGTTTTATTCAGCCAGTGAAAATGAATACTTACTATTGTCTCCTGTAGCAAGAAATGAGAGGGCTTGTCCTCCTTATCCTCTGTGGTGTAATGTTCACGCACAGCTCCAAACAGAATAAATCAGAAGAACATGGCTGTGACAATATCCAGGCCTGTTGTTCTGCCTTGAAAGAGTTCTCTTTTTAATCTATAAACATTGAAGTTAGGCTGTACATACAAATTGTTTGATTTTCACATTAAGATGGAATACTAAATGGACTGACCTGGGCCACTATAACAACATATGTGAAGTGTCAAATACAGTGCTGTGAACCAGACATTCTCTAACTAAATACAGTTACTTAAAGCTGTATTTAATTCAAATTATGAGGAATGAGGTACTTTCATGAGATATTTTCATTTTATGCTACTTTATACTACTTACTTAATACTTTTCCACATTTCAGAATCAAATATTGTACTTTTTACTACACTATGTATATATTTTACTTACATAACACACGCTTGTCTTCAGAGGCGGGATTAAACCACCAGTATATAAACTAGCTAGTATAAGATTAGCCTCATAAGGCATACTTTTGAATCATATGTACATTTAACTATTAATATTTATGTACTTTTACTTAAGTCTATATGCAGAACTTTTAATGGAGTATGTGCATATTGTGTTATTGATTTATTTCTGATACTGGAGGTATTATTAAGCTATGATCTACAGTTTTATTTCTGGACAAATGTATTTTCTATTTGTACTAAAGATACAAAGATAAGGTAACAAAATTAAGTTGCTTGCTAATAAATAGATATTCCCTCATTTTATTGCACGTTGGAACGTCAATCTCAAGACATGATCCTCTGGTTTATATGCTGATGAAGCAATTCACTTTCTGTTTGTAGATCACCATGTATTTCATCCCACAACATCCTAGTGGCAAAACATAGGAAAGCAGCAGCAGTGAGTAAAAAAAGAGTCACAGTTTTCCGGGTCAAATGTCACAGTATGTGCAATATAGCATGTACCGCACCGTCTTATGGCCTTGCTTGCTTTCTCTCTGTTCAGCACCCCGTTGATGTTGTTTTCCAGATCCTTGAAAAATAAAGAGTAAAAATCATGACCCACTATTACAGAGATATATGCATTTAAAATCTGTATTACTTAAACAACTTTGATACAGTAGGAAAAGGTCAAATTGCCTTGCCTTGTTGGTGGTCTTTAGACAGTCATTTGATGCTATCATCCTCACTATCTCTGTCTGGAAGTAAACAGAAAAAAAGCTTAATAAAAGTCAAGCTGTGCTGTTCATACATTTGTGAGGAACACAGCAGAATATACAGTATGAGTATAAGCAGACAGATGAACTATTAGCACTTTTAAGGCTTTGATGCTTCTTTCAGTGGCTGTGGTTGTTACAGAGGACACTAGCTTCTCCCGAATCTCCTCCTCCAGCTGTTGGATCTCCCTCCACGTGTTCAACACCTTAAGCCTCTTGGATTGGACACTGTTGGTGCGGCTGATGGCAGCTCCTCTGTCCTGCAGCCCGGACAGAGATGTATCTGTCCACACACAGAAGAGCTGAGCATAAACGCACTATGATGTACTCACCTGCAGGCATTAGAAAGTCACAGATGACTCACTGAAACCACAAAACTCTCTTTTTGGCTGTTGGCATGACGAAGCAATAATTAGTTCAGTCTGTCCACAACAGAGACATAGGACATTTAAAAGTTAGCATGTGCTGTTGCCTGCAGGGTGATATACAGCAAATGCTTAGAAGTGGTTTACCAAAGATAAAATCTACCAGTGTAGTCTTGAGACTTACTCTTCATCTCAATGTCCTCTGGGCCTACGACAGCTGGAACATTCTGTGATTCATTTTGCACTCTGATGTTTAAAAGAAACAAGCAGGCTTAAGATAACAACACCGTATATTATGTATTTTTGTTGGTAGACAGATCCTTGCTGTACCGTTTATTCTCTCCTAGAGCTCTTCTGGCCTCCTGCTCCAGCCTGCAAACCTCTTTTTCAGCATCTTCCAACTCCTTTTGCCTTACTTTGCCATTGCCAAGATCTTCGATTAAAGTATCCTGTGACTGTAACAGAACAACAACAACAACAAAAAACAACAACAAAACATATCAAAAGTTCCATAATGAGCTCATTTTCAGTTTCTTTCCTGTATTTTGGGTTTCTACTCGAACATGATCTGTCTAAAAGGTTCAGTTTTAGTGCCTGAAAAAGCATTTCGACCTGCTTTATAATGCAACAAGACATGTAAATCTCACTTTTTACAATATTGGACCTTTAACACTTGTTTTGTTTGGGACAAACAAAAAAAGGTGCTTGAGAGAAATGCTTGTTCCGTGACTACTGCAAAAAGATTTCAGGATCCAAGAAATTACAAAATCGAACTCTCTGACCCCATAAAAATATTGTGCTATGTCGTGAATACATCAGGATGAACTCTTTCCTTTGAAAAAAGATCCCATTGTAAGCACCCCGGAGGTCAGTTCCTTATGGACAAATTAGCATGAAAATGAATGTCAGGCCCTGGGACAAGAGTTACTGGTGGTCCTTTGAACTGTGACTGAACTATACTTTTGTTACATTACAAAAGTCCTTGTATTCAACGTTGCACAAATAGTTCTACTTTTAGATGATGGAGACTAAGTCTACAAAGTATCAAAAGCATTTTCCAGATCAATCAATGAAAGAGTCAAAGTTTTTTTGACAGAAAAATAAGGCCAGAAAGTTACATTCATGTCTCAGGTGCTTTACCATGTCATGTAGTGATGATTGGGAAGCTATCAAGTGGTTGACGTACAAATCATACTCTGTCTGGAAGAAAAAAGAAAACATTATTTCACTCTATGTAATTTGTTTATTTATTTTTTATTTTTTTATCTTTGTAGATTAAATCAAATTTTTACTGAAATTGAGGTCATATAAGATCAACCTAAATTTACTGCTAATGGGTTTGTCACATTATTTTCATCCACACAAGCTTCATGGCAGTACAACTGATGGTGGAAACACATCAGATAGATAAAATACCCCACTACTGAGTGTTTTTCAAGTTATTGTAATATTTTAGATAGTTTTATATATGTACATATTTTTTTTGTGTCCACATAAAGGATTGTAAAGAGCACTCATTCCTTTATGCAATCCAATAATAGCAAGATTTCAGCTGCATGGCATCCTCACTGTCTATTTATTACAACAAATGAATGTCGAGCAGTGATCAATGTTGTTTATGTGGGAAAATGCACAAACACTAACTGTGCAATTCAAAATTATAAACATACAATGCAACTCTACTGATCAAAGCTACTGTGTGCAAAAAAGAAACTTGCATGATCCTAAAGACACTTCTTATGAATGACCAGTAATGCAACCATTGCCCTGTGATGACCTGCTCCTTGATGCATCATGACCAGGTTCTAGTGGTTGCTCTACTTCCGCTCCCTACACTAGGGACTCACTCTCTCTTGGCTCTAATACGTCTGACGGCACATGCTAAAAATGTGCCAGCTGGTACAGAGGAAATGGAAAAACCTTAATTTCCCTCAGGATGTGTCCAAATACTGGCGAGCCTTCACATACATCATCAAAGACGTCACTGAACACCGCAAGGCGGTCTCTGCTGGGCCAGCTTTGTACTGACAACCTCTTCAGCTCCTGGATATGACACACACACACACACACACAAAACTTTTGCAAGTTAAGGCGTCCACGACAGTCTGAGTGTGTCTTTGTTCATGCAACTTCTGCAAGACAGGACATTTCAAAATTGCCATTGCATGTAAAATTACCATATTAGAAAGCATACAAATTAAAAAAGTGCAATTAGAAAACTAGTTGTGTGTTCTCACTGTTTGTGAGACCACGACCCACCTTTTGTAGTTTCCTCTCATGCATTTCAGCAACATTAACTCTAGCCCAGAGGTCCTGCTTGGCTATGACTTTCCCGCCAAACCTTTGTTTCGTCTTTAGCTGGCCTTCATTATTCAGGCTTTCCTGGTCAGACTGCTGATTCCCCTCCAGGTCACATGAAGAGTTAGACTTTTTCTGAGACAAAGCTCTCTGCTGGAACGGCAGAGTGTTTGAGTAATCTATCTTTGGTAGACTTACATCTTCTCTTTTGTCTGCATGTGATTTGCAACCATTCGCCTGATCTTGTCTTGACCTTGAGACACGGGTCTCTACTAAAGCAGTGCCAGTGGAGAACGCCTCAGAGGGACACTCTTTCATTTCTTTCTTCTTCACAAGGGTCAGTGCCTTTGTCCGTGTCTGCTGGAGGGTCAGTGAGTTTGGGGAGTCTTCTAGGCTCTGAGACATGCTCCAGAAAGACTCCCTTGTCTCCCAGTGAGGTTGACTCTGGCTCAGGCTGCGGGGCCCCAGATGACCTGAGGAGTACGTCAGGATATCAGCCTTCTGACCAGCTTCAGCAGCCAGTAGCAGTCTGCTGATGTCGCTCCTAAAGCACGTGGGCTTTGGCTTACATCTTCTGGACATGGCTATGAAGGCACAAAAATAACGACAAACAAGGTGACAATACACTGCCTATATATGGCAGCAGAACTGTGATGCTCCAATTGAATAAATGCAACCTAAAATGAGAGTAAATTTCTTTAAACTGCATTAACTTAGTGCTTTGTATCCAAGGCAATTAAAAATTAAATTGTATAAAATACTTGTATAACAATGATTACGTCACTAGATAATAATTTAAAGGTAAAGTAACATAAACCTAGTCTGTTATTTAGCCAACAGTGCTAAATAATATGTTGCTTTTAAATTACTGTAAAATATTGCTGATAATCAGTTGAAGCTTGACAACAAAGCATATATACAGAAGCCCTAAATAATAACCTCACCTGTTAGATAATTACACTTTTGTGCGGAGTCACGACAAAAAAAAAACAACTTTCTTCAGCAGTCTGTTCTTAGTCGGTTGCCAAGGAGACCGATGCCTGTGGTGCGTTCAGCGTCTTGAAAAATAATCGTACCCATGAACTTCAAGGTGCTAGATCTCGTTGACACACGATGAGGCACATTATCGAAGCCATAGTGCAGGCTACGATGCAGACAGGCGGTAGGTTTTAAGTTTATGTTTAAAGTAAGTCAAGTTTTAATATGGACATATTCAGGAATAAGCTGGCTAAGCCATTATAAAACGGATATGGCATAGGCTTTTTCATAAAATGATTTACATGATGCAAATAAAGTTTTGTTGTTGAATTATTATTGAATTAAATAAAGATATCAGTCCTCAAATGACTGTACAGGTGAAAGAATTCCACCATTAGAAGAAGGAGTTAATTTTGCAAGTAGGAGAATCACCAACTGAACTGAAGTCAGTCGTTTAGGTTCCAGGCTATGGAGTTCATCTGTCCACGAAGATTCATTGCAAAGCAGAGGCGGACTGGAAAATTTGGAGGCCATGAACAAAGGGTTTCGCTGAATCCCAAATCCCAAGTCATGTAAACCCATCCTCTCCATAACTCCGTTCCACTTTATTTTGCCTTCCTATCCATCAATGTGAAGCTGAGGAAAATGCATGCATGCATAGTGTCTCAGAAAAGGATGAGTTCTGCCAAAAAAGGGGAAAAAGACAGAAACAAATCTTGTTAAACATGAAACACACCTCAGTTTTTGTCATTTGACTTCATTGGGTAACTGTTTTGAATTCAGCCATGAGCCAGAAACAATACTTACATGTTGTCTCCACACTACAAATAACAGAACTCTACACTGCAAATTCTCCAACAAATGTCCACCCATTTCCTCGTTTCTAATTTTGTGACATTCTAATGTTTCCTGTGGACTGCCACAAATCCTTGCACACAGTAACCCCATTACCAGACAAATCATCTAAACTTTGATTACTGTGGGAATCTGGTTACTGCAAAGCTATTATGTTAATCTGGTTATTCAATATAATTGGGTTATCGTGTGCAAGTAAACACACGGTAGTGAGTGTAGCAAGAGAGAGGAGAAGGAGAGTGACTCTCTGCCTTAGGGCTGAAACGGCTAGAATAGGAAAGCACCCAGATGGCAAAGCTGAGCATGAGGGGAGAGGCAGTGTAACATGTTATGCTTCACTGAAACAAGTAGGGCTATACAACGGAGTTTGCATTCATTTGCATTCCTGTGTCCTCCATTAACGTTTGATGTAATGATGTTAAATGAAATAATGCAGTGAAGGATGGAAGGGGCTCCCAAAAGTTTACTTGCCAGACGTTTGAGGATACATTACTGATGACAGAGAACAGGAAATACCAAGGTTCATTTCCCAATTAATTCAAACTTATATAAGAGGTTCAGCGATTATGACTATAGAGCCTATAGAGCCAAAAAAGATTGATTCAGTGCTTAATGTCCAATGGTAATTTAAGAATTTCAGTAATACGATGTAGATACAAAATCCTCTGCGGCTTGAATGCCATCAGATTACATTTGTTATCCCATAAAGCAGGTATTTACTGTATGGAAGAGCTACCATTTAGAATTGTCTGTATTATAGTATATATACATAATTCAATACAAGGACAGCACTCCAAGTGTACAGATTTATTCAGTTGTCACACGACTGCTACATGATACTACTATTATAGTGTAAAATACACATGGGCATATGGTGGATCTGTAGTTGTGGGCAGCCATAGTTGGAGCGTTTAGTTTAAGTGGGAGTGGTCTGATTTTCATCAACTATTCTGCATGCAAAATGTTCAGCACAGATGTCACGTTTCAAAACTGTAGACTGCAGTCCTCTCAGTTTTTCCAACAAAAGAATTATTGCTGGAATAATTAAACAAATGGACCCTATTAAGTGCAACAACAGCTGATCAATCAGGAATGATGCATTGTCATGTAAAATGCAAAATAAATGTTGCTCATTCAACGGGGAATAAAGAATGGTCTGGCACAGAGAGTTATTTTTCAGGTATTTAATAAAAGTCATTTGGGCTACTGCTTTTACATTTACAGTTGAGACATTCCGCAATTTTTCTGGGTAACAGTAACATGTCTGGACCATTTTGTTTATCTTAATGTTAACTTTGTACAAAACAAAAAGGCCAACATTATTTTTCTTTGTATAAAAAATATAAGTTAATTTAAATTTAACTCTAATTAAGAAAATAACAATAGTAATAATAGCAATAATAATCATAATCATCAATAATAATAATGTTAAAGATCATAGGCTAAACATAGTGCAGACAATGGTATATAACTGGTGCTGAAAAGTAGAAGGGACAGTGCAGTGTTATGGACTTAACCATGTTCTCAGGTGGGGTTGGAGTGGGGAAAGAGACAGTCAAAAGCTTTCTCTCTCTCTCTCTCTAACACACACACACACACACACACACACACATGCACACATATACACACAGAGTCTGAAAGTGCATAACTGCCAATCAATTCAGCGCCATCAGAGCATACATCTCAGTCTGTACAAACTAATTCCTAGATTGCACACAGTATACACCTATTACCGTATATATGTAAAATTATATATAAACTTCAGTTTAGGTGCATGCTTATTGTTGCTCTTGGTTGAAGCTTACTGGAAGCAATTCTGAAAAGTAAGAGAGCACATCATGGAAACTGATGGCGCACGGACCCACATGCTATCACAGAGGATCTGCAATCAACAAAACATTCATCAAAATGTACATTCACACCATTGGGGCCACAGTACCAGTTAAAAGTAAAACAAATTATTTGAGCGGTAATTTCAGTCTTTGAGGGACAATGTCCACTGGAATGACAGTTTCAGACAAAAAAAAAGTATTTTGGAAGATCTCAGAAACCCATTTTGAAAGACTCCAAATGTACCCTCTTGCAAGGAGTCGGAGAGTAAAGGAGGATAATTTATGTCCTTGGACACGAGAGGCCACGGATATTAGGGGAACTTCTATTACACACCTGCAAAAAGTCAACCAAACATTCTTGAGTCCCAGAGATAGACATATGATGCACTTTAGCTTAACAGCTTTGAAATTATTGGAAAAATATGAAGCTGACCGTTGTTGAGATTGACAACACAAAGTGTTCACTGTCATAAATGTGTCCCGCTACGGCTTTGAACCTGCAAGGACACCCATCTGTGTCTGTATAGTCTACAACTTATTCCACCCCCCACCTTTATTTAATTTATACCTCAATAATTCATCACGCCTTAAAGGGATAGTTCGGAATAACTGAAGTGAGGTTGTATGAGGTATTTATCAATACGCCCCTAGTTTAGAGAGGCAGGCGAGAGAACAGGCACGGAAGCTACTGTTAACGGCAGCTGAAAGATTTTAACCACCCAAAATAATCAACGTCAGTTTAAGTGTATTTAGTATATTTCACCACTTTACCTTGCCTTCAGACAGCCTTGTTTAAGTTTACACAGGGGGAACTGAAGCTGTCATTTATGCTCTCGTCAAAGCCACCAGACTCCAAAAACAGTCATTTTACCTTGCAGAACACAGGAGTTGCAGGTCTACTGCTGGCTCAATCAGTTAGTGTGTTTTTTTTTTGTTTCAACAACGGCAAAGAACAGCTTCAGTTCCCCCCCCCATGTAAACCTAAACAGGGCTGTCTGATGGCAAGGCTAAGTGTTGAACTATACTAAATACACTTAAACTGATAATGATTATTTTTATGTGGGCCTTTTTTTTGGCAGCTAAAATATGTTTAGCTGCTTCCCCCATCCTCCCTGCTTCTCCAAACCAAGAGTGCGCTTACTGCCAATTTCTGTAAATAATACACTGACGATGGATAAGTACCTCATACAACCCCACTTCAAAATATCCAAACTATCTCTTGAACCTGGTGTTATATATCAGGGTGCTGTCTAGACATTACATAAGGTTGTCAACATGTAAAAAAGTTTGTTGTGTCACTGCCAACAGAAATCTTTAGAATCCACTGGGACACTTAACCAACTTGTGCAGTATCCTCACTTTACTTGTGTTTTATTCATGGTAGAAATGATTACTGATTAATGAGGAGAAACCAGACTGTTGTGTAAAATAATTCATGATGCGATAGTAGCGTGGAAAATGCAATGACAGTGAAAATAAAATGGTTATGCAGGCTAGCCTTACAATAACCGATGCTATTTGTGCATCTTCTTTGTCTTATGGAAAGTCCTACAAACATTATTTCTGCTGGCCAGGGGTCAGATCCTGTTCCTAAATGCATGGAGGGGCTGGGGGCACTTCAGGGGAGTAACATTGTGACTCTCTTGTGACTGTGTTCACAAGTGCCGACATTATCCAACTTCCCTCGTCACAGTTCATCCACATTTTGTAGAATACGCCGCAGGGGGATTTCTCCACGTAGAATAGGCTGTATGTTTTTATTCAAGTACTGCAAAGGATTTTTGCTCAAAAAGTAATTAAAAAACATTTCGACGTCCACCTTCTCAGTAAGGTGGCATTAAACCATACATCTGCTCTACACATTCCTTCTGTCTCTGGGAATACCTTGCTGAAGTAGTGCACGTACGATAAACCTACCACAGAAGGCAAACAGTACCATTTAAAAAAAAAGCCTGAACCAACAACAAGATTTCACATATGTCTAGCCTGTGAAAGGTTCAGAGTAAGGCCTCTGCAAATACAAGACCATAAAAGAATCAGCTCATATAAAAAAAAAAATCATAACACAACATAAAACAGCCAAAATAAAACAACCGAAACGGCACAAGTCCATTCTACCAAATTAATTCCCGAGCTGAGTGGATGTAGAGTGATGGGTTGAAGTCCCTCCCCATCAGCTGTCTGTCAGTCTCTGGGATCGGTGAAACCGTCAGTGTTGACACCTCCGTCACCCAATGAGGTAACTGTGTGTTTCAAAAGTCAAGTCGCATTTAGCTGATCCGTCTCCTGCTAACACAGGATGTCGGTTCCTCTCCCTACAAAGTTCCTGGTCCGTGGTAGGACTCTAGTTGTATTCCTTTGGTGGGCCAGCAACCCCTTTGGTAGTCAGTTGTCCACCTTGACAGGACCTGAATCGCGAGGCTGGTTGGACACTATGTCCTGCACTTCTCCCCGCGATATCTTCTCCCACTGGCCCAGGTTCTCCCTGCAACAGCAAAATACCTCCTTCAGATTCCGATTCTGCATGTTGTGGGTTTACAATCAAAGGCATTGACTGATTGAAGACATTGAGTGTTTTTGTTCCTATCCCAGAATGATAAGCCGGTGTAGCCAGAACATACTTAACAGTGTATAAATGTTTATCAAGGTGAGAATATACCTGGATTCACCCTCTGTCTGAAACGCTCTGTTTTACCTCCTGTCTCCCGAAAAAGCCCGTTCTTTTCTCACATCAGTGCTCTCGGTGCCTCATCATCATTGCAGCCGGGGAATGCAATGTGTAACGAACTGTAGCAGCACTTTCTACCTATATATATAGAATAGTTGTGACATCACAACCGTACAGAAGTCCTGACGGCTCATTTAAAGGCACAGTTTCTGAATACAGGCTGTTTGCATTTCTCTGTGGATTGAAGGTACTTTCACCAAACTGTATTGTATGGGACCTGGGACCACAACTGCAGATGACATGAAATGTGCTTGGTCATTGTTCATTTTAACATCATTCTTAATGAATTTGCCAGTGCAAATTAATTAGATTAGTTGATCAATACGGTTTGGTTTTGGTTTGTATCAAAGTATTAACACCATTTGTATTTTCAGTGACACTCCTGGAATGTAAGTTTTTACACTCCTTATCACCTCTAATCTTATTTGTCTGGCCAACTGCGGCTGGTCAGGCAACGTCAGCACGCACGTCACTTGTTGCACTTGAAGATGTTGTTAGTGCATTTATTGGCAATATCAGATGTGAAATCAGAATAATATTGTCCAAAATACCTGTTTTTGATTATTTGGGGTATTTGACCATATTTACAAAAAAAGGATAAATTAAAAACACCTATACACCTCATTGGACCAGTCCCAGCCTGGTCAGATGCGTAAATGAACTGATGAAGCCTCTTGGATGAGAGGTGAAACGTCTTCCTAGACAAATAACCAAGTCCAGTTGATCTTGATTTAGATTAATTTGGTGATAACGATGGCCTGGACAAATGAGGATATTCACCTATAGTTATTGCTAAACAACTTCACTACGCTATATCCATTCTCTGTCAGCTCAAAATCTTGGCTTGGCTTTTTGTCAAGGCACACAGCGGAGGACTTTAAACTCTAGCTTTGAATACTTACTTGCAGGCTTTTAGAAGAGGATTGGATGGAGGGAAAAGCTCTGATAGTGTCGTGTAACATGGAACTGCAACAGCATTGTAGAATCCCACCTTAAAAAACAAACACGCAAACACAAAATTAACCAAACAGAAATATTTATGCAATGGTAAATGGGCTTGCATTTATATATAACGCCTTTCTAGTCTTCTGAACAGTCAAACACACACACACACACACACACACACACACACACACACACACACACACACACACACACACACACACACACACACACACACACACACACACACACACACACACACACACACACACACACACACACACACACACACACACACACACACACACACACACACACACACGTTCTCAGGCTCAGTTTTAGAGATTGAATCTAAGGAATCTAGCTTGTTGGGAAGGGGGCTAAATAACACTCCAAAGTTAGGCAAAATGTTGGCGAGGGAAAAACTGCCCTGGCCATCTTTACAGAGGTTCCTTGACCTCTGACCTCAAGATATCTGAATTAAAATGGGGTCTTTGGATAACCACAAGTCTCCCCTTTACAAACCACTTCATGCTAAACCCATGCAGTCTGGAGCAATAACCATGCAGTTTGTCTCATGCATGTGTTCTTTTTACCTTTTATGAATGGTGTATTTCTGGCTACTGGAGTCCCTAAAAAGTCTGAATTTCAGAAATTCGCTATGACTGAAAAGCTGAGACTCTTGTGTGACAATGTTAGTCCTCATAGTAGCCATTTCATTCTAGTGAAACTTGTGTCACTGTATAAAATCACTTGAGATTTTATTTAGACACATTAGTAAAAGTCAGTTCTTACTTGGCCTTGGGGAACCTCGTCCTTCTTGTCTCTGTCCATCATAGGGATCGGCTGAATCCCAATCTTCTTCATTTCATCTCCCTGATGATGAACAAAATAAAGACAGAAATTGCCTTTGACTAAACAGCACTACAGTATTTTGCACTTTAATTGTAGGACAGCTAGTAGAGGTCTGACTGTTACACTGGAAGCCCTAAAAGACAGTGAAACTGTTTAAACTCAGCCAGGATCCCACTGTACCTCAGCCCAGAACTCAGCATAGATGTCGTTGGCTGTGAGTCGTGTGATTTGCCATTGCTTCGTAACCGAACACAGGTCACATGCTGTCATCATCAGACCAATCACACGGTCCCTGGAGGGGAGCAAAGTCTCATTATAGCCATGAGGAGAAACTCAATGTCCTATTTATGTGCATCAGGTCCGTGTGTGATGCCATAAGACCTGGTGTGATCCTGACCTGACCTGACCTGTGTATCAGTGCGAGTCATGACCTGACCTGTGTGTGTGGTTGTTTAAATCCAGCGCGCTCGAGCCCAGCAGCTCGGACAGTTGCTGGTGGTTGTTGAAGTACAGAGCGAGGTCTGTGGCGATGATGGCCTTCCGGATAATCTCCAACACCTGCTCGTACTCGCTGGAATTCAGGTTGGAGAAAATATTGTGCCCTTCCAGCTATGAGAAACAAAGAGATCAATAAAAAAGCAAAAGCTCCACTTATGAGGCGTTCAGCTCAGCTAGATTACAAAAGGTTGTAATCTCACGTTCATCTCAGGTTCACACAGACCCTGGATGTTACAGAAGAGGGCACTCAGACGTAAATCATGTGATCCGTTCAATGAATTTGTAACTGACAATGTGTGTGTGTTAGTTTGTAAAAATTAGATTTCTACAAATGATACAGTAAAAATCTTAAACCTGAGTAAAAAATGAATTTATATATGAAGATTCTGTTTCTATTACACAGAAAACACAGCAATTGTTGCCCAAATTAGGATATGCGTATATGCTTAAATAAAGAAAAGGTCAAAACTCGTTATGTAAAGCACATTATTTCATAATAATAGTTAGAATTCAAAACACGATAAATAAATAAACTAGAATGACTGCCTTGTGATTGTATGCCTCCACCAACCAGTCAAGTTGCAGCTTACATCCATGTCTGTCCAGACTCATATAATATATGTAGTGAAGACTGTGGCGAAATGGAAGTCAAGGCTATATTGGCATGTATGACTCCAGTGAATAACCTCCAGTGAGAAACATGATGTCTTCGCTTAGAGGCTATTTTTTTTTTACGGATGACTACAGAGGACTGATAAAGAGCTTCATCACATGGTGCAACAACAATCACCTGAAGCTCAATATCAGCAAAAGCCAAATGAGCGATTGGTAGACTACTAGAGGAACAGGAGCCCCCTGTCCTGGTTGTCATCCAGAGAGAGGAAATGAAGACGATGGTCTCATACAAGAACCCCGTGGTCCAATTTTTCCCATAAATAGGAGTTGTACCTCATCTGAGTCGGGGTTGTCATGCTGTACAGATTGTTAAACCCAAGAGGTACATTTTGATTTGTGATATTGGGATGTATTAAACAATTTGATTAGACTTGAGTCAATATCCTTGAATGTTGTCACATGCAGCACAGCAGATCTATGGTGTCATAACGTCATAATTAGCATAGGAATTCCTGAGTTATGGCAGAAAACACGTTTGCTGAGGTCAGAGAGACTTGACCTTTGAACATCAGAATCTAATCAGATTATTCTTGATTCCAAGTGGACATTTGTGCCAAATTTAAAGAAATTCTCTAAAGGCGTTCCTAAGATAACCTGACAGATGGATTGATCCCATGATTCGCTTCTGATCAGCATATCGATCTTGGAACTCTTTGGAGATCTTTTGAGATGGGGCAAAATACTGGATGCTGATCTGTTTATCACCACCTATGTTGGCAATAGACGGGCCAAATCATCCTATCAGATCAACAAAGCGTATGACGTACAAACAAAGCGTTGAGGCAAAGCTCAGAAAGTAAACAACATGTCGGTAAAGGATATTTGCAGTTTGTGCAACGCAAATTTACGGAACGGGCACAATTACAGGTGCACAGTCCTATTCCAACAGAAGGATCCAAGAGAAAAAAGCGTTAGCGAGCGGCTAACAGGATAAGGGCTGTGTTTGCCCATCCACACTAACACAAAACCCCAGAGTTTTTAAAGATTCTTATTTTGGGGCAGTTTTCCAAGCCTTTATTATATAGAACAGACGGGAAATGGGGCAAGAGAGAGATGGGGAGACATGCAGCAAAGGGCCAGAGGTCGAACCTGGGTATGCTGCCTCGAGGACCTTCAGCCTCTTTATATGGGGCAACTGCTCTAACCACTCAGCCACAGGCTGGGTTACTTAAGGTTCTAAAGGTACTATACCAAAAGTGTTGGAAATGGAAATGCTTTAGTTCTGGATAGTGGAGCTCTACCTGTAGGATGGAGACAGTCTGAGAGAAGTGGTGTTGCTCCATGGTAGAGCTGGAGTACAGAGCAGCCAGTGGATGGTCAAACTTCTGCAGGTATGAGTTGCTGTAACCCCGATGGTCCAGATCATGACACAGACAGGCTATCAACAGACCCTTTTTCTGTAGACCAGAGCAGGGAAGACAAGAAACATGGATCTTAAAATCACAACGGACCCCAAATGCTGATCCAAGTTTTTATTTATTTTTATCTTGGAGCATTAAAAACCCAAAAAGGAGCAGACCTCTAGCTCTGTGAACATCCCAGAGGTTTTCTGTAGGATGGCGTACATACAGTGTGCCACTGTCACCGCGTGCTTCCAGTTGTGGTAGGGCACACGCCGGTAGTTCTTCCGTACTGACATGGTGAACCGACAAAGCTTCTCCAGCTCAAAGCTATGCACAGAAAAAAAGAATGATTAACAAATAATCAATGGGAGATTTGATGAAGGGCTGACACTGACATTGTCGCGACACAGTGACACCGCACCTGCTCTTTCCACAGGAGTTGTGAACCATGTAGATAAAGACAGCAGGCCAGATCTCCTCAAAGGGACTAATGTCAAAGTGGAACCTAGAGGAGGAGGGAGGAGGAGATGGGAGGAAAGTCTTAAATTAGCGGGGACTTAAGTGTATGAGGTCTGGCACAAATTCAGGGACATTGAGTACTGATTCCGAACATTTATGGAGTTACCCATAAGGAAATAACTAGTTGCATAGATAATAAAACAAATTATGCAGCGGGAATATTTATAGATTGATAACATATATCATGACATATTACTCAGATCAGAGGGGTTTTGCTCAGTATGAAACTGGTAAAAATTTGTACAAATAGGTAACAGAAATCAACATGTTTGGGTATTACTTGTGGAGTCCCGCAGGGGTCAGTATTAGGCTCTAAATTGTGTGCTCTATATAGTAACTGAAATTAAGTATATCATGTGCCTGTTCCTGGCCTGTGTATGATCCTGAACCCTTCTGGACCCTGTCATTGTCACTTTCACAAACACTGTAGACCCAACCCCCGAAACCTGAAAGGACACTGACATTTCAATCTCTTTATAAATGGGTGCAGGGAGGTTGAGCTGGGTAAGGGTCTTCCATTCCTCTGATGTGCAGATGCTGTGATAAGACAGTTTTTCCATTGTCACTCTGTAAATGCATTCAGAGTGCCGGATCCTGTGGTACATCTGCAAAAACACACAATACAGGAATAAATCTTTTAAAATGTCCAGAGAGAAACTGAACAGTCCAGCTACTTTATAAATACCGGGCGAATATCTCATGTATTTGTTGAATTCTTTCAGTATCACAGTTGGAATTTCCAAAAGGGTCAGACACAGTTAAGTTATCTGCAACGGTCCTGTATCATATTTTATCTGTCTCCGAAAAAGTTTCTCGACATCTGTTTTTTATCCCTGTCCCCTTCGCAGACAGACAGGAACAGACAGGCAGGTACAGGCGCCAAGCTTCACACCTTCCACCATAAATCAGCATAAATCAAGAGCCGGCCCCAGTGAGTTTCCTAGAGACGCAAGGCATAAATTAAAGCTAAACATAAATCCTGTCAGCGGACGGATGCAGACTGCTTGTCTTAAAATATTAACATGCCTCATCAATTTTAAAACCAACTTCGTGACGCTGCTCCTGCGTAAGTTTGTCGCACGAGATGACGGTGAGTCAGGGCCCCACAGAGAGGAGAGGCACTGACAGACAGACCACACAGCGCTGGCTTCCAGAGTTTATATATGAAACGTCTGTGTGTTCCATGTAGGGGATAATCATCGCCGTCAAAAAATAAGCCTTTATTCAGATTTTTGGAGCAACGGGCCCTTTAAATAGAAGCCGTTGGCACATCTTTGGAGGACAAATGAAATGGTTTCTCTGACAAATAGGGAAACCCACAGCCTAGTAACAACTGCAACGAGCCTTCCAGCTACAGTATGAATTTAGGGCAGTGATGAGGCCACTACGTCCAAAAGGTTTTCTGAAAATAAGAATCAAGTATTCATGGCCATGAAGTATTATTAAATTATTATTATTAAAATATTATATAATCTACCTAAACTGCAAAAGACAAGGAGCAGGCTTGTGCAGACAGATATAAGAGAATGGATTATGTTTTGGCTGTTGGAGAAAAATTTGTTAGTTGTTTAAATATTTTAAGACCCAATCCAGTTGACTCACATTTGCACAGTGTAAGGCCAGAGCACAAAAGACAGCAAACATCTTAAAGTTGTTCTCATCTGTTTTAGTGAAGGCACTTCCGCTTAGCTTGTTCACCATCTGCACCACACCTATAACGCTCCCCCTGCTCACGATTGGCATACACAGGATGTTCCGCGTGGTGTAGCCGGTTTTGAGGTCCACCTCTCTGTTAAGGAAGACATACACAAATATGGTGCTTTTATAATGTGAACCATACGGTAGAAGTGCAGCATGTTTAACTCGGGATGTACACTAAAGGCCTCTATAAAGAGTAGTATGACTAGTGTTTTATCCTAAATTCAGGATAATAAGTAGAGTTTACCTATTGAACCGGGGGTCTGCATAGGCATCCGGGATATTTAAGACTTCCCCTGTCTGAGCCACTTGGCCAGCTATTCCCTTCTCTATAGAAAACCTGAAGGGAAAGAGGAAAGGACAAGAGTTAGCTTCGTGGATTGCCCGTCAAGGCCTCTCAAGTCTGTCGGCGCTTGGTAGAAGGGTGAAAAATCGATAATAAATCAATATTCTGAAAATCCATTTGAAAACCTGATTTCAAAAATGCAATTTACAACTACTTCTACTCAGAGGATAAAAATCGTGATGATCCACTGGAATGGTACAAAATCAGCAGGTCATTGGATTTTCCCCCTGCTTTTCTATTGACAGATAGTTGGAGTCTCAGATCAGTGGAAGCATTTCTTTGTGAGCTGTCTTTGTCACAAGAGGACCTTGTTAACTGCACACTATGGCACCCTAGAATGTCTTATAGGAGCAGGAAACACACTTCTGAATATGTGTAGAGAAAAAAAATGAAAATCATTTTTAACTGTTCTCCTTATTCAAAATAATCTTTTCAATGAAAATCTGTATAAACTGAAAACTGTGACCCTTATGTATCTCCAAGATGAACACAGACACTATCAAAATAACACTTTGGCACACTATAGGGTAAAGGGTAGAAAAGGTTAAATCTTATACACCTAATTTCTTTGGTTTTCCTAAAGACAGGTTTGCCTTCTTTCTCTTCCCCAATATCGAACAGGTCCGAGTACAGTTCTTTGTTGTTGTGATCTACCTGGAAGAGTGCGCACCTGTCGGCATTCACCAGGTTTTTTGCATATATCTGCAAAACAACACCAGGGACAGAACTTTATTAGCAACACTGAGGGTTTAAAAAAACCCTGAAGAAACAAAAAAAAAAAAATTACAACTAGCACCTCCAATGAGATCAGAAACATCACTGTAGTTTAAATAGTTGGTTTATGTTTTTTTTTTATAAATTAAATAGTTAAATATAGTGAATTAAAAAACACACAGTATAACTACAGGTCATTCCAGTTCATTTCAGTGTGTGAACCGGATGACTTGAATGACCTGAGCTGACACCACAGTCAAGGCAACAAAATACATACAAACAGAGAGGTGGATTTTAGTAGAAAATGTTCTACTCTCACCCAGTTTACTTTTGTTTTTTAAAATATTGCAAACTGAAATATTGCCTATTTTAGGTTTTAGCCAAGTCTAAACATGTATGTCTATGTATCTATTATACAGATAACAACTTATTATCTAGAGTAATACTATTATTACCATATACTATTATGTAAATGAACGTATTATCAGTAAAACATTAGCAGTGCCCCTCAGGTACCAAGATAGCCTGTGTTTTTAACACACAACCTAACACACACTCCCAGGATGTGTAGCCTTGAAGACAATGTGAATGAACACATACTTGCAGAAATCACACTCACCATAATATGTTCAAGTAGAGAATCTATTGCCACAATGTTATCAAAGTATGTTCTGTGCGAAAAGAAGAAATGGCGCATTGAGATGTTGACAAATGGGAAGCTCTGATGACGTTCACATTCAAGACATGAAAGCTAAGTTGCCTAAAAGGCAGTCATTTCTTTGTATTGTGTGAGCAGAAAGTTTTATTTAACGTTTGATCCGACATAAGAAAAACTAACTTTAGAGCCCATATCTTAATGTGGTTATACAGGAAAACATGGTGTAAATACACTTTTTTAAATGTTTTCATTAGCATTCATTTAGTTTTACTGTCTCAACAACAGCTCTTACTTTGACACATCTAGTAGGAAGTCATTGAGCTCAGTCTGTTTGGCAAGGCCTCTGCACACCTAGAAACAAAGAGAAAATAGGTCACGACCTGGCACCGAGGCATATCACACATACAGCATCCCGCGTGTACTGTCAACAAGCTAACCTGCTATCTACACACATGGCTGTGGGCTACCTTCATGAGTTTCAGTAACAACACAGTGTTTTACAGTGATCAGCTAACCAAGCGTCGGTGCTGCAGTACTTCCACCACTTGCACCGCTCACCGAGGCTCAGAGGTCCACTACGGTGCCCCTCTGGGGTGTTGATGATGCTATCTGTTCAAATAAAAACAGCACTCAGGCGTAATGACGTCCTTGGGGAGCTGTTTGTTGAATCTATGGTTTAGTTGATTGGACTGAGCCCAGTGACAACCCAGTTCGTGTACACAGTGGATTTCCCCATTAAAAACACCAGTGCAGAACCAGAGCAAACAAAGTCATCTGAGATCATAATACGTAGGATGGGTCCTTAGTCTTTAGTGAAATGTCACAGTACAGTTTGCTCACCTGTACTTGATGAATGGCAACTGATGCCCACGCTAAATTAGCTGTTGCAACCTGGAAAAAGAAAGGGAAGATGAGCTCCAAAGAACAGCAGAGAAGTCCATCAAAATGATCACAAGTTTTCACACCATTACAAACTTTAAACAGTTCTTATCACATTTCCTCTTTTGTATATTACAACATAATTATCTGAAATATAATTATTATAATTATATAATTAATATAAGTCATAGAAGAGCCAGTAAATCTACAGATTCAGACTCACACCTGTAACACTGCTGCATCTAAATACTGTATTTAGTATAGTGTATTAAAATGAAAGCTGCACTAATAGATGTTTTTTAGGAGAAAGGGGTCAAATGACTCAGTGTAATGTGAAGGGGGTCGCTCTAAGTGACAAACCCACTGAGAATTATTCCATGACACTGTATTTCTCCTCAGCGCTACAGAGAGTTTTAAGGTCTTTCAGGTCATTGTTTTGGTTTTACAGCACGCAATTAAAAAAGGTCCCATATTATTAAAAGTGAGACTTGTCTTTTGTAGACCAGTCAGATTAGACTGGGCTTAAAGAAACAGGGGCTAAAACAAAGTGTTTCAGACAGAGAATACAGGTATATTCAGACATTAAAAACAATAAAGCATGTAAACATCTTCAGGTAGAGACCCAAAATAGTATAAACCTGAAAATTAGCATAATATGGGGCAAATACCGACACCGTTAGTAACTAGCCGGTGAAGGCAGTGGGACATTTACAATCTAAAGAGGCACATATTCCCCTCAGGAGTTAGTGTAGACCAACCAGAGCTACAGGAAAGGTAAAGCAATTAATACTGGACTGTTAGACTTGTCAGGTGGTCAAAGACACAACTTTAAATTAAAACTATTGTTGCTCTATGTCGGCTGGATGTGTAAGTAAGCAACTGTTTGCTAATATGTGAGGCACATCTCACCTTAACAGGTGTTATGTCAGTGTTGTGCTTGTGCTGGAGTCAGTTAAACATACTGTATTCTACTTCTTTATATTAAGGTTAGGTTTGTTTGTTTGTTTGTTTCTGTTTGTCAGCAGGATTACGGAAAAAACCCTGGCCCTATTTTCTTTGGACATAATATGTCCCCTTTAAGTACAGGATCTACGTAGATACTTCTTCCATGAGGTTTTGGACTTGTTCTGTTTATTATCTCCGACAGGTAGGTCATGTTTTCAGCTAAGTTTGTCTGTTTGTCTGTCAGCAGGATTACGTAAAACGATTTTCATGAAACTTGGTGTGAAAGGGTGTAGCATGGGCCAAGGAAGAACCCATAACTTTTTGGAGCAGATCCAAATCACTGTTAACCTTGCAAGATTGACCTTGGCGGATGTATGCACTAAATACACACAAATGCTAATATATAGGATGTCTGGCAATCATTGATATTTTAAATATGCTGTCAAGAGATGGTTTGGTCATGGAAATTTGATTCTGCAATGTGAATGTTCGAATTGTGTTCACTGTGACTTGCTTGAGCAACCTGTGTGTTAAGTCGTTTTCTAGCTCACTGCACTTTTATTTTACTGTCATTTTACCAGTTGCTAAGGAATATGGCATTAGCAACTGGTAGAAAATGCTTGGCGACAAAAATACAACATTATTAAGTATTTTCCACAATCAACTGAACCCCACAAATCTAATAAAGATCTTAAACAGATCCAGATTAAGGTGAATACCAGGCTAACTGTAGTTCTGTGAGCCTTGCTCCAGCCTCCCACTCTTGGAGTGTTTTGTCTGGGTCAGACTGACCTCCTGGTGGGTAAGGTTGAAGGGCTCCTTGCCCCACTGTCGATGCAGCTCCAGGATGGCAATGAGGTCCCCGATGGCAGTGATAATGGGGAGGCACAGGACAGAGTGAACATGGATCCCTGAGTCCTGCCCTGTGCCGTCGGGGAAGCGCTCGTCCTGCAGCACACAGATCAGTAAAGGTCATTATCACCTCAGGTTCACAGGAGTTTAACAGAGGTCAGATCATTGTTAGCCCCTCCGCAGAAAATTCACATGATTCAAATTGAAATTCGAAGCATATTTACATTTCTTTTTCTTTAGCTTGAAGGTGCTGCATGCATTGAACCAGGTTCATTAAAAAGAAAAAGATTTGTAATCAAACATCATAGCTATACAGCAAAATGTTAGATTCCTATGAAAGATAAAGCTCTACTGGTTGCGAGAAAACTGCCTCACCCCCATGACGTCCTCTACTAGCAGTGTTTTGTGAGTCTTGGCAACATGAGCGGCAATGGTTGTCCCAAATGCGATTGGGCCAGAGGGGATGAGGCTTGGAGGGCCATCCTTGGCCCCCGTTGGAGTGAACAAACATAAACTCTATTGAGAAGAAAAGACAAGAACAGAGAGGGAAACAGAAATGACGATAAATGTCAAATACCCGCACATAACTGCAATGATATATAAAACGTATTTAGAAAATGTCCTCTGGGCTTACATTGTTGCATTCTCCCAAGAAGTAAAGTGCAAATCCATCAGCTTTTGTTGCTGTGGAAATAAGAGACAAACAGGTCATACGTGTCCAGTAACAACAATTAGCTGTCAGTGTATGTCCGTGTTACATTCTTTCATTTAGATGTGTCCAACAATAAATGTCAGGTAAATCTGAGAGGAGAAGTGTAGTAAGGACACAACAGTCCAGTTACAAAGTAATAACAATCAATTAAGGATGTCCCACATAACAACAAGGACACTCTGACCGAGGGCTTGGACTGCCATCCAGTTCATCTCATTCCCAGTCCTCCTTTCCGGTCCCATTTCACACTCATATTTAGGTCATGTTTTATACAATGTGACAACAGGGAGATTGGTGGAGCATCAGTGAATACACAGATGATCAAGAAGTTAATGAGTAGTGTGGCTTGGGTGAAATAATACTTTGGTTTAATTTTTTTTGATAAAATGCAATCAGACAGTGCAGTCCTGGACATTCTGAAATTTGAGCTAAGTGAGGTATCGATCTTTTATAATGGAATTCTATTGCTAGGCAACAGCCATGGTCCTTGTTACCTTCCTGTCAGCTGATGTCGTTCACATACACTGCAACAGGAAATTAATAATCCGACACAAAATAGTGATTTAAAAAGGATTTCATTGGTTTAAAAAGGTTCTCCAGAGTGTATGTTATTCATGGCAGTGGTCTGCTATTCAGCACCGTAAAATGCTGTAATTAACCAATCAGAATGGAGTATTCTACAAAGCAGTGTAATATGATCCAGCCCTCTTGCTCTGACCTCTCTCTGTGAATTTCCAGCATGTGTATTTATAATGTTTAAAATAACAACACAGTAGTAAAGCCATGCTGTGTTCTTCACGTTATTTTGTATTGTAGAAAATGATACATATTGTTTGATCAGATAATTCAATTTTCTAGATTTTTTTTTTTTTTGATTTGCCAAAATCAATGAGAAGAAGAACTGGGATCTTACTTATTTTACATATTTATTATCTTCATTGTAGGTTCAGTTTGTGTCAGAAAAGTACATTAAGTGTCATGACACTTAATTGACATTACATTGACAAAACTCTCTACTCGGGTTATTAACAGTAGCAAATCCCACTCCTCCTCTTATAAACACATTTTCTTTAAATGGTATTTGTAGTATTCGATCCCAGTCTCATAGGGAGATGTTTGACTGTACCAGTTTGACGTGAACTGTAGCTGAGAGGCTCAATAAGCTGGATCGTGTCGACTTTTACCTGTTTTGATGATGTTGCACAACTCATAGAGCAGGAGTTTGTTGTCTCCTCCAGTGTCCAGGCGATGCTCCATGTAGCTGTTGAGTTCGTACACCACACCCTGCATATTTGTGTCCTGGTACTGCTGGACACAAGACACACAGAAATTGCAACTCCACACCTTTGCATAAACACTGAGATTGAATTTCAAAATTCAACAAGAGCTATGATAATGAAAAACACAACCTACAATGTGTACTGCACCTGGTCTAATGTTACTGCAGCAGCTAGCTACTAACTCAAATGGGAAGATTGATTTTTGTTTTTGTGAATGAAAGATGATTATCTTCCTGCCATTGATAAAGACACAGCCATTCATCCCAACACTACCCTCCACCCTATCGTTACATTCCCCTTTACTGCTACCTTCTAGCCCAGGGATCCCCCTGCAGTCCCAAGAGGAGGCGGCTGGAGCCCCACAGCTCTGATTATAGCCCTGGCAAGCTGTGCTACTGAGCTTCAGCTTAAAAGTGTGGTTATGTAACAGGCAGACCTCCTGCCTTGTACGGGGCCAGAGAGTCGTCTATTTCTGCGCCTGCAGAGAGGGTGAGGGCAGGACGGCAGGAAGAGTGGCGCACTAGAAAGCATCCCCCATGGGAAGCCTTCTATCCTCCCACATCCTGTTTGCACAGACGTATGGTTGACGCACTGAGGGGTTGAGTGGCCCTTGTTTTTTTTTTCTCTGTATGTGAAGTCCCTTCTACCCACCTCGGGGGGGACCTTTTGGGGATCTGACACCTGGCCTCCTAGAGGCATGATGATGTCAAATTGAGAAAGGTGTGAACATACTGTACATGGAGCACTGGGGAGCTAGTGTCTTATTACTCTTGTTAATAATCTATTTGATGCTGACCTGAACAGTCACAGAGTGAACAACTCCAATGTTTACATCACTACTGTGCACAGGTATGAATAAGTAAACTATTTCATGCCTTTTATATGAGACAAGTCAGAATGGAACTAGAAGTAAGCACAAGGACATACAAAACTGTTGTCAAAGAACATAGTTAATCTGCATCTTAATTAGGACATTTTTGCAGTTAGTGAAGGACAGTGTTGAGTTCCGTGCTGTCCTTGAATAAGTTCAGCCACAGTGTCCATACTTGAGTGAGAACTCAATTCAAGTCACAAAGTTTAGCCTTGGGGATGAAGGTGCAAAGTAATAATATAATAAAATATCTACAGTGTGTTATGATCTAAAGAGAAGCACCGTGTGCCTTGTCACTTGCTACATTTACACACAAAATAAAGCAATCAAAACCTACCCTGCTGACTTCTTTAGCTGATGTGTCATCTGTAATGAGAAAGATCACAATGTTAAAAATTACTTAATTAATCATTGTAGCTACTTCTACTTCTGCTGAATTTAACGATATGCTAACTTGAGGCGACACAACATAACTTTTGACGGACAAATAAAACCGCTTTCCTTCTACAAATGAAAACATTAATTCATAAGCAATAAAATGCATCATTGAAGTATTCAATATACTGCTGGAATTTACTAGTGAAATTTTGCCATTAGCTTACTTATAGACATTAGCTGGCTAATGTTAGCATACTTTGTTTGGATAGATGTTGCACGCTAATTGAGGATGTTAGACCTGAGGACTCTTCTACCTGTTGTTACACATTATTCTAACGTTCATTTACAATTTATTATCACTTGTGCCCACAGTGGCTTGGCTGTTGTTCGGCATAATACAAAGCTGAAACCTCTGGGTCTGAGAAATGAAGCCAATGTAGAAATGTCCAAAACAGAGCAAATCCCACAGAGCCCCATGATAAAATGCCCAACTTCAAAGCATATTATTATTTCCGACACTGAAAGTATTTGTAAACTTACAGCCTATACAGGAGGTGACCTGTTATAAATATATTAAGGCTTACAGTCTGCATAAATTAGGACCTGGCAACTGGGTAGTTGCTAGCTGCTTGTCTGCTCTGCTGCCATGAACACAGACTCCTCAGCTGTGGGCTTTGTCTGTAGGGTTGTTGCATGGATACTAAACTGACTCGACGCAGGTATTGGTGCATTTTGGGTAATTTTCCATCCAAATATCGAACAGCTTGCTTTGCATTTGATTAGACTAAAGGACCATTCAAAATGTACAGTTTTTTCAGTGAGTAAAATCCTAACATTAGAAACTCTATTATTTTATTGACATGTTAGCATTATTATTTTTCAACAGTCATAATAATAAAAAAAGGAGAGATAATAATCTTGGGCAGCACTGTTGATGCATATAAATTTCAGTCATCCGCGGACTTCTATCAGTGTCCGTTCGACCTGCTTCAGCTTCACTTTGCTCTTTCTCTCCCATTTTTGGATGAGGCAGAAGCAGGCGAAGTCAGGCACTGCCAAGATGGCGCCAGTCAGCGCGATTGGGTGGTGCCCAATTTTTAGCTTTTGAGAAACCTGTGAGTGACATAACAGAGTCCATATTTCATACAGTCAAAATACATACTGTAGTTTTGAATTAATTCATTAATTAATTAACTGGTTAGTGAATAGGATTAGATATAAGTGTAAAGAAGGAAGTTTGTGGATGTGACTGTCCGTGTAAAACTCTCTCCATTCTGCCCCTGCCAATGTACCTCTCAGTACTCAGCAAAAATACTTGCAACGCAAAGTCTGTCAAACTATGCACATGTAAAGGCAGTCAATGCTAAAGAAGGGCATACATGCACCATCAACTGTGTCTGCATTAAAGAGCTGAAAAGCAACACGGAAATGTTGAGAGGTTGGGTGGATACTCTGAACAAAGGCACAACACCACAAGAAGCAAGTACTGTAAGCAAAACCATATGTTGTCCTCATAACAGTAGTCAGGTGATCAGTAAATGCAAAAAAAATGCATTTTTTAAAACATTAATATACATTATGTATACATAATGGGTGAATAATTCATCTACTTTTGATACAGGGAGACATTTTCTTAAATTATGTTCCCTTTAAAACCAAATTAAGAGAGATATTAATCTAACTTGACAAGTTCAAAATCTTGTGGCCTCCAGTTCAAATTCCTGGTTTGATTTCAGGCTGTTGGAGAGACAGTAGACATATGACTATTGTCTTTGGACGTAGACACAAAAGTATGTGATAATAATGAATGCCTCAGCCAATCATAACAGTTTCTGGATTTATAGTCGGGAGTGGGTCTGGGAGTGCTACTTGGGATTAAAATAAAACTATTCACACAGCTACAAGCGGTTCTCCATTACACATGAGGTAAAAAGCACACAAGAACAGTTAATGTTGAGATCCCTTTTGTAACGTTTAATATGATGAAACCATGCAAAAAGCTGGGTAAATTCTACTGAAGTGCTGACTGAAGCTGGTCCCCTTTTAAAACAAACCCCATGTGAAGAAAGAAATTACTACCAGCTACATTGTTTGTTGTTTTAAACATTCCTCCACTATGCTATGAGTTTCCTAACTTAGCCATGAGAGCTATTTTAGAGTGAACCCCTGACCTGGCATGACGTCAATCAGAGGACGGAGAGCCACACTTGAAAAAGACTTCAAACCTCTTTGATAAAAGGAAAAATACAGACATAATCTTTTTATAATGACTTGTTGAGGCTAAGAATATTCTGACATGAACTTTTGACAGATACATTATGTACCTGTTAGAGAGTAGTCTACATTTATTATTTTCTACTAGAGAGCGGCTGTTGAAGAAAGGTCAAGAGGACTGACAGTTCAAAACCAGATCCAAAGCAGACAAAAACACAAATACCCGAGTTGATACCCAGGTGATGTAGCTGCAGAAACCGCAAACATATAACATGCTGTTTCTATAGAGTTACCCAAGAAGAATGATTTTGAATTACAGATGCAGTCCTTTTTGTTGGAGGAGCCACGTTGTAAAGTGTGGTCAGAGGGTGGAGGTTATCACTGCCATGCCTGTCTGCCGTAATGCGGCTGTTGGTTCTCACCAACACATCACTGCTACTTAACATTTCTGTAAGGTGTTGCAGTGCCAATGACTCAAGCAACACTGATACAGTGCATCATATGATTAAAGTAGTATGGTGATGATATGATCATATAATGATATCTTAAAAATAAAATTATGTTGTGCAAATGGGTATTACCCAAAAACCCTTCAAAATTAGCTACCTAAGTTCCGGTTTCACATATGAAAAGAGTCTAATGTAAAACAATCCACAGCATCGATCATCAGTTTCATTGTTTTATATCTGATTTTGCATATAATTGCCACACATCATATATGATTGTTAATATTTCAACCATAACACTCAGTCCCACATAAGAGTCTTCCCACTCTCAGAGTTAATCCCTCTGCCAAGAAAGTGTGGGTAACCCCCAATACAAGTCGCTCCTGGAAAAATGATTCGCTAGCCACTCCACTCTGTGGTTTCGCAGTTCCAATTACAGTCTGGCAAACAACCTCTGCCGGCATCTCATGTGTAGCAGTCCCAGTGGAACCACAGGGTGACCACTGAGCACCAAGTCCACACACTGAAAGGAGCCAAAAAGTAACAGTTGTAGTTCTTAAAATGCAGAATCTTCCTGTGTCTGGGAACCACAGAGATATGAAAGCAAGTGCCCTTTAAATCTGTTGTGCTAAACCTGTTGCCTGGTTGGACCAGTTCCAGCAGTTTCTTTAAAGTAAGCATGCAGAGCTGTGCACACACTCAGCAGGTGCAGGTCCTGCATGGCTCTCATATTACTCATTTTCCTAGAAACCACAAAATAGCTTAAATATACTGTATTGTGTGTTTGGCTATGCTCTTATTTCTTGCTGAAGAAAAGAAAAAAGGGTGAGAAAATGTGTGGACTGTACAGTTTTATGCAGCCAGCACATATAACATAAAATAGGCTCCAAAATATATAAAACAGACCAGTTGCCTGTCCAGTTTTGCAACAATAACACCTTTGTTTCATCAGGTGTGTGTCTCGGGATTCACCCTAATGATACAGCTACGCCTGGGGCCGAGAGGGAAGTTATGTGTACAGGTGTGTATATGTGTGTGTGTGTGTATGTGTGTATGTGTTGCATGTCTCCGTGTTATATCACTATACGATGTGGTCAACCATCAGCACGAGGGCAGAGACCAGTAGCCTATTCTAACGCCATCCCATATTTTCAGGGATCTGCTGTTGCTTTTAGTAAACACAGCAGAAGAGGGCTGACATGGCTTAGAAAATATACTGCCTGCTCACTGAGCACTGAACACTCAACACAACTGTCTAGCTACTCTTGAAAGCAGCAGAGACTGAACAGACCCCCTTCTAGTAATTTTTATCACTCCATTCTAACCGGAACCGGAACAACCTTGGTCTAAATGTTTGTCAGGTGTGCAGCACTGGGACATCCAGCTTTAAGTTGAAATATATCAGTTGTGGACATGTGCTACTCTGCCTTGTAAACCAAGGCTGGGTGGCTCCTTTGAAGATTTGGTTCATAAGGTCAGACTCAGCACGTACTGTACTGCCCCTCCTGATTCTGTTTATGCCTACAGTCTGACATAAAATGTTAAGAATAAAAACTGCAACATATTTTGTCAACAGCATGAAAGGCACAAATGCAGCCTTTTAAAATCGTCTTTCTGATGATTTCTGTAAACCACAGTCACAGAAGAGACACATTTGACCTAACTCTACGTATATCCGAGTACATACACACCAACACACACAGCCTGCATTTCACAAAAGCACAAAGGTCTCTGGTGAACTGTTTGATGACCCATGGTGAGAAATGATTCAGAGAAGCATCCAGAACATAATATTTGCAGCCCCAGACTTTCACAAGGGAAAATTCCCTCAGACAGCTGGGTCTAATGTGCATGATAACTTGATTTTCACTTTATCGATCTGCCGCCACAGATACACAGCCTCCCACAGGACGGTCAACTAACAATGACCCAGCGGTCAACATGTGTTGACCTAGTGGCCCTTAATGGAGGACATGCAGCTGGTAGTGGGAACTACCAAATACTACCATAAGGTGGTTTTCAGTATTTTGACAGGTCTGTCTGTCTGTCTGTGAGTGGACAGAATTTGTTATCGTGACAGCTTCATAACAGTGCAAGATACAGTCACAGAACTTTAAAGGTGTGTAGTTGAGATAAAAATGAAGGCTAAGTTCCGAGATGGGCATGAGCCGAGGAAGGGGTCTAGATAGAGGTCTCTAGTTTAGCATTTAATTCTAGCAAATCTAAATGTTCCCCAGCATTTTAAACAGCATCCACTGAGAGCAGTTTTGGGGGCATCCTCCTCCCTCCGGATGGAAAGCCCTGTAGGTGAGACACCGCTCTCATCACAGTGGCTGGGTGTGAGGTTCTGCTACACAAGCACATCTTTGTCTGCCAACCAAACACATCTGAGAAACAACATCAGCTGCTTAATAACTTGGCCCAACTCTTGCCCTCTGGTCGGTGCTGGGTGTATCAAAAAACGCCTTGTCATTTAATACCGAATACCTACAGAGTAAATCGCATTGGCATCAGTGAGCCAATAAGCATCCACCTTGTACCAAGATCTAATAATGCTGGTGATTGAGTGTCTAATGTTACACATTGGGCTCATGTGTGTGTGTGTGTGTGTGTGTGTGTGTGTGTGTGTGTGTGTTGTATTTGAGAGGCTTGACTACAGTGGTCCAATAGGTTTAAAGGAGCTGAAAAATAAAGGTTTAATATTGTTGTAATTTCTTTTTTTGTTAAAGTGTATTTTATAAAATAGGTATTGACAGTATTGAAGTCGAGGATCCTGTATATCCAACAATATCCAGCCCTACCCTCTGATGCCTGGGCCAGAAAGGAGTCTAGAGACTCACTCACACTTGTTCCACAAAGTTCTCCCTTACTAATCAGATGAGAAGGCCTACTGTATCTGTCATGGATATTCAGTTTATGAATAATGTTCTCATCATGAATACTGACTTTGTATTTGTTCATATTCGTGCTAAACTGATTAGCCAATTTATCATCAGAAACATTTGATAGAAAATATTCCAAATATCTTCCGTTTGCAGTCTCTCAGATGTGGGTGTCTGCTACTTTTCTGTGTTTTATAAATCTTTGTAAAAAAAGGATTGAATTAATTGAATATCTCGATTAAACAATTGGGCTGTTTGGACACAACAAGTCATCTAAAGCTGGGATCTGGTCTCCAGATCCAGAAATGGTAAATTTACACCATTTTCTGAAATTTAATTAATTTTATAAAATGAATATTAATGAATTAGTAAATTAAAAAATCAACATATAAATCAGCAATGAAAAGAAATTTTGACAGATTTAGGGAACGGGGAAATGAGAATGAGAATATGACTGAAACATTTCAGAGCTGGAAAGCTTTGCACAGTCTGACTAACAGACACAGAACATTCACAGTGTGTGTCTGTGTGTGTGTGTGTGTGTGTGTGTGTGTCTGTGTTTGTGTGTGTGTGTGTGTGTGTGTACAGATGAGTTTTGAGGGGCCTCTGGATGGGAGAAGTGGAGGGTTTGGGATTTATTTATTACCCAATGACAGCGCATGGTGTGAAGTAAATATTGCCAGTGGGAGATTGGGCAAGAGAGGTGTGATGGTCAAATGATGATGATGATATCACTGGTGATTCTAGGAAATCGTGTTTTGCTTGATGTGACAGGCAGAAGTAAGTGCGACGTGCTCTGTAACACACTGATATGACACACGGACACATCTGCCTTGAAAGCCTACGCAAAAAAGTAAAAAACAAGAGAAGAATACAAAAAATGTCATTCAGTTATCATCACAAGGCACAATCTGCAAACGCAAAAAAGTGTGCAAATTTGATTTTTTTTTTTTCTGGTATTACAGGCTCTAACACAACGTTTGCAGAGACACACACTCACACACACACTTGTGTGTACGTGTATAGACAAACTGATTTATGTAATCCAATGTAGCCCATCACATGATAAGTCAGAACGGGAGTAGCTGCAGGGACAGCTTCCAGGAAGAAGTGGTTATCTCAGTGACGATCACATGATGACAGGTCCTGCTGCTGCTGCACTCTTAAAAAATATAATAATATTAATAATATCAATCTGATCTCTAAAAGGTGACACTGGAAAATATGGACATAGAAATGCATCTTTAGAATATATTAGCTACTTTTATCAGTACAAATATATACAGGAGAGGTCATCTTCTTTAAAAACAAGTGGAGAAATGTGTCAAATAAATCTACAAGTCAGATTCCTGCCATAATCCGAAAACAGCGATTGTTCATCCTGTGAGATGAAAACAGTTAGACAGTGCCTGTCATTTGAGTGGATACAGGCACTGAGAGGCTTTGGAACAATGCCTAAGTGTCCGCTAGCAGTGGTCTAACAGAGGAAGTGGACTTGTGGAGTGAAATTACTGAACATCGACCCAGAGAGAGACAAGCACCATAATGAGAGAGCTGTCAGGCTGAATTCTGATGTGAGGTTGGTCGCCTCTTGCACAGCTCTAGAGCCCAACTGCATGGAGCTAGTGGCTGAATATTGTTCAAAAGCAGCCTAAAACCTCGGTTAAACATCCAGCACAATGGGACACAATTAACACTCATTCTGTTCTCAAATTTAACCTGTTATTTCCTTCTTCCAAAGCAGTGATGAAGAACAGTTGAATTTCCTTAAAACCCCCAATTACTACAAGTGTGTTAACTGCATGCTGAATTAATTGGTTCCTAAATGACAATATGACTGGTTGCTGACAAGCAATGCTGAATTTAAAGGGCTATTTTTCAAACCGACAAGGTGCTCACTCCACATAAAAAAAGAATGAAAATGAATGGATGAATGCAGAATGAATCTGACAATTAGATTAATTTACGTATTAATCAAATTATTACGGCCCACTTTAACTCCTGCCCACAATGCAACTCGCAACCGTAGACTAGAAGCTACTACTAGGAGGCTAATGTGGCACAAGAATCTAGTCTCTAGCCCTAATCTAGCAGATGAGGAGCGGGCCACAGACATCTGGCAAGTTTACTTCCTTCCAACTCTGCACCCCCAGATTTCTCAGAACAGAAATTCAAACCGTCTATCTTTATATACGATTCAACTTGTATGTTTTTTCAGAACATCATTTTTGATAAAGAGGCACAAAGTTATACTAAAAGTTGGCACTGAACACTGCATTCAAACAAACTGACACTACAGCGTCACATGGCTTTATTATAACTAGTAAATAAAGACTCTTTTCTTTTTAGCAAAACGGTATTTACTTAAGCAGAAAAACAAATCAGAAAGACCAATTTCAAAATAAAAACTGACAAAGGTATTAGTCAACATTGGATGATAGTATCTAACACTATAAAAATCCAACAGATGGGGTCCCCATCTCTCTCTCTCTGTCCCCTCATTTATGGCCCTCTCTCTACTCTATCCAATAAATACATAAAATGACACAATATAATTAAAAAATCCAATAAATGGTAGATGCTTGTAGCAAAGCAGTATATTACATACAAAATTATTCATTCTTCTTCAACCGCTTGTCCCTGTCAGGGACGCGGGGGGCTGGAACCGATCCCAGCTAACATCGAGCATGAGGCGGGGTACACCCTGTGCCTTCCCACTGTGAAGCGACAGTGCTAACCACTACACCACCATAAGCTGTGGGTCAAATGCGGTTTACAACTATATGTATAAGAAGTAAAGCTGGTTATTTCAATGTGATGATATATGCAGATCATCATAAAAATATTGTTGTTATAGCTAAAACGGTGTGTCGTTATCCAACAAATTGATGTGGGTAACCATTTTAACAGGAGCTTTACACCTATTAGGATAAAGTTTGCATTACTGATGTTGACCACTTACCAAAGCATTTCCGGACAACATGAAGATCAATTTTGAAACGTGAAACTTGCTTGAAACATAAAATCCATCATAATGAACGCCCTGTCTGTTTTTTTGTTTGGTCAAAATATGATATGGTTGTGTAGTAATGCAGTGCAGACTTTTCAAATCAATCAGCACATGTGAGTTGCTACACTGATACCTTTGACTTTGTTCACTGTGATGGGGTTCCAAGTCCGCAATTGGATTTTTCTGTTGTACTGAACTGCTCAAACATGCTTTGAAAAATATATGTTATTTATAGTTAAAAAAACAACAAAACAGTTATTTTGGAGCTTGAATTTGTTTAGTCTTCAAAAAGCATTGGAAGTTATCAATTAAGAGATGAAAAAAACTTGACCTTTGCTCTGAGGGAATTTAGGTTTATGACACAGGATAACTGAAACGCACAGAAATAGAAGCTGAAAGTCTCTTGCATTTCTGCTCTACAATGACGTTTTGTGAATCAGTGTTCTGCTTTGCATGGGCTTCACCTGCCCTGACCTATAACTACACGTGTCAAATTAGCTTCTAGCCGGCGCCGGCAAGAATGATTAACATGAGGGCCTCTATTTTGTAGCTGTCAACCTAAACGTGCACACACACACACACAAACATTACTGTCTATAGACCTCATGTGAAAAGCAGCTCCAAAAAGAAACAAAAATTCATCCTCCGCCAGTTTCCCCCTTCACATCAACACACCCACACCCTAAGCCAGCGCATCCCCCTTCACCCCACGCCACCACCACCATCCCTACACCTCCCCTGGGCCCCCTTTAGCCGGCTGCATGTCTCTGGAGGTCGCCTCTGACGTCAGCAGCTTAACTGGGCAGAGTGCCAACCCTTAGGGCCCTTGATGGATGGTTGGTCTGAGAAACAGTCCGCTGTGTGTGGAGTGCACGGAACAGATTCTATTCGGCCCGCTCAAACACATCTAATGACCCGTAAACACCCGACAGGCCCGTTCCCTCTCCTTTACTTCTGTCTATCACACACACAGGCGATTAAAGGAGACGTCAAGATGAGTGATTTGTGCTGGATATAGTCGAAATAATAAATACAACCCACAGAGGTCTTTTTTAAGAGAAAGGGTTTCAGTTTTTCAGGGCAATAAAAGCAAACGACTGACGTGGCTGCAGCCTGTATTTGTGGTTGACTAGCCTGGAACTCATATGGGATTATATGAGCTAAAAAGTACAAACATTTCACCAAAGCAAAATATCACAGAAATTACAGCTCTGCGTCAATATCCTGGAATCTGCTGATCCAATCATTATGTCGCTGGAACCAGAGAGCTGCAGCATGTGTGTGTTCTTCCGTGTTTGTCCGTGTGTGTGTGTGTGTGTGGTGGTGGTGGTGGTGGGGGGTTATACCTGCAGGCCTGCTGCTGGTCTTCCTCTTCAGCCATCTGTCCAACGTCTCTGCGCTCACACTCTCCAACACAAAGTCGTCCAGCATCTGCGGGTGCAGCGAGAGGTAGGCCTTCACTTTCTCATCTGTCAAGCCTGAAGAAAGCACAGAAATAAGACGTATTTTAGGTCACGTCACGCACTGCACAGCACAGCTTTATTTATGACAAAACAAAATGTAAAAATAAAACATTATGTTGGGAGATGAAAATCGTGGAAATGCTAGATGAGCATGGACAGAAAACATAACATTTAAGAGGATGGAAACTTCATATGACACACTGCCAAAGGCCCAAAGTGTTCCTGACAGTCACCCAAACAAATGCGCAGGCTAGAAACAGCAGAAGGTAATCTCTTTCTATTTACTGTGAGGTGAGAGCGGCAGCAGCAGCAGTGGCGGCAGCAGCAGCAGCAGCGCTTATGTTTCAGCTAAATCTGTCAGTTAGCCGGGCTAGCTCGCTTATGTTTACTGTAAAGCTAAGTCTCCAGGGATATGAGCCCCCAACAGAGGCAGCAGGATAAAGGAGGACTTGATTGTGCTTAATAGGCAATTAGGTTCTTGAGAGCTTGCTAAGTGCTGCTGTTTACTGTCTTTGTTGTCAGGGAAAAAAGCCATTTGCCAGACCATCATTGAGGGAAAGTTGTTTTTAATACACCCGCTGGCGTCTGAGGCCGTCATGATGCATTGGGAAACAATCACGTTTAGGTCACTCACACAGATGGAGTGTCTAAAACAAAGACTTGTAGCTGTCTAAATTCAGCCGTAAGACGTCATCACATCACATGAGACCGCAAACTCAAGGCAAGCATGAAATGTTACCAAAAACAAGAATTCCTGGGAAAGAAAAAACAAATCCTATCGCAGTGCTAAATTTACATTTCATGGTATGGCACACAATAATTGCATCTGTTATCAGACAAGAGTACAAACCAGGCCGTTGTATTCATTCTTTTTAAAATTTTATTTCGATTTCTCACAAAATGTCTGGTTATCAGCGTGATCTATGTAGACTCCCTTCAAGTATGAATCACAGGAGGATGCACAGCTGGAAGGCAGGTGTTCTACTGTCAGAAGCACACACACACACACACACACACACACACACACACACACACACACACACACACACACACACACACACACACACACACACACACACACACACACACACACACACACACACACACACACACACACACACACACACACACACACACACACACACACACACACACGGTATGAGAAGATTACTAAGTGGTGTGTGTGTCAGAAATCCTGTATATCAGGGTAGTGAATGGCTACAGACTTGTGGACGACAGAACTGTACATTGGAGGGTGACACACTGTTGTGTCAGATGGAATAACTTTTACTTTCAATTTAATTTTAAATTTTAATTTTTAACTCAAAGTGCTTCTGTCTCTGGTAAACAGTCTTACGACCTTTTATCTATTCCCCTAGAACTAATAATTAGATCTTCAGTAACGATGGATCATCTGCTCAGTGTGAGTGTGATGGTGGGTGTAGGTCGAGCAGGCTTGTGGTTGCAGGCAAATAAGGCAAACAGAGGTAGGGGTTAGTTCTGGGAGGGGGTGGAGGACGCTGCGGTCTGACACTGTCCAGACATGAGACACAGATCTTCAGGAGCGGAACGCCTCACGAGACTCCTGGCGAGCTCTGACGCACATCGGCAGAATACGGCTTAATAAATGAGAGAAAGTTAAAGGGGGTGGAGCTGCAGGGGACAGAAAGACACACAGAGAGGAGTAAAACGGGGGCTCTTCAAAATACCCTTACGACTTTGTCCTTTTTGTAACACAAAGAAGGCACTGTGATTAGCGAGACTATAAAAAAATAAAAAAAGCAAACAAACAAGGAAGCTGTATCAATTTATGAATACAGGTTTTGTCTCAAAAATTGTTTAACTATCATATGTGTGCACATGAACAGAAATAGTCAAATGTCCTATTTCCATGGGGCAAAAACAAACTGCTGTGCTTAGAATTTGCTAAAATGGTGTTCTGGGTACATCCCTGTTCTTAAAATTACTAGTACAGACACGGTAAATGTGTATATGTGTGTGTATGTGTGTGTGTGTGTGTGTGTGGGGGGGGGGGGGGACCACGAGAGAAGAGAGCATAATATATCTGTCAGCTAATCAGTATCAGGCCAATATTTGTTTAGAGGGCAAAGCTGGTCATATTCAATATTTTTGTTATTGTCAACAGATTACAATACCCCAACACGTCTGTGGATGTGACCTCCCTTGTTCCTACTGAAGACATACACCTTAAAGCACCTTTAAAATCATTATATGCTTTCATTTAAATGCTAAATCATTTCCTAAAACAGCTGGGCATTGTAGTTTTTCATCAAACATTTTTCAAGAGTAAATAGTGCATTTGTTAGGCGCTACTTTCAGCTGTGTAATAATACACATTTGGTGCTCTAGTGATAACTTCACGCAGCAATACGGTTGGTTGGTTGGTTTTGGTCTTTTCACTGTACTTTTTTGACAATTTAGAAATATAAACTCGACAGACCGACAGTATCCTATTAAACTATGTTTTATGATGATTCAATATAACACAATATCATGATGCATCAACAGAAGGCAGCGCACATGACAGGAAAGCCTTCATAGGTCGACTTCCTCTACGTAAATGTTACAATTTCTTGAAATGATTTTAACGATTTTTTTCAGTGAGTGGAGACCGTTTAAAACAGTTTATTAAAATAACTTGTGAAAGATATTTATAAAGCAGTGTTTGCATCTGTTCTTAGCATCACAGTTGGACTTGAAATATGTATCTGTATCAGTATCAGTTATCAGTGATTGGAAGAAGTCAAAGAATGAACGCTTTGACCCAGCAGCCACTGTATTGCAGCATGATGGTGATTGATGGCACTTTTTTTCTTCAACATTCCTGCTTCATTCTGACGACCCTACAGATTTTTTCCTGATTCCTTCTGAAGTTTTTCGAGCCACAGCTCAACCTAATGTAACCGCTGTGACACTCAGAGCTGCGGGATATGCGTCAGTGTCCTGGGCCTGTGACTACCACGGCTAATCAAAGGTGCAGCCAGATCTGTCCCACATGCTGTGGTTCAGAATGGTTATTAACCCCACTGGGAACCACATGTGCTCACTCAATCAGGAGAGAGAGACTGCTGTGGTAGAAGCAAAGCCTTGGTCACTGGTTTGACCAGAGTTTTTACCTCAAGTCATATTTTCCTTCCAACTGGGGCCAACGCTGTTAAAGACAAAGACAATAACGTCATCAAGATAAGGTAATGCAATGTCTGACATGTCGCACATAAATAAATCAAATTTGAACTAGAAAGGCACTCGGAGAGTGCAGACCTCTGCCAAGTCATGCCCTTTCTCACAATGTTAATGCAGTGTACATTTTCCCAGTTTTGGAGTCATGGTTCCTATTATTCCAACACTACATGAATGCAGCACAAATGCCCTATCTCGCAATTTTAACTAAAGTGAAAAATAATTTGTGTATCCACCCAATGATTCGGATCTGCCCCAAAATGTAGTGGGTCCTTCCTTGGCCCATGCTACACCCTTCCACTAAGTTTCATGAAGATCGTTTTACGTAATCCTGCAGACAGACAAACAAACATACAGACAAAATGAGCTGAAAACATAACCTACTTGGCTGAGGTAATAAACAAAACAAATCCAAAACCTCATGGAAGAAGAATTTAGATCCTGTAAAGTGGAAGTATTAAGCTAGGTTCCTTACAAATGTATTTTGGGTTTCTACTAGAACATGTTTACATTGCAGTCGGGAATGACTGTAATGGCACTGTAGCAGCACTTTCTCTCCATATATAGTATAGCTGTGACATCACGACCGTACACAAGTCCTGATGGCTTGTGTAAAGGAACAGTTACCGAATATGGGCTTTGTGCATGTCTCTGTGGATTGAAGTTTTGATACTTTATTAGTATAGCACCTCAACCTTTATAATTAAAAAGACATGGAAATCTCATTTGTTACAATATTGGACCTTTAAATAAAAGATCAATACCCTAATGTAAACAGTAAAATTCTTGCATTCAAATCCTACAAGTAAAAGTACAAAAGTATCAACATAATGTAATTAGTATCAAAAGTAAAAGTGCACTGTCTTTGCAGAAAAATGTCCCCAGTGATTTTTATATTATCATATATGGCATCGTTAGATTGCTAATACAGATGCATTGATGATTAACTAGCATTTTACTGTTGTTGCTAGTGGAGATGAAGGCAGTTCATCTACTTTATATCCAGTATATACAGTAGTTTAGTAGAGTGGGTCAGACCGCCTCCAAAGGTCTCAAAATAAATCTGGGAGGTTGTGAGATGATTAAAAGCGTAGAAAATAAAATTTTGTTTTACAAATTTGTATTTATAACTTTGACAATTTTTTTTTTATATGCAATCTTTATTTGCTGTCGGATAAATGTAGTGGAGTAAAAAGCATAGTGTACAGAGTTTAAGTATAGCAAAGAAAACAGAGATCTTCAGGTAAAGTACAAGTAAATTGAAATCATACTGAAATACAGTCCTTGAGTAAATGTACTTCAATGAGTTTGAGTCCAAATGAAGGCGCTCCATCAGACAAATTTATATGCGTGAAGCAGTTTGTTGTGCAGCATGTTTGTGAGTGAAGCCCAGTTTGCACAGATTTTGGTGCCTGACTCAGACTTGGGCTTCCTGTGTAAAAACTGAAGTCTGAGTTCATGTTCAGTGATGTATTGTTGCATAACACTTATCTTTACTTCAGCACACCACACCCTAGGACTGCGAAGAGAAGGCCAAACCAGTCGCAGTCTGCCTGGTTCTCTGCACTCTCACATCCAAGTTTCAGTATGAACACGCTCCTCTTTGACAGGGAATGTGTTTACAGACAACCTAGGCTGGGTATCTCAATTGTGTCGCCACCAGTTTGTGATATTAAAGGTCCCATACTGTACAGTTGTGATATCCCAACTATACTATATATATAGGTAGAAGGCTGCAATGATGATGCTGCGACGCTGAAAGCACAGATGTGGAAGACCCAGAAATGCTGACCAATCAGAGTAGAGAGGGCTTTTTCAGGAGGGGGGCTTAAAGAGACTCTACGGAGGGTGAATACAGGTATATTCAGACAGACAGTATGAGAAAAATAATGTGTTTTTGAACAATAATGCATGTAAACATGTTCTAGTAGAAACCAAAAATACAAGTATGAACTACATAATATTGTACCTTTAATAAAAAATTTCAGGCATCAAGCATGGCCTTACTTTATATTGCAGATGAAAATAGCATAGATGCTTGAAACTCAAGCCCCCACCACAGCGACTTCCTCGTTGATCCAATAAGGAAGTGCCAAGAAATTGCAGTTCTCCGAGTGTCCACTAGAAGTAGTTTGCACAACAGAGCAGTTTTTCATTGACCCCATTCTCAATAGGCCCTTTTCACAGCATAATTAAACCTATTTAAGGCCTGGTAAAAAAAAAAAAAAAAAAAAGGGCGACTCCGAAAGGCGAATATGATTGGATCAAGTTGAAAGAATGGACCCCGGCGGAGAGGCTATGCCCATTTTTTATACGGTCTATGTGTAAGATGTAAGTAATTCACTACATCATAGATGTAAAAAATTGCTTTCAATAAATATTATTCCATGTTTTGTATTATACTTTAAAGTATAGAGACGTTGTTGGGAGATATCATATGGGCTATCAGTCATAAATCATAGAAGACATTTTTCATGTCAAAGTTTATCAATGGCACAGAAGAGGGAAAGCCCCAGAGTGTTTCTGATGTTACATGCCTTTATAGGAAGCTCCTTCAGAGCGTACGAAAATAAAAGAAACCTCTGTGAAGCAATACCCCATATCTCTCTTTGTGCCCACAAGTCTTTCCTTTCTTTAAAATTGACATTTGATTTGATTTGAACCCGCTTAATGTAATCATTTCATTAACTCCCTCTTTTTCTTTTTTTATTATCTATTAATCTGTCAAATTACAATTCTTTTGATTAATCGAATAATCAATTCAGTTTATAAAATGGCAGAAAATAGTGTATTATTTACAACCTCCAGGGGTTGAACCTCTTACCTTGTGGTAGTGATGCACAGATGTGACATCACTGATGGGTGTTGTTACAGGTGTAACACTTGTGAACACACCCATCAGTGGGTTATATTCTCAGTTCATCTACACTGTGTTCAGACAAGGGGTGGGTGATATGGCAAAATGACTATATCACGATTTTTTACAGCAAAATCACGATCACGATTTTATGACCTTTTTTTACATTGATTTTTAAATATTTGAAAAAGTTACTGAACAGTTCCACCATTGCAAGTATTTCCCTATGTAATACTATAGCCCTAAAAGAGAAAATATATATCGCAAAGGATTAAGGCCGAAGAACCTTTCTGAGCAAAATTTGAATAAGTTTGTGCAATTTTGCCAACTTTGGCCAATGGACATTTAACAAAAAGCTACCTTACGCCACCTGTTGCCTCTGCCGGCTGTGGCATGGCTGATCTCCTTACTGTTTCACTCTCAGCAGACTGTTGAGTCAGACTGATGCTGTCTCTTTAAGTGGTTGAAAGTGGTTCATAGTGTTACCATCCGATGTGTGCACCTTGTGAGACTTGGTGTGTGTGTGTCTGTGTCGGGTAGTGTGTGTGTGTGTGTGTGTGTGTGTGTGTGTGTGGGGGGGCTGTAACAGAAGTTAAACACATCAGGAGTCCGCGGTTTCACGGGACATTTATCTGTTTTTTTAGGCGCATATTTTATAGTTTGTTCCACAAATTGTGAACAGACATTGTCGATGCGATAGTCTGACGCTTCGCTTCATTTTTTAAGCCATCACTTTCAGCTACTCTCTCAATCGAACATGGGGGATGAGAAATCCTTATCACTGCCCGTAGTTTGCTATGATTGGTTGATCAGCATGTCTTGTGACCGTGCATGAGGTGGACTAGATAATGGTCGGATTAGGCTGAGGAAGAAAAAAACTGATGCATCTGTGCTGAGTATAGAACAGCAGTGGATAGAATGTAGCCTACAGACGATACTACGGAATCAAAAAGGCAATCGATAAATAAATGGAACGATAAGCAGACTCTATACTGGCTTTGGTATCAATACCTATCCCTACCCATCAGTGATGCTGGGTGTGGTCAGCTTGGTGTTGAGTTACTCTTTAGACAATGATGGTAATGGATGCTCAAAAATGTTGTGTACAGTCAACAAAACTCCTTCCCAGGAAGTTGCGTAAATAAAATGGTCAGTTTGAGGTGTGAGGGTAGAGATGGTTAATTTTAAGGTCAGAAATGATTTGGTAGGGGAAGCTTGTTGACCGCAATGGGCATATTACACACCTAAGGGGCATAAGCTGTTTAACAAGGCTTTTCAGCTAAAAGAAAATTGATTCAGCATTGAGTTGGGCGTAAGGATGTTACAGTAGTAGAGAGTGAGGCTAGTGTGACTTCATTTGACCTGGGATGTCATTTGGGTTTTATGTAGAAAGGGATATAAATGGATACATGTGCAAGATTTCTTTGTTGCTGAAATGCTGCAAGAATTAGACAAAAGTAAGGCAATGTAAGGTTACAAATTCCTGGAGGGGCTACGAAGGAAAGTGTTGCTTTAATTGAAACCAACTCACATATGCAGATAAAGGAACATTTTAAGAGCTACTAAAAACAACAGCCAGCTCCACCCTTTCTCTGTCACTCATCTCTATTTCCCATGAAGCAGTCTGCCATCTGTGTGACAGTGCCCGAACACAAGCAAACAGTGCCTTCAGCGCTCCAGTCAAACAATGCCAGGCGGCAATGTCAACGGCAGAGGCCGACCACGGCAGTGCTGATGTTTAGTGAGCAATATGTTTCTCCTCTACAACACATAAATGAAAAATGCACATGAAAGAAAAAGGGAAAAGACCACTTCTCTTGAAGCGCACTCCTTCTGGCAGAGAGTCAAGGGCAAGCTGCCAAGGTACTACTTTTCACTTTCCTGACATGAGGCTGAGGCAGGAAAGGGGAGGGGGGGTGCGTGCGTCAGCAGGTCCGCCTGGGACTCCCTTGCCAGGAGGTGGGAAGAGCATGTGGTTCTTATCTTATCTCTGGGAGGGCTGGAGCGCAGCATCTAACACTGACATTCAGTGAGTGGCAAAGAGGAAAAAAAGACTGAAGATGAAAATGCTTTGACTCCTCTCCCACTGCTCATCTAATTTATTCAATGAGCCGGTGCAGATGAACCTGGTACTACGCATGTGTATATATGCAGGTGAACACACACACACACACACACACACACACAAACACACACACACACACACACACACACACACACACACCGCATTCCACAAGGGTGAGGTGACGGGTGCCGCTAAATGAATGAAAAGTTGTCAAATTGAGAAAACGCTGTTTCATTTTTTTACTGCAGTTTGACCCCTTCTAGAGACACACCCCCGCATGGTGAAAACAAACACACTGCACAAACATGCAAGCCCACATCTCACACTTGAGAGCGAGAGAGAGAGAGAGAGAGAGAGAGAGAGAGAGAGAGAGAGAGAGAGAGAGAGAGAGAGAGAGAGAGAGAGAGAGAGAGAGAGATTTCCATGGAAATGTAATTTGCATTATTTCCACTTCCATGGTCCAGGTCATTGGACGTAAAGGGTAAGGGCTATAAATGGCAAACTGAGATGTAGATAAGGCATGTCCCTTGATCCACAGCCTAATATTGCAGCCACAGGCATGCAGCAGTTAGCAGGTCAAGCCTTCACATTCAGCTCAAACTCAAAAACTTTTTTTCTGCATTCCCTAACGACAGCCAGAGGTGGTAGATCACACAGCCCACAGCAGTGATCCTTAATATTAAAGCTGGCTTACTGCCTTGGAGTTTACATCTCACCCGACCTGGTGGTTTGCGGAAGTGCTGTCGGGAGCCCCACCCCCCACCACCCCTCATCCCCCCCAGAGCCACATCAGTGATCAGGGGTCATGTTCCCTGCTCCACATCTGGACTGATGCTGAACTCTGCAGCCGCTCCACAGAGGGGCCAATGGGGACCCAGTAATGAGAACCACAGATCTGTGCGTCTTCTCCGGCGCCCTGTTCTTTTATGAGCCTTGACACAAGGACAAGTTGTAAAGAAATCTACACGCATGTGGCCTTTTCCCATCCCCTCAGATACCAACCCACGACAAGCTGATGAGAGGTCAACGGACGCCTTGAGGAGAATGTCATCTGTTTCACTGCTCAGATGATGCACTGTGCCCTGGCACTGATCCAGTCCTGCATGGATCTTGATTTTTCTTTTTTCTTTTTTTTAAAAAAAGGGTTCAAACTGTATAACAAGCTAATTTTCTCTGGCTTAAATTTCCTGGGAGTTTAAATAAACACTGAAGAAAAAACAGAGAGAGAGACCAATTTGGCATGTGCGTAGCCCTGGCTGGAATTATTTAGCCATTCAAATTTTAATCAAACTTTAATTTTCATAGTCAGTTATATTGAGCACTACATATAGAAATATATACACATATATTCATTCAGTGAAAGTGCTCAGAGGAATCCTCACTGTGAGAGAGAAGGCATGCGGTGGGGCAGGAAATGTCCAGTGTGAGCACTTCCTGCCTGACAATGCAGCCTTCTTCACCGAGTTAAGCAATTCGTCGACAACCAATTGGGTTTTAAAAATGCCTGGGAGATCACATTAGGGCTGACCCAGACTGACCCCCAAATCTGACCACAACTATCCACAAACAATGCATACAAACATGCACAGGCTTATATATTTTTCCTGCAACATGAACAAACAGCTATTCATATAATATCCCAGGATAAACTCACTGCTCAGAATTACATGAGCATCCAGAAAGTGAATGAGCCAACAACACGTTAAAAACTGGAGTCTGTTGGACCATTTCACAAAAGGACAAACAACGATTGGAGAAACATGCCAGCATTTGCCAGAGTACAAAATAACTGTGTCTGGGACACCATCACATGTCTAATATTTGTAGAAAGCAATAATATTTGTATTAACAAGAACACTGAAATATGTGTCATGTTGTTAAAAATGAATTATAATCAAATGATTCCCTGATCCCAAACCAATTGCAGGGAAACATGCAGTGAGAAGGGAAACAGAGTGTCAGATTAATCCCACATTTAACCTAGATTAATTGACAGCTGTAGTAACAGTCAAATGTGAGCTATGATACTCACACATAATGACAATTAAAGCAAAAGTAGAAGCAGGCAGGCAATGATGAGCTTTTTTTCCCCGACCAGTGTATTTTATTAAGATCTGCCGCATCTACTGTTGTTTTGTGAATTCAAAGTGTGTAAGCTTTGTGAAAACTCAAATTCTTGTCCTTTTTTGGTCAGTATGAGGGCGGGATACCTACATACTGTACCTCAATATTACATTCCAGGACTGCAGTTTACTGCTATGTGTGTATTTTTGTATATTCCCAGGCCCCAAACTGCTCACTTGTTATTACAGGGTTGCCACTAAAGGTCATTTGAGGTGCCACTTAAACAACTGGACCCACTAGTTATTTATGTGGCACACAAAGTAAGTTGACACGGTAATATTGCAAAGATACAAAAACGGAAAAAATGCAAAAAAGTGTATTTAAATCGGAACAGACACCCACCCTTATTTTGCATTTGTTGGTTATTCTGGTGCGAATTTCTCTCTTTATATATAAAAATTGTAATATTGTGGAGGGACCTCACTCCGGCCAGGCTGCAGACTTCGCTTCGCTTTTTGATGCCATGTCTTACTGCAGCCCTGCGGACTGTCCCTGCATGCTCATATCCGATATGTGATTCATAAACCCGCTTTATTTATTTTTTATTAAAAAAGGACCGTAGACACACACACACACACACACACACACACACACACACACACACACGCACACACACACACACACACACACACACACACACACACACACACACACACACACACACACACATTTTCCGAATTACAATCCTGTCCGCCCGGTCTCCCTCCAATGAAGTCCCCACCCATCTCGATCAGCTACCAATCTGTCATTCATAAAGTTGGGTAGACACATGCGAAAATAACGTACGCCTGCAGGACCAAAGTATGTCAATATTTTCGCAATTTTCTGTATTTGTGCGTAAATTTCACTTTGATTTTGTTACACACTTTGAGAGTTTTAATCAAAAATACATACTTGCACCCAGGAAACAGTCCGTTAACCTTCTGAAACAGCTTGTTGAAGACGGGCCATCTTCCATGTCGGACTGTGAGCGCAAAAGGAGAGAGGAGCCACGGAGAAAAGTGCGCCTCTGCAGCTGCAACTTGGTGCGTCTCGGCAAAAAACCCCAAAACAAACTGCCCGAACTATTCCAGTAAGCGATGGGGGAATGTTGTCAGAGCTTCGCGATGTGCACGGTTTAGGAAGGGCAAGAAGAGCAGTGTGCTTCTCCCCCCTCCTCCACCAGCGCTATGACCCAGCACCGCTGGCCGAGGTGTAGCTACAGTCGGCCCGCCTCCTCGGCGTGGTGGCTCCGCTGTGGATTTGCAGCAGCAGACTGGAGGAGCGGAGACGTCGACGCATAGACACAGAGACGGGCGTAAACGCGCACACACGCACACACACAAACAAACGGGGGAGAGGGGAAGACAGGAGCGCGCCAGTGTCGAGTCAGCCGCAACTATCCAGCACGACTTCCGCACTTGCTTTCAGAATAAAAGCCATACCGCAGCATGATTGTATAGGGCAGTGGTTCTCAAACGCTTTTGTCTCGAGGCACGCCATTTATGAAAATAGCTATTTCCAAGTCACGCCTTTACGTATGATATACTATAATATCAAGGTAGTACACTAAACCAGACTCCAAGGCACACCAGTGTGCAATGTAGGACACAACGTTTAAGAACCCCTCATGGTTGCCCTGTAAGAAATACTCCAATTAACAATTATATAGATATTTAGGAATTTAAGTAACAGTATTTTTCAGGACTTCGTACAATTTTGACCTTTATTCTCATTGTGTGAGACACTATATTACTACAGCGTTTTAAAATACACCAAAGGCCATTACAGAGTGCTTAAACAAGGGTGACATCTTCTTCCAAAATCAGTGATTATCAATATTTGCAAAGATTACATTTGTTTTTCTTCTACCACACACATGTTTAATTTGAATGGCAAATCGTCCTCGTGTCCGGTGTTTTTGCGCGTTTGACGCTTATGTGAGGCGCGCTCTCGACGCTGCTGAACTGCTGTTCCTGTTCCTAAATTTGGCTGCGTAAAGGGGCCGAGACAATCTGCCCTGCGCTCTCCAGAGACACGCCGCTGTTTCCTGATCCACGGCTCAGTGGTCAAGGATGAGACGGCGACAACCTCCAAATTTACAGCACGGCAGATTAATGGAGCGTCAACTTTCGCATACAGTGACTGAAAAGGTCCAGCAGCACAGTGTTTAAACACCTCACTGTCTGTACTGGTTGTGCCATTTAGCAAGGTACTGAATTTCTTCCTGGGGTCGACCCTGGCCTGTCACCTCCTCGACAGTGAGAGAGTTAAAACTGGGATCAACCTGCACAGGGTTGGGTACTAAATCCAAAATTTATGAATGCCTTGTATCCAACTAGCACCTTCATTCACACAGCCTCACATACAGTATACTGCCCTACAAAGACTAGTAACTACAAAATCAATAATAACATTATTTCAGCACAATTTTGGGCCTGAAAGTATGGAGGTTAGGATTGATTTGGATACAATTATTAAACAGCATACTAGTAAACCATAATCCATCATCAATGTGCCAAATATTAATTTGTTAGGACAGTAAACATACTTAAAGGCATGTTTTTTTTGGTACTGCAGTATACAGCCAGTCAAAAAGAGATCCCTCTGGTAAAAGTAGTCAAACATTTGAACACATTTGAACACACTTTCACAACGATGCAGCATTAAGACAAGCATATTTTAATGCACAGAAAATCCAGTGCGTGAGAGTTAGTAAGCAAGCAGAGATAGTCTAAACATTGATCATACCAAGGTTTAATTTGTTTCATCTAGCTCGAGATTTGACATCAGGTCCTTTTGTCTGAAGTAAATAAGATTTGTCCGTCTGCCTTTTTCTGGATTGCTGTTGATATTTCAGCTCCTGGCTTCAAATATCTGCAGAGACTTGCATTTACTAAAGGAATGTATTCAATTGATTTATTTCACCAGGCGTACATTAACATAAATTATAATTGTAAATATTGCCTTGAATTGGCACGATAAAAAACATCAGTGTAGTCCATTCCTTAAGCAAAAGCGAAACTCTGCACATCTGCAATGCAAACGGAATATTTAGACTAGAGTCATAATGTTACACTAATAATATCAAGTCCCATAATTATTTAAAGAAAATCACCTAATTAACCTCAAATTCAGGTCAAGCAGATGAACATTTTGCACTCTGCAATGACTGGAGAAGAAATAGATGCACAATGCTTAAAAAATCATTAGAAAATTAGACAGTTAAGCCAGAATAACCTCCAGTGCAAGTTTTTTTTTTTTCTCCTCTGCTTTTTGTTATTTTCAGATTCAAGTGTTAGTCAGAGGATTTCCTGTATCAGTCTGAGCTGTCTCTGACGTCTTTAAGGCCATGCTTAGTTCCTGTTAACGGTACAGTTTTTGCCTCAAAGCTCTAGCCAAGGAATGCATCACCATTGATGTTTATATTTCCACTAAAATAATTCATTTCTACATAATAAATATGTAGAAAAGGGACACAATTGATTTACGGGACAGCAAAACCAACTCTGACACAGAACTAATTTTGTATCCTAAACTGCAAAACAACCCATAATATACAACACACATAAAGATCTTAGACCAGACTAAATGTACATATGACGACATGTATCAACAAGCGTGGAGCCTAAATGATCCCTGTTTGAAGCTTTTTTTCTCTCTGTGTGAATAGTCTAAGTAAGGATCCCATATCAAGTTCCAAATGAAGTGCGTTCCCTATCTACGCAACCTTTGTAGATGTGTGCTTGTGTTATCAGTGCTCACAGCGCACCTCAACAGCTCTGAGTCGGTAACACGATACAGCATACAGTGTGCCAGACTCCCTCACAGCCGCAGCATTACATACTGATCATATCGGGGAGGAAAGAGAGAGAGAGAGTGAGAGAAAGAGAGAGAGAGAGAGAGAAAGGTGTGGGAGCTGTGGCGGGTTGCGTCAGCACGCGCGCTATCAATCACTGGCATTCCTACACTCTCGAGCAGCTGGTCCATTCAGAGGTCACGCATAACATAATGGATTCTCTCTGACACACTGTCGCTTTCCCCTCGATTTTCAGACAGATGAGAAAAGCCCTTCAATCAGGAATGTGTCTTACAGTGACACATCAGTTTATTTCACATGCATGATGCTGCCTTTCGATGATTTGAAGTGTTGCAGTAAAGCATGCATTTGCTCATTTGAAATACTAAGGAATTTGTGAGGTTGAATGCAAGTAATGCTGAAGGGAAAGCCAAATAAATTCAGCCATTTAGCGAATTAGTGACACGGTTAACACCCAACACACTGCCAGCCTTTTATTTGAGGATGGATACATACCCTTTAGATACCATTTTGGTCGGGAAAAAAATCACCTAAAATGTTCATGCCTTTAATCATATTAACATTAATCCTATTTTATTCTGACTTGTGAAACTAATGCAAATGAATGAAGCAGCTTCTAAGATTGCTGTCAAATGTAACACACACACACACACACACACACACACACACACTCAGAGAAGAAGCTCTGAGCTCTCCAGCAGCTCCTTCAGGGCTCACCTCCGTATGTCCTCCCTGCACTTCAAGTAGCTTATGCACGGAAATTTAAATAGAAAACAAATACTTTCAAACGTTTCCAGCAAAGTTCATGACTGGAAGTGTATGAGCTTAAGTGAGACGGTTATGGGTGAACGACTTATAGGGAAATGCAGTAGATCACAAAGGATGCCTCGACTGTCTGTGACCCAGCAGTGAACCCTTCTTATCCACGGCTCTCTGAAGTTGCAGAGCCAACGCTTTAAAGTTTGAATGATTATTAAACAAGTGAATTGAAGTGAATTGACTAATCTTGACCTGTCAGATCAAACTGCTATTTTAAATGCATTTCAATTAGTCCACTCGGTATGAAATAGAAACATAAATTGTACTAAAGTCATGGTTTATCTTCACAGAAAGCTGTACATAGTGTTTGAACACATGAGACACGGTTGAGTGAGTTTTCTTATGTTACAAAACGACGCAGGAGCAACAGAATGATCCCAGCAAATCTTGAGCTGTCACATGTTTCCTGTACTATTTTAAGTGCACAAAGCAAGCAGTATTTTGTTAGGAACACATTGTTTGTTGCCTGGCATCTCTAGTAAACAAGTTCAGGATTAGTTTATCATCTCAATGTGACCCTGACATTTTAAGACTTTGATGAATACATTTCCAGTTACGTTTAAATTGAAATTGGAGTTATTATTTATCCCAAGTGGAACATTCAGTTGTATAACTCTACTGATGTTAACACAAAAGTAACAAGTAAAAGTCCTGCATTGTAACCAAAGTGAAAGTATGTAAAGCATCAAAAGTCTCACCAATACTGATAAATGAATGAGGATTGTTTTTTAGATGTAATAAGATTAGATAAGATTAACTTTTTCTTGACGATAGCACAAAGTGACGTCTTCAAATTGTTTTGTCCGACCAAGCTGGAAATTTGTTCAGGTCTAATTGTATTCACTGATTAATTTCATCTATGACCGTGCATAAGTTTTTATAAGCTCAGCATATGGTGTGTATGTAAAACTAGTACTGGGCAGTATTTATTCATATATATATTTTAAGATTCTGGCAGTTGAACAGTATTTTTTTGACTGGTATTTTTTATAACCGGGTCTTATTTTAGGTTTCTAGTGGTTTATTCTACTGTCGGGATTACACAGAATTAAGAACATGGTGTTAATCGGTGTACTTGGTAAAGGTAAAATTACTAGCATTACAAATTGTTTATGTGTCATGGTGTTTTGCCCTATAAGAGAGTTAGTTGTAGGCTATTAATTGTTAGAATTAAAAGTTATAATTGTTAGTGAGAAGGGTATTCAGATAATAGTGGTCCTCGATGGTCAGGGCAAGCTGTTAATGTATTACTCACAGCTTGCTCTGACTGTAGTGCTCTTATATATACTGTATATAGTATATACTGCCCAACACAATATTAAACCTTAACTAATAACTAAAGCTGTTAGTAACTGGAATAAAAAGTACACTATTCCCCTCTGGAATCTATTAGGATTGCCTTGGGATATCATCATGTAAGGAACCTTTAATTTCTACTTATAGTACTTGGTCCTTGTTGATTGTGCTGCATTGGGGATCATTTGAAACATACAGTATTTACAGAAGAGGATGGATAATAAGCAGACAGGCAGGTCAACAGATGGATTTTATGGCTAAATCTGTGTCACAGTATTGTTGTATTTATTTGGATACAGTTGGAATAAATGAACTAAGCATCACAGACCCAAGAAAACCTCAAAATGTCCACCAGGGCTTTATACGGCTTGATCCGTATCAATTTGGACAGGCAGTGCGCACTCTTTTCTGTGTCAACATTATCCTGCCACCAAATCCTATATCCATCTGTGAATGGATAGCATGTGTGTTACAGAGAAATTTATGGAAATAAAAAAAAAGTGATGACGAAAGAAACTGAAATGACATGTGCAGCACATGCAGAATGTTCCTATGGTCGTCTGCTGGGGGATCAACAGCTGACTGGAGAGTGAAGTGGTCGGCGGCCATGCTTAACTTTTTTTCCCCTCTCGGCTGTTTTTTAGCTAACATCCTCCTGATGACCACAGCCTCTGTCTCCCGACATAAGAGCTGCACATCTTCAGACGTGTGTGCGCTTGCTCGCACACAGCCTTACCCCCTACCCCCACTTCACAGACCTCATCCACTTAAGCACATTTCTGATTCAAGCCACTGTACAAGCCTTTTGCACTCTGCACACACACATACACCCCAGATGTAAGTGAAACATTTACAGATCACATGCGAGCACACGCAAACATGAACACACATATACACACACAGGCGCATAGTAACATCCGTGTAGGCATACACACACATCACATGCGGCAGACACACACCACAGAGACTTCAAGTCCCCTCCCCCAACTGAATAGTCTGTTCTGACAATCCACAGGACAGCCGGAGCATTGACGTCAGAGGCAGGCCCATGAAAATACAGGGTCCCTGGGGGGCTGAGGGAGTTATGCACATCTTCACAGCTTGGCTCGCAACTAGTTCAACAACCAATGAGCATATTACTGCCTCTGTTGACTTTTTATTTGTCTGAAAATGCAATAATTATAATAAAAAAAGGAGTTACAATTTTCACAAAACCTGGCATTCAGAAATTTGCATGCGACTGCAATGCGGATCGTCTGAAATGTGACGTCAATGGACGTCATTGCACTGTGATCCATTAGGACAAATGTGAGATAGGTGCATAATTTAGGTTAATGGAAACACAAATCACAGCACATCATTGCCCTCACTGTGTTGTCTTGATAATTTTGAATAACTGCTGTCAGGTTGTAGTATATTAGACAGACCCAGAGGAAAGGTTTGTTGCTCGCTCAGACGTCCTCACAGTCCCAGGAGAGAAGATGACATCTTTGTTTACCGCTCAATGTTCTGAACATCGTTCTGTTTTTTTTCTTCTTCTTCTAAGACATCATTAGGACATCAGAGCCATTAATCTTATTGTTCTCTCTTCTTTTCCTCCTCTCACCTTTTTTGTGTGTCTATGGCACATTGTGTAACACAATTCATGTTTGTTTGCCTGTAACCACATACAGTATGTGTTGCTGTAGTCTTAGCTGTTTTCTTGATCTTACCTGAATAAAAAAAATGCTTTTGTCTAATTTGATCTTGATATTTAGGGGTAGAGAGCCCTATAGATTATTAGGCAATGTTAGTAATACAGATGATCACTTTACTGAAGGAGTAATCAGCCTATGGATTTTATGTGTGTTCAGACATTACAAAAGCAATAAGGAAAATAAGGGGGTGAATATAAATTAAATATTGTTATATTTAGATTCAAGCCATCATACATACAATTACACAATTAAGTTTATGTTACACTGAATTTAGCAGCAGGTTGTAATTTTGAATTTGTATTCCAAAAATGAATAACCTAATTAAAAGTTCAAAAATGTTGTTGAATTTCTTACTGCAGCCACACTCTGATTAAGAACATACAATTGGCCCTATAGCCTAAAGTATGCAGCAATTAGTTATATTAAAAACAATCACCATGGTCACTAGATAGCTGTGACATGAAAAGTAATTATATCAAACAACATAACCAACAAGCATAAATACCAAACATGCTTTACTGTGTGTGTGTGTGTGTGTGTGTGTGTGTGTGTGTGTGTGTGTGTGTGTGTGTGTGTGTGTGTGTGTGTGTGTGTGTGTGTGTGTGTATGTGTGTGTGTGTGTGTGTGTGTGTGTGTGTGTGTGTGTGTGTGTGTGTGCATGTAATGTGGTCTCACCTCACTTATTCACACTGGTCAGCTCTATCTACTCACACTTTATTTGCTGCCTGTGTCCTAAAGTCATTCCGTCATTGACTTGTTCTTACAGAAAATGGCAACGAAGACCCAAAGGGATAATTCAAGAAAGAATGAATGAACGAATGCAATGGTGGGAAGGCTTTCCTCCGCATTTCCTGAGATTATTCCTCCCTCAGCCAATCATAGTGCAATTTGAATTGCTGTGATGTCAAATCAATGCATCAAAGTCTTGGCTTTCATATACAACCACCCACTTCTGTTGAAATGGGCGAGAAAGTCCATCCAACTGGTGTGGGATTACCAAAATCATGACCATGATCTGTCTCGCCTGGAGGATGTGGAAGGTCAGCGTAAACTACAAAGATTTGTATGACATCTTACGGAAATGTATGCACAGTGTTATCGTACAAATTAGTTAGGCAAGGCTGTGGGAAGTTTCATCATTCATCTTGTCCAGGGTAAGTACATAGTGTTAAGGGTTTTAGCATTTGTGATGCTTTTAATGGAAAGAGTCAGGAAAGTACATAGAGGAAGAATAGTTTCAAGTTGACTTAAGCTATAGTTCCTATGGCCCTCTAAAGGGTGGAACTAGAAGGCTTTTATATTCAACAGAGGCTTTGATAGTTTTCTCCTTATTGCAGCAAATCTGGATCCGAGCTCTCATTGAGATTCAAATGTACACGTCAAATATGCATGATGCTCCACCTCTTTGTTTAATCTGAACCCATTCTGTCGTAACCAGCTACAGATGAGGGGTTACCAACGTAGAGTCTACCCTACAAGGACATGACATGACATGACACCGGAGCATCTTCACAGTGGATACATGGGCCTGAGCCCACATTTTGTGGTCTGCACAGCTGCCACATGTTCGGACTCGGCTTTATCTTGGAGGACTTTCACATGGTGGATATGGTGCAGTGCTATGTAACCATTAAACACAGAATGATTTCTTGACAGTATTATCACATCAGTGAAAGCGCTGTGTAGATTACACAGCAGGAATTGCATCTTGTGTCACAAAGGGCCCAAGGGCAAGTGTCCTCTAATATAGCTTGGCTCTTCAGCTGCCTGCATGTCCCTCCAGAAGAGTTGCAGCACTGGCTTGTCAACAGGAAACGGGCTGGTCTGGTGAAGGTTGCCTTTTATGGGCTCACTGACAGTAACAGCATGTTAAGGGAACCTGAGGAGGATGATGGGCCTAACTTTCACTTGGGGTGGAGCTGATTAAACGACATCCTGTTCTTTCCATTAAAGTGTATATGTGATATCGGTTTCTGCTGTCTGCTCTTCATTCTCTGCAGATAGCTTAGACTTGTAACAATGTGCTCCCTTTTGGAGATTCCTTAGCAAGCAGGGTCTGTACACCCAGCCTCTTCAGTATGACAAGCGTACGTAAGAGCACATGGTTAGGCTTTCCAAAATGAGAGAGCTTGATACTCTCTCTACCTCTATCTGCCAATGGTGCTCCAGACCTTGAGAACAAAGAAAGATGAAACTGCCTGACTGGTCAGTGGGCAGTGGGCAGACTTATTGGACTGACTATCTGATAGTCTGACTATCTGACTGATAATCCAACCCAATTTGGTGCAGGCCATATACAGAACATACCAAAGTCTAATTCAGGCTAGACATTTCATTAGTCCCCATTCCAGGGACAGCTTGTTAACTGATCTGTCTGAAAGGCTACACTGTAATGTCACATTTAGGTATTCTATTAGTATTCAATCTTCAACTTTGTAGAAATCTGGTGGGTAATGGTGGTTAATAAAGTAGAGTCTGACAATTATCTTGTTAATTCATAGTCAGACCCCAGAAACCAACGATGGTTCAGTCAGTCAAGCCAAAGAAAAAGAAACAATATTTAAGGTGCAAAAGGATCACAGGCCCACATCTAACTTAACTCAGTTTAAAGTTGTTGCTAAATTGAGTATTTCAGCACAGTCCTGGTAGATTCTTAACACTTGTCATAACACAATATAATCACCCGAAAATGAATCTGGTCAGTGGCGGGGATTGATTAAATCCTTACCAAGACTCTAACTGGTTGGTCTTGTTGTCATCAATTCAGTTAAGACAACATCATAATAAATACTCACAAAAGTAATTGCTAAGACTAAGGAAAATAGTCATATACATATATATATATATATATATATGTATATGACCAGACCATTATATATATATATATATATATATATATATATATATAATTGTGGTGTTAGCTGGTTAGTACAAGTCATTTTAAGTGTAAAGGGTAAAAAAAGCCCAAAAAAAACAACATTCAATTTATATGTTACTACTTTATCCTAATAATTAGTGTACTGCCTAGTACCAGAAGAAATGCACCTCTGATAAAAAAAAGTTTAATGTATGCCAATTTTATGGGCAACTGTTATTCTGAATGATTAATGACTCTATCCCTGCAGGGCAAGTCCCATTCCCCGTTTATCTATATGAAGGTCAAAGGTCACAGCAAACTGTAGAACCCCTGGAAGCTGATGGGTAGTCTTGTGCATCACTGCAGCCTGAAAAAGGTCCCTCTAGACAGCGAAAAAAAAATCCAAATGTTTGCAACATACTGTAGGTTTGTAAGGGTGGACTCGGAGCAGCAGAGCTTACTCCGACTGCAAAAGGAAGTATTTGTAAAGTCAGAGTACTGCCAGAATTCCTCTATCTAAATTAAGAACATCAGGCAATGTGGACAGCTGTGGCTAAATTATATCATGCTAAATGGCTTGTACAAATACAGTTCTAAGACTTAAACTGGTTATGACTGGTTATATATATAAAGACACTGACACAAAACGTAATGTGTTTTTCAGTTTTCTCTTCCCAAATTACAGTTTAACACCTTTGAGATTGAATTATATGCTTTTACTTATTTAATATTTCTATAATTTTAGTTTATTAGACAGATCTGGAAAATTATAAATGAGACCTACAGGGATACATTTAATGTGTTTTATTTTCTGGCCAAATGCATATTATCTCTCCCCAGTATTTAGTTATTTTAAGGCTCGATCCATGGTGAATATATTCAATTTCACATGTCTTCTGCTTGTGTGCCACATGCTGACATATTTAATGTGTCTGTATAACACCTCTAATGCTCTCAGTGGCTCGCCGTGATTCAGACCTCGCACTGCACAATTAAATTCAAGCGAAAGAGGATTAACGTCAGTAATATGGGGAGAAATTAATGAAAGAAATGTTGATAAGGTTTCTATCAATGCATGAGAGAAAACAGAAAGAGCATTCAGAGAGCACACAACGGACAGGTGGTGCAGATATGTGATATAGAGTGCTGCAGTGGAGGGAAGTGCAGAAAGCACATGAATCAAAAGAAGAAGAAAAAAACACATTTAAATGGGTGAAAAAAAACGTGATGAAAGAAGTGTGCAGGGGGAGAGGGAGGGGGGTGGTGCGTGTATCTGCGTCAGAGCCAGAGCCAATGAAGTCAGAGATGGGGCAGGCTCGAGCAGCAGATGCTGTTACTGCCACTCACAGCACCCGCCTGGGCCTCATGTCCTCTACGTCACAGAGCTGGCACAAATTGTGCCTGCTTGAACATTTCTTTCTCTCTCTCTCTCTCTCTCTCTCTCTCTCTCTCTCTCTCTCTCTCTCTCTCTCTCTCTCACACACACACACACACACACACACACACACACACACACACACACACACACACACACACACACACACACACACACACACACACACACACACACACTGTTAGATGTAATTTATGTGCATTGAAAACATAGAGCACCATTCAATTACATTTAAAGTAGCACACCTACAGATGTATTTTATTCCCTTCAAAGTATAACCACAAAGGAAAATACAGTACAAGAGAGCTTACTTATATTTTCCTATAAAGCAACTGTTTTCCATTCATTATTTGTTGCACCCTATATAACATTAAGCTGTTCAACATCAAGCTAATGTTTTTGTATTTAAGTAAATGCAGCATATAGCCTGGTAGCTGATGCAACTGCCGATATTTCCAGAGGAGCCAAATGGCTTTCTTGCGTCAGTATCAAAGGATGCATTGCTAATAAAGGAACTGGCCAAGAATAATATTACCTTTCTATTAGGGCTGTATTATTCTAACTTTGCTAACACATTAACTGATTAATTAGGGATTTGTCTGTCTCTTACTTGGTAATAAAATCATAATTTTTTTTTAAAAAGGGCACTGTTAAGCAAATAAATGTACGTCTTATTTCTTAGATTGTTTTGTCTCTGACACACACACACACACACACACACACACACACACACACACACACACACACACACACACACACACACACGCTCGCTCACTCACTCACTCACTCATGCGTCTCTCACATGCAAACCCTGGTTATTTAGATTAGCAGGCAGGGTTTTCTGTTGGCACCACTTGTGACCTAGATTATCACATCTGTAATTCCAGAGGATGACTATGATGATGTGCATGTAGTCTGTGGAGGGGAAAGAAAGAAAAAAACACCAAACAAAACAAACAGTCCTCGTTCACTTTGCTGACGTCACTGCTCCATGTGAAAAGCTTCACTGTGTAATCGTGTAAAACTGCTGCATGCAAAACAGGGGGTCAGATGTGCCTATCTGATGTGGGCGCAGGAGCGGGCTCTTGTGATCATGTGTTGAGCACACACACGTGTAAAAAACATGCACACTGCTGCAAATATTGTCTTGAACTAAATGTCTATTGTTTCAGTATATTTTCCCTTTTTTTTAAATAAATGTACATTTCTCCGATTAAATACATCAGGGACATTTTGCTTTCCATCTCAGATCTTCTTATTTTATTTTTTTTAATCAACATGTGTCCTAAAACATGATTCAGATTTTTTTGTGTGTGCCTCTGACACACTGTTACGACAATGAGAGCCGCAGCTGCAGCTCTGCTGGCAGGAGTCACATCCTATAGGTGATGACGCAAGCAGGAGCCATGACCTCATCAGCTCCCCATCAGTGTTGGTGTGTAATTTACGCAGGTACGATGCTTATGTACAGTTTTGACGTACTTGTACTCTTCTTGGGTGTATGATATACTACATTATACTTCTACTCCACCAGAGTCTGGAGAAAAATACTCACATATCTTTGATATTTTTAATTAGTTATTTTGCAGGTTCAGACTGACTATTAAATTATAAAATGTTGTTAGATTAAGCCACCCAGCAGCATATAAAGCCTTTGCTAATTATAGTCCAGTAGTATATTGCACACATATATATATATATATATATATATATATATATATATATATATATATATATATATATATATATATATATATATATGTACTTCTGGTATATCTTGAGGCCAATACTTTTGTACTTTTACTTAATTAGATTTTAAATTCAGTAGTATGTTTAAACCATGGTACTACTCCTTTTAAGTAAAATATCTAAATAGGTCTTTCACCGCTGCATCAAACCTTCACTCTGCACTCTTCCTCACGCACACACACACACACACACACACACACACACACACACACACACACACACACACACACACACACACACACACACACACACACACACACACACACACACACACACACACACACACACACACACACACACACACACACACACACACACACGCATACACACACACACACACGCATACACACAATGATGATTCCCTACAAAAGGCAAACACCCTCCCTCGGTTCTATAGAAGGCAACCACTCTGCTTAACACGTCTGCTGATCTCTGAGCTGAGAAGCCAACAACGTCCTGGTCAAACGTAAGCCTTTTAACTACCAAACAAACACGCATCATTACTTACAGCTGAGTGATGTCACACAGCCTGTCAGAGTGAATTTCTTGTGACGCTGTTTGGTGTGTGTGTGTGTGTGTGTGTGAGAGAGAGAGTGTGTACGTTTGTGTATACACTGAGGCGCTGCTGACAGACTGTTTGACTGCTCCTTGTGCAAGCATTACACATGGACACACCAAGAGGACGTTATCTTTAACACAAAAACCCAGCTCATATGTATACATATATTAAACATTTATAATCTAAATAAATATATAGTTTTATTCACATTTGATGCTTGTTCATTTTGTACTTGTCCTGTTTAATTTTACCCACAACCTGCCAGATGTGCTTTTATGTCATAAGCATAAAGACAAATAATTATTTGAATATTCAACATTATGAGTACATTGGGGAGATCGGTGCAAAATAAAATAAAATTCTTCAATTAATATCTAATGTTCACAACCTAATTGCATTGTACGAAATGTTCAAATGGTGTTCCTCATGTCGAAATCCTACTGAAATGTTATGTTATTTTTTTCAGTTCCATTCAGTGTTAAAAGTCACTAACGACAAGAATAAAGCAGAGGCAATGGAATGCAGCTGACTTAAGCATTAAATCATACTGTATGAGTTGTTATAAAATAATTTTGTGCCTCAGAAAATAAATTATTTGAAAAAAAAGACACCAAGAGAGAGGAAGAGAGAGAAAGCTCAAATAAGTTGGGGAGTGGCTGGGGGGACAAGTGGTGGCTCGCTGGCTTGCCTCATCAAAAGCCAAACAAAGTCATTATGAATCATGGGTGAGCAATACAGGTGATGATGTACAGGCCTGTCAATCTCCCTTTACAGCAGACATCAGAACATGCCAAGACGGCTGAGCAGCCAGAAGTCAGGTCTGCCTGTTTACCGATAACACATGGACACAATTCATTCATTAACTAAACACACACACACACACACACACACACACACACACACACACACACACACACACACACACACACACACACACACACACACACACACACACACACACACACACACACACACACACACACACACACACACACACACACACACACACACACACACACACCTGAGGCGTTACTCACATGTCGATCAGTTTTTTAAATCCTGACTCATTGTATTTTAAAATCCAATTGTTCTATCCAAATACGTAACAAGAAAACTTAACCTTAAGTCAAATGGAAACTGTAAAAAATGAAAACCAATAACATTAGTGTAATGTAACAATTCACATAAACAATAAAATGGAATTATTATTTTTTTCTGCCTTCTGCTAGTTTGCAAAAAAACTACCATTGCAACCTCTTTTGACATTAGAAGATCAAATAAATCGATAATTATGGAGAACATATCTGCAATCATTACAGAGACTGCACATACTAATAATAAAGGAATATGTGAATCCAGAGTTACCGGTTGTCTGCTTCATGGGGAATCTCTCTGACACTGCTCCCTGTATTTCATCTTTATACTTTAGCCCCACCTAGTGTCTGTCTGTCTGTCTGTCTGTCTGTCATCAAATATGATGAAATGAAGACATTTTGATTCTATCCTTGTGCAGATTTGAATAATGCACTATTGTAACCTGCAATACACATTAAGACCACCATGTGGTATTCTTGTACAAGTTGAGCTTGTTCCAAACAGTCATAGACTCATAAACTGAAGCTGCTGCTCAACGTTGTCTCAAGAGAAGAACATGGACAAGAATATTCATGCAGATATCTGAGGGTTTGAGTGAGGTAGCATGTGGTTTCTACACTAAGTGCTCTGTGGCGTCACAAGAGTGGCAGACAGGCCCGCTGCACCTCCACAGTCTTTCAGCATCGCAGGCACAAAGCCAAGCTAAAGAGACACACATGGTGCACTGCTGCCGAGCTGCCCCTCAGTTTAATCTGTGAGGACAAACCAATCCACAAGATCTGGAAATATGTTCTCAAAAGTCTGAATTCAAAGACAATCCCTAACTGGCCTGATCGTCTGTCTCATAGGAACAGGGCTTTTTTGTTTCTGTGAGCGGAGGCCATTTTGTAACGTTCTTCTTAATGTATTGTCAATGAGGTGGGAACACCATTATTGTTACAGTGGAGAAGATATATGGAAACTATTTGTCCTAATGGGTGTGACGCAGGATCAAGATGACACAAATTGTTGACCTGCCAACCACCATATAAAAAAGAAAAATAATTCTCCTGGTTTTATTGTCCCATTAATAAAGTTCTGTGCAAAGTGTTATATCGATGGATGGATATTGTCATTTCTGTGGCTTCTTGAGCTGTTTCATGGAGGGTTTTTTGGTGAAATTTATACTATTTACTATAATATTCTCATGTATAAATAATCTACATACTTACAACACATCCAATGAACTAAATAAGCATTAAAGCCGCACGCTGCATCAATATTTGTTAGGATTAAATTACTATTTTTATTGTGAAAGGGGGTCCCTGATACAGAGAATTAGCGCCCAAGTCTGAAGTTCCCCCTCAGCTCTATGAAGCATTTTAGTATCTTTCAGCTGAGTGTTTTGATTTTACAATCTGACACTTTACAATTTAGGCTCATTCTCACTGCTTTCATCCAGAGCATATAGACGGAGCAAGAGAAAGTGGGGAGCGCGAACCGGAGGATTTTGGATGGAGTACAGAGTTGATATTTGCATTTTACAATCGAAATCTAAACTTTTTCACAAGGCATAACTCTACTTTATCTGGTAACACCTGAGGGTTTGACTAATATCTGGATCAATCAGTACCATCCCATAAGGTTCTAATGTAATGAAAACATTTTCACTGCTTCAGTAAATAGGACGAACCTTAGACCTTAGATACTGAACGAAAATCTACTGTGGCAGTGCACGGTACAATATAGTGCTGCCATTCTGCATCAAAGCAAGCGGTATCTTGAGTGGGAGGGGTTCAGTGGGTGTGTACCCCCTAAGTAGTCACAGATGCCAGGCACAGTCGGGGAAGGAAGCGCCCAGCTCTCCTTCCATGTAAGCCAAGGGAAACTCTCATTTGGGCATGGACCCAAAATGATACAGAGCCAAAGACTGTGATGCAAACAGGTCGCATCGTCAGTGTAAACAAACAAGTCTTGAGGTCTGAGGAAGCTGTAATGTTTACCATAAATCCAGCCCAAGCATCTATTAGTTTATATTAAGGGTCAATTTACTCAAGTTACAAAAGCCTCCCCTCTAGTGCTAATTGACCATGCAGATAATGCAATTTATTTGTCCAGGTTTGGAGATATCTGTTTCCGAGACTTTGGAAAGTGACAGTGTTGAAAAATGATTATGCTCATTTTCAGGTTCATATTTGTATTTTGGGTTTCTACTATAACATGTTTACAGATTTTAATGTTGAAAAAAGAAATGCTCTGCTTAAGTGCCTGTCTCTTTAAGCCCTCCTCCTGAAAGACTCTGCTCTGATTGGTCAGCATCTCTGGGCATTCTGCAGCTGCACTCTTGGTGTCTCTACACCATCACTGCAACCGGGGAATGACTGTAACTGAGATGTAGCAGCACTTTCTACCTAAATATAGCATAGTTGTGACATCACAACCGTACAGAAGTTTTGTCAGCTAGTTTAAAGACACTGTTGCTGAATACGGCCTGTGTGCATTAAATGTTTTGATGCTTTCACAGTATTTATATAGTACCTAAACCTGTTTTATAATAAAAAAGACATGAAAATCTCTCTTTTTAAAATATGGGACCTTTAAAAATGTCAACAGCGTTATCTCTTTCTGGAATAAATGTTTCTCAAGATAATCCACAGACCTCATTGCTAATACCTTGTCCTGACAGCAAGCAATGTGAGTGTGTCAGAGTTAAAATCAGTTTGATTTCTCTCTAAATTGTTTTCTATTGGAATGTCCTAACTGGCTGCAAATGTTACGTGTGTGTAAATGCGTGTGGCAGAGTGGAGCTTTGGGGAGACAGGACGCGAAGGGATGACGCTGGCTCCTTATTTGTTAAACACACTGGGAGTCAGTTAGTGCCTGACAAATTGTACTCTTTTTCAGGAGCATATTTCACAGCTTGTTCCACACATTTATAGATTCAGTGTGGACAAAGAGCGTTTATGCAACGTGATAGTCGATGCTCGCTTTTTGTCGAGACAACAGTTTATTGGACCTACTTTCTAGTAAATAACTTGTCCTCATGAAAACTATTGTTCTTTTGAAACTTGAAAGTCCACAACGACATTTTGCTAATAAAAAAAATGTACATGTGTTTTGAGACACAACCATGTCTCAAAATGTGGCAACCGCAGTAACTGCAACCCTCCCCTCCCCTCCCCCTTAAATAACCAATGACGATTTGCAATGACATCTCAGTAGGAATCCTCCCTAAAAGGGCCCCATGTCATTCCTGTTGAACTTGCATGATGATTTTTCAATAAAAAAAAGAAAAAGGAATTAATGGATGAGGAAAAAACAGAGCTTGACATTATTTAGTGGAGCAGATGATGACAATTAAGAGTAAAGAACTGAATGCTATTATTTAGTCTAGCCGGTGGGTTTACTGGGTCTACTCGTGGCTGCGGGTCCAGCAGGTCCTCTGGTCGAGACTGAGTCATCAAAAGATCTATAACTGGCTCAGTTAACATTGTCACATAATGAACTTGCTCAGTAGCCTTTGTAAACAGCGTACACCAGACTAACGAATTATATGATTAAGTGATGGTACTCAGTGTTTTTATTAATATAGCCAGACTAACAGAATTTAATACAAGAATCAGGGTAACATATTAACATAATAAAGTACAATATAGTTCATTACGAAATAGTGAAGGATATGAGACATAGTATATGAAGTGTTGTGATATAGTATATAGTTATAACATAATATATAATATGAAATGCAAACAATAACAATCCTTTTCTTTTTTATATATTTATTTGGCCCAGATATGATGATGATGTGGGTGCGCTACTACGTAGATGAGGAGGACGTTGGTACTCTTCTTTTTATCCCAATGGGTTTTTTGGCTGATGGATATGCTGTAAACCACCAGAAAAAGAGGTGGGTACACCCTACCTGTATATACCCTTCACTATACCACTGATTTGGCCACATATATACAGTATATATATGTATAGGAATAGGTTCTGACCTAGTCTTGTTAAAGGTATAATATGTAATTGCTTACTGTTAGTGAACACACATTTAAAGTTGGCCCCTCCTCTCCTCCCTGAACAGCAGTAAATCAGAGGAATAAAACTATTACACCTACCTGTACCACAAATAAACACATACACACCTGTGTGTCAGTATGAAATGCTGAGGGGGAGGGGCATCATGTGGAGGCAGATGGGAAAAGGAGGGCTTCTCACCCTGCGTGCTGTTATTGGCTGGGGGTTAAACACCCGCGTGGGTCAAGCCTACACCCAGAAACATTCCTGCCCACCTCGATATAAAAAGAAAATACAAAATCCAGGCAGAGGGCAGGGTCTTTGCAGATGCAGACGCCACGACACTTGTCTAGTGGGTCATAAGTGATTATTAAGAGGGATTACTTTTGAATCAGTTTACACATTGTTTTTTTTAGGATACTATTACATATACACACCTAGGTGTCAAAACAAAATAAAAATCAGTAAGTTTCAGAGGTAAGATGACTGTGATCTAGTCGAGATAAAAAGTAAAAGACAAACGATGAGATGATATGACGTAAACATGCAACAAACATTTCATCAATCATTTGATGCAAAGGAAAGACCACACACGTCTTGTCCTCATACAAGCCGTTTCCATTGCTACAGCACTATTCATGCAAGCAGGCATGCCTCTCTGCTCTAAGGTGATGCTGTTTTTGGCCTTGAACGTACAACTCCTGTCATGAGTTTGCCAGCATAATAGCAGCAACACTGCTGAGCGAGGTATTTGAAAAGCTGCCTCTTGAAAATGAAGAATTCTGGTATTTCAAACTAAAGGATGATCTTAACCAATGTCTTCAGCTAATAGGGCACAGGTACTTTGAGGAAAGTAAAGCATAAAATTCATAAGAACAGGACTTATTTGTTTGTGTATACTGGCTTTTGTTTACCATCTGATGATCATACAACAATTTACCCACATTTGTCTTTTATACTAAATCACTGATCATCCCCATGAATGGATTAGGACTTCCAGATGTTTAATCTCAAAGGGATTTGACCTGTAACAACATTTGTGAAGGGTCTGTGTCCATTGTATCCTATTACATCAATGACTGTAGGTTATTTGGAATAAGTAGTAGCACCAATGTATTGATATTATTTAATATTAAAATAATTAAAGCTGTTTATTGAGCATTTATGTATTACACAAAGAATACAAAAAATAGCTTTGAATTGTTTATCATTGCCAATCAGGGCCATCATTCTTTTATGATTTAGCCGTGGTTTATTTCTATTTTCTCTGAGCAAATAAAAGGGCCCATCAGCAAGCCAGGTCCCTGAGTGCACACACAATAATGGTAGATTTGGCTGTGACTATTGCTTTGAACTTATACAAATCAACCCTACCTTTATAACTGAACATGAAATATCAATCTATGTGAAGCACCATTATACTTCAGATGTTTATAATCCACTTTCTGAGTCAACACATTCTTATTTTCTTTAGTCTTGTCAGACACACTAACAGCCTCTGCAACTCAGATGCCACACTCCCTTTACTTCCCCTTGAACATGAAAGTATGCTCTGCAATCAGACCTGATGCCACACATATTCGACTCCACTGAGGACTGATGGGATTATCAAAGTAATCCACAATAACACACAAGATTGTTTTCTAGGGATAAAACGACTTATTTTACTGGCGAGATGATTGCATAAAGACAGGGTCATGTCACTACAGGTTAAATAACGTACTGTATGGATTCCTTGACACAGCAGGTACAGCGTCTGTGCATCCTGAAAGTATTACCCGTCCGTGTGTCTCTGACTCTGCAAATACTATGCAGCAATATCAATCCATTCAACAGCCCCAGAGAATATAACGTGCCTGCACTCTGGCAACAGTGCAACTTTCACACTGTCGTTTCTGACCATGTCTCCTACCTTGATCGCTGCATCCTGCAGGTGGAGATTCCTCAAAGTCCTGGTCGTCAGGACTTTTCCGTTTCCTCGACATTTGCTGCTCCCCTATTCGAGTGGTCGATCTATCCACCGCTGAATCGATATCTGCGGATAACGTGAGACACCTTCAACCGGCAGGGTATACGACACATACAACAGTCCCGGGGAGGCGAGAAGAGAGACGCGAATAAATCTTAGTCCCATTCATTCAGATCCCTTCTCTATATGTCCTCCTTCCAGCGTGCTTTGTGCGCAAAGTTACCATGCGGTGGCCAGCAGAGCACCTGGACACGCAGCGAGGCATGGAGCCGCTCAGCTCCCGATTCCCGTGGTATTCGGATGTGGAAGGATGAGTTTCCACGGACAGCCCAGAGTGTATTTCTCTTGACAAATGAGAAATATTTGCAGATGAAGTGATTTGTCTATCACGTGCGTCCGGGGATTATGCTTGAATCCCGCTCAGATAGAAGTTACGCACTGGGAGGAAACTTGTTGATCCGCGTCTTAAGGTGGTGGTTTTCGTCACTCCTTATGCTTTCTGTTTTTTTTCTTCCTCAATATCAATTTCATTTACAACGTTGTGTGAGGTGTTTTACTTGAATGGTGCTCGACGACGTCAGACTGCAAGTCTAATCAGGCACGGATGACGCACAGCCGACACAACGGGAACTCTTTGGTATCTTGAAGAGTATAGGCCAATGTAAATGGAGATTATCTGGACGCGGTCTGCCCGCCAAGCGCGAGGCCATTTGGCAACATTTGAGCTGCGCACTAAGTTGCGGGTAGAAAATGCTCTCCGGCAACATCTGTTAAGGAGGAGAGGATCCCTGCCCAGCGTAAAACTGGATACACTGTACTACACGAGTGGTGTGAGGGGAGCGCGTGGTACGATACCTTCTCAGTCCAGCGGCGAATAGAAAACACTCTTTGACTGTGACGCTTCTGGCGCAAAATCTCCAAATCCATGTCCCAGAGTGACATACATCGAGCAAACACGCATTGTGTTGCTGTCACCGGTCTTGGGCAAACAGGTTTTGCTTTCACATCAGTGTGCGGGAGCCACAGAGCAGCAACTTGAGAATAAGATGTGAATAAAAGCAGCAGGAAGAGTCGCGAGTTTGCGCGTATTAGCGGAGGCAATGACGCCACCGGCCTGGCTTTCACAAATTGCTTGATGGTAGTTTTCCCCTCCGGTCGACTCAGCTCTGACTGCCAGAGAATTAAAAAAGAAACAGTGCTCCTCTTTCACTCATGCAACAAAGGACTGTGCGTGCATTCAAGAGATATCCACTTGGATAAAACTGCACAGACTTGACCAATGCCATCTACTTTCATACATTCATTTCACTTTCAGGAGAGTTACAGATTGGTTCCTGACACCAGTTGAGCAACAGCCCCCTCCTCCTCTTGAATCTCTCATATACTGATTTATTTATGGACACCCCCGGATCAGGGGATCATATTCCATTTAAGGCCTACTACATCTGGTTTAGATTTCCAGTGTAGCACCTATTCTGCTACTCCAAAATTTGCCACTTGGATGTCAGTGCAAACAGCTTGGAAATTAAAAAGCTGTTTTTTTGTGCATATATGCGCAAGGGTTTCTTGCAAAGAGCCAGAGTTGCATTTATGCCAATGACGCTGGTATTTCGTGGTATTTTCTGAAAGCAAACACGCCTCCCTCTCTCTCCCTCTTTCTCTTTCTCTTCCCCCTCCCATCCCTCATTCTCTGCAGCTACTGACGTCAAGACATGCTTGCGTCAATGCTCCCTGCTTTGACAGAGAGCTCTTTTTCATTGGGATCATAATGGGATTATTAGGCTTAGAGAAATACCCTGCCTTCATGGCTTTTTTAGATTATTATTTTTTCCGATGGATGCCCCATTATCTTTTCTTGCTTTAAACATTATTCCTTATAATAGGAAAGGGACATAGGACATGTAATTGGCTCTTACAGCAAATGGCTGAATGATTGTATATCATTATGACAATGATGCTTTTTACTTCAGCTCTTCTTCAACATATGTAATACTTTAAAACAGCTATTGACATAAATCTTTAAAGAAGATGGACATGGATTTGCATAAAAATTAAGAAAATGGTATTATCTCGTCTGTGTTGATTTATTTCAGACTTAGAGGCCTACTACATATTAACACTCAGCTTAAATATCTCCGTAGACAATTCAGACATTGAACACACGCAACCCTATACGCACATGGTGACACATTAAGCATACAGAGACCATTTCATCCAGTGGGTTGACAGTGAGATGCTCAGAGGGAAGCAGTCAGTTGTGTATTCGATTTAGCAGATTAGATGTCTGTTCCTTCCTGTCAATCTGTGGTTGCTGCTTGTACAAAGGGGAGGATGTCACGATGTCCTCATACACTGACCTTGATCTTCTGGGCTGAATGTGCTCTAGTGCCTGTTGGCTGGCCTCGCGTCACTTCACCCATTATGCTTTATCTTTACACTTTCTCAGCTCAACTGCTCTTCACTTTGTGTCACTCTATTCAAACACCATATAGTCTGCACATATTAATCCTGTTAAGTTTTCTCTTCTGAATAAAATATATGCAACTTAATTAAGTCCACCATTTCAAGGTAAAATCTCCTTTTGCATACAGAGTTAGAATTCTTTATCATAACATTTTAAAGGTCAATTGTTGTTCTGTGCTTAATGACCAGTTGGGACTTCAAACATGACTTGTATTGTTGCTCTGAGCATCAAATTGACTTTACCCTGCCAGCATCCAAATACAAAGTCTGTGGTATGTGCGACTGAGCCCATGTGTGAGAATCCACACTGAAAACGTTGTTGATGTTTTGATAATGCGGTGACAACACTGACAGGGACAATCTCCTGGTGCGTGCTACATGTGAGAAAGGGCGACTTTGGACAATGTCCACACCTGATTGGGGATAGGAATTGATAAGATTTTATTTATACCAATGCCATGATCAATTCTGCTTATTGGTCTGATTCTTTATCGATCCCCTTATTGATTCCTAATCAATTTTTTTCGCTGGAAAAAGTCGGCCTGCACAAGTTTTCAACATTATGGCGACTGTTTTATTATCTGAGTCTGAACACAGTGTAGATGAAGTATGAGAATATTTGTAGGGCGATCATTTCTATTTAGTATTTCAGGTTTTTCAAAGAAAGATTCTGCTAAGCCTGCCTGCATGGAGATAATATTATTATAACATCATGTTGTAGAGCGTTTCTTCCTCCTGCCATGACTCCTTCTTGTTGCAAGTTTCCAGCAGCGTAGATGCATGAGTTTTACATTATTGTTTAAAATGTGCAGCGGTCATAAAAACATGCTGACATTGATAAAAGAAATTGATAAGCTTGGAGGTGCACGATTCCGGTTCCGATTACAATTTTTTACCGGTTCTCAACAGGAACCAGATCTTGATTCCCATCCCTACACCTGATTCAACAGACATTGTCTGAAGTTCATATCTGAAAACCACTCTGTGTAAATTTGCAATCCACTGAATAGTTCATCCCCAGCTAAAGCATGTTTAACATAAGTCTTTGCCCCTTGCTGTTAAAAACACCCCTCATTCCCCAGCTGTCCATCAAGCTATTTAAATATTAAAAGACAGTCCTGGTGGGCTGCATTTATAGAACAATCGTCTCTCCAAACAGGAAGGAGGCTTCATTCCAATCGTAGCGTGCCATTAATTTGGATTATCTGTTAATAACTAGAATTAGATCATTCACTTCTCTACAAACCCACTGTAACTGATCATGGCCACTTGAGGTCATATAACGTCCACCATCAGCAACACTTACAGAGTGACACATGAATAAATTCTGCGTGACACACACGCACACGCACACGCACACACACACGCACACGCACACACACACACACGCACGCACACGCACACGCACACGCACACGCACACAGAATCCAACTAATAGTGATCTGGAGTTATCGTGTTTACAACAGCTCTAGAAAATGTGCCAAAGATACAATCAATTCTGTAAAAATGTTCATTTTTATTTGAAAATCCTTTAAATATGTGTCAAAGGTTTCAGTTCAATAACATTATTGAAAAACACAGCATGTCCCAAGGTCATTTTCATGTCATGCCTGTACTAACAAGACGTAATACATTTTTCTCACCTAATTAAAAAAGCGCATGTCTGGACTTGCACTATGACAGGATGGTGCTAAAAAATCTCTAAAATGGGGATAGGACGGAGTGCAGTTTTGTAATTTTATTGAATAGTACAGCATTTCACAGATGAAATCACTATTAATGAAATTTACCCTTGACTGAAGGCTTCAAGTGATAGTCAAATGCAAACATTTTTGCAAGCGGACATTTAACACAAAAGATTAAACTGTTGTTAAAAAAAATGTCAACTGGGATTGATGGTTCAATTACAAAGATGCAAAAACTTTTAGAAGTATTTCATATGATGCAATAAGTACCGGCATTGATGCGTGATTAAGTGCACTTCAGCTTTACTGAACCACTGGTTCACTGTCCTTCTGTCAAAAGTGTGAAAAACATGTTTTCATCTAACTTTGAAGTATAAAAGTAATTTTTACCAAGTTATTCCAAGTTAAACTGAACAGGTGATACGACATAAGTCGGTTCCTTTCTGAGTAAATGCACTTTAGAACCCTCACAACATGCCTGACACAGGAGATGATCATGTGTCACCAAAATCCTTCAGTGGTCTGCCTGCTCATGTCCGGGAGGGTGTGACTGTGATTGAGAGGGTTAAAGGTCTCTGGGGTCCCTCACTCTGACATCCACACTGTCTATACAATCCCAGCAGTCAAACCCCCTGCTTCACATGTACATGGGTGTAATTCCCCACTCATGTGAAAAATACTCCAGCTTTACTCTGCTCTCAAAAGGGCAGCACAAAGATTTGAGATTTAAAATTTTTTTTTTAACACTGTATAAGAATTGTAATGACCAATGTTGAAATGTCATATAAAAACACTTAACAGCAATAATGAAATGTGTTGTTGTCTTTTTCAATTATGAATGAGAACTAACAAACACACACAGGAGGGCGAAAATTGGTATTTTGGGTCGAGTTTGGGAGAATCTTTTAGAGATTAGAGATATTCAACAAAATATGTGCTTTGGAATTAAATACAAGAAGTAAGTAGAAATATCACAAATAACTGATAATGAGATTGGAATTGGACGACCACTGACCCAATTTAACCTCCCAAGGAACCAAAGAACACTAAACTCAAACTGTCCCTCATGTGGAGACATTCATCTAAAGCAGGGGTGCCCAATTCCGGTCCTGGAGGGCCACTGTTTTAGGTTTCTCTCTGCTCCAACACCCCTGATCTAATGATGTGAGCGTTATCAAGCAGCCCGAAGCTCCTCATAGGTTTGAAAATTGCTTGAATCAGGTGTGTTGACCTAAAACATGCAGGACAGTGGCCCTCCAGGACCGGAATTGGGCAGCCCTGATCTAAAGCAACACCAGAGGTCCCTGTACCTGACTTTGTGAACCCCTTGTGTAGATTAAGATAAATAATTAAAAAATGCACACTGGACAATAGTCCATAGCCACATACTGTATATAAGGATGAAATAAAGGGTCCAGAAATATGCTTGTTTCCCATGTATCAGTGAAATAAATGACAGGGTGTGGTTTGGCATCACAGTGGCACAGAAAGCAAAAAGGTAACTGTGATTAAGGTGGCTGAGTTTGGACAATAACATAAAGAGCAGTGTGGTGTGCAACGAGCGACAGACAGTAAAGCACATTCAAGTTTTCATTTTCATGTAGATGGCCTAACTAACAGCCACTTGAGAGACCTTAGCGTGTTTGTTTTTTTACCATATGGAAAGTTGTGTAACGTCTGCATAGCAGAATAATGACATTGAATCCCCCCTTTCATTTCATTTTTAAAATAATATGGAACACAATACCTCAAACAGCATCATTATAGTACAGCCATTTATCTATTTACATGGTAAACCTCAATTACTTCCTCATTTACACTATAAACAATGTTTAAAATCATTTCAACTGTACATCTTTTTGGCTTACCGCTGTGAATATCATGGAATTATGCTTAATATAAGCAGGTTAAATTGGATTTTGCTTTACGAACATTAACATATATATATTTTCCCGCTATGCTGAACAAAAACATTTGCTGAACTTAAGGGATAGGACAACCCAAAAATAAAAGTAAACACACAAGTGTTGTTTTTTGAGTTAAAAGTCACTGGAACATCCAAAGCACATTTTTAAAGGCTTGTGTCAAGACCTTAAAGTCTCTGTAGCTTCTTATTAGTACCAACTGAGAAGTGGAAAATTCTTTCTTATTTAATTCAATATTACTTGAACTAAAAACAGTCATTTTCCCGTGGAATTTGGTTCGGAAACAAATAAAAACCTGTTTCATTTGGGATTAATTCTTCCCTTAAGTCACAGCCGATCACACGTCCTGCAAACATCATTCTCGCCCATCTCTCTCCAAGCTTGCGGAGACACTTCCATCAGAGTGAGGGAGGCGTCACAGGAGTCCAGGCTGAAGGTAGTCGGTGCGGAGAGGTGTCGTACTGAGCTGCATCATGCACTTCTATGGCTGTGCTGCTGTCATACATTGGAGAGCCAGAAGAGGGCACTGTGATTGAGTGAGATAGACTGGGGTAGTGGCTGCCAGACCCTCGAAGGTACTGGGAGCTGTTCATCCCCCCGTTCTGGGACACTGGAGTCAGGGGCGAGTTACTCACAGGCCACAGGCTGGTGTACGGACTGCGTAGAGACATAGATAGAAAACTTCTTACTCAGCTCTTCTTGGGATGTTTGAGATGTGCTACTCATGCAAAACTTTAAAAATGTTGTCCGTAAAGAATTTTTGATTAGTGTGGGGTCGGGTCGCACACCTTTGGTGTGTTTTTATTTAATTTAATTTAATTCCTATATCATCTCCTTTGTGTGTATGAGTTGTATTGTTATGTGTTCAGTTGGTACAATAAAAATTCACACAGAGGAATCACACAAACCTAGAGTTGGTACCAGCAGAGGGATTGTGGGACATGGACATCATGCTGGAGTGGGTTGGCATCTGAAGACTGGACCAGTTATCGTGGCTGGAAAGCATCGACAGACTCGCCGACGAGTTATCGGCGTAACCGACTACAACACAAACATAGACACCAGGGTTTAGTAGGTACACATTTGATTTCAAATATATTTGTCAGAAATCATGTTATCACTAAATATGTTGTTTTGTGATTCAGGACGTCCTGTCCCTCTGGTGTCTGTATGACACTTAAAAGTGTGAATATTCTCTCCATACATTCCTTGTCTGAAGCACCAACCATTTACAGCTCTGTGGCCTCACTCACACAAAAGCCAGAGGAATGCAAAACATTCCACGCTCAGCAACATTTGTTTGAGTTTCTTGTTAATAGCCATGGAGGAAGTGGTGTAATTCCTGGATGTGTGACGGTAAAGGGGGAAAGAGAAGACTCACTGGGCGAGTTGGTCCGATGGGCATACGGACTGTTGTAGGGGGAAGAGCGATGAGTCCTCAGGGTGGAGTAGCGCTCACAGCCGTGTGAAGGCGAGAGGGAGATGGGGCTCCCAAACTGGCTGTGAGGACTGGCAGGAGGGCAGAGAGAACCTGTGCCTGGGATAAACCAACCACCTACTTGCTCCACAAACGAGAAGAGTCATGATTAAACCACGTGAGCACCATATAACTTACAAAGTGTGACATTAAAATAAGAATGAAAAACTTACATTGGGAGTAAGTTGACTGCTGGTTTTCATTTGCATCTTCTCTCATGTCTTTGTGATCGCTTCTGGAAAAATGAAATGATGAATGAAATACTTTACATACTATTAAACCAAACCTTTACTCAACTTAAAGACATCAGTAAAATATTCTTGTGAAAACTGAATATTCTTACCTCTCCTTTGCATCTAGGAAGGCCTTGGCAAAAGGGTTGTACTTTATTTTAAGAGCAGTTATCTAAAACCGATGAAAAAATGATTAGGAATGTGGTGCGTAAAGTTTGTGCGTAAATTACGCACACGTTGAAACGCAAATTCCGCACACACAAGAACATATTGGGTTTTTTTTGTTTGGTTTTTTAAATATGTCATGGCCAACCTCTTCGTTTTGGTAAGCTGTTACTGCGATGAACTGTGTCTCTGGGAAAGAATGGCTGGTGATCATCCTCCTTGGGCCTCCAACCCGCACTATATGGATTCGTGGCTCGTACTTGTGTAAGGAATTTAACATGATCTGAAAAGCAACAGATCAACAGCAAGGTGGTCATTTCATATGCCAAATGTATATATCTATATATAAACGTGTTTTATTCTAAAATCGGGATTTTAAAAAAGAATGAACTGTTTTTATCTGAAGAAAAAAACATAGAAACCGCAACATGAAACATCCTCTCCTTACCTGACCTCCTCCGTTCAGTTTGTTGGTGAGTTTGACTTTACTAAAGGAGACGGGTGCTTTCATCCAGTGCGCCCCGAAGTTGGGAGAGTCCGGGTGGATGTACACACAGCTCGGGGTTTGAGGTTCAGGTTTTCCCCCGGGGACCCATTCACCGTTCACGTATTTCCACCTGTGGTTGTCCGCTGATACGAAGTCCAGCAAAATAGAATACATGGCGTTTGGGTCCAAACCAGAAACGTTCACTTTCAGCACCGGAAACATGCGCCTTGGTACAAAGAATAACAAAAAAGACTTGTGTTAATTGTTAAAGCGCTGTGTTTCATCTGATAGTGTATATTGTTTGTTTGCATTTATTCTCACCTGCCATTCTTAGTGACTATCATTTCATTTGTAAGATCCTTAAATTTCTGCCAAAGCTCGTTCTCATCCAGGAACACTTTCAGCTCCTTCTCCGTGGGGTCGCCCTTCTCGCTGCCGGCCTGCAGCTCACTCTCCACCGCACTGAGGAGATGGTCCACCCTGTTTTGACTGGCCTTCCCGGGACACTCGCCCGCGGCCATCCTGTCCAACAGCTCCAGGGCTGGATAGCAGTAATCAGGTCTAATTGAAACAAAATAAATATCTTTCCTCTTCATGTGTCTGCACAAAGACAGGCAGTCATCTCAGGACGCTGGACAACGTGGAAAGCTCCCAGATATATAGGCTGAAGAGAGGCTCCGTCTCAGGATGGGTGTTTGGAGCAGAGATGGTTGGCTCATCTCCTCTTTGATCTTTGCGGGCCTGCCACCGATTGGCTGGGAGCGGCCATATCACAGAGGTCCACAGGATGACAGCGTTTTGAATAAAGCAGTTTAACCTACTTTATTACATCAACCTGTAAACATTAACACTTAGATCAAAGCCACGCCTGCAGACTTACCATGGCCGGTCCTCAGTCACAGAAGGCTCACGGTTTTATTCCAGATTTCTTGATTTTTTTGTGAGAACATTTGAGGATAAAAACGTGTGAAAATTTCTTAATAAGCCAGTTTATGACATTTTCAAGAAACCTGGGATCTTGTTAGTGGGCTAACACTGTGGCAATTAGGGGATGAAAGTAAAAGTTATTCGAATAACATTAGTGAAACAAACTTTTGAAGTGCCACAAGAAACTGCTGGCTGTAAATCTACATCACCACACAGCAATTCTTATCACTGTTCATATAGTTGAATGTTATAATGGTATAACTTTATTTCAGAAAACCTACATATGTATCAAAACTTTACCACAATATAAAATGGCATTACAATAATTAAAAAAATACGAAAATATAATGCAGTATTGTTATTATTTATTTATTTAGTAATGTTATATGACAATATAAAAACATGATACTAATTGTCGTGTAAAAAAAGAAAAAGTAAAATGTATTTTTCACATTTTGTTGGATATGAATTCATCTATAGGCTGCACATTACAGATAACTAACACAATAACAACAACTATGAGGAAGGCCTGTGAAGAGATGGTGATATTTTCAGTGATCTGTGTATACTGAATAGTTCCTCCATAGCTTGAACCCACAGTCAATTATCTAAAGAGAGAAACAAAAAAATAATATGAAAAAAAAAAATACAAAATTATTAATAAATAAATAAATAAATTGGATGAATCCGATAATTTTACCTCTACATGTTTTTGTTGATACACATCTTCAATAGATAAGGGATCAGGTGTTTTATGACAGCACACTGCTGGGTCCCAAACCAGAGGCTTAAGAAGTCGGTGGCTCCTATAAAAAAACACCCACACATGCACAATGCCAATCAGTCTTTTGTCTCCAACAGACAAATTAAATACATGTTAAGCTGTTGTTTTCATGCACCTTGCTGAGGTCATCAGCTGCTGGGCACGTGAAGGTTGGTCACTCTGGGCACTTCTTGTCACTTCTTTCGGAGAGAAGAGAGGCAGCTGGGTGGTTCGGCTCGTCTCCCCCTGTTTGGAATCAATGTCTGGAAGCATCTTTGGAATTAATGAAACACATGAACTGATTTACATCCAGACAGGTAGTACCGCAGTGTCATGCTCACAAATAACTACTGGGGATTTTATTCGGTGTGATCTGTTGCCATGGTGGCTTCCAAAGGAAAAAAAAACAAATGTTAAAAGCAGACAGCTACGTGTTAGCTTCCATAGAGCTCTGTGGTGTTGTGTTGTGGCTGGTTTGTGTTACTAACCAAATCTTGGTTGCCTCGTTCCTCCTGCCAGCACAGTGAGTCTGTCTTCCTGTCCAGCAGTCTGGACCAGAGTTCACAGCAAGCAGAGAAAAACAAACCTCACTCAGTTTAAAGAGCAGTTGAAAGACTCCTTCAATAAGCTAGTGATCTCCTGTCGCCTCTTTGGTTCTTAAGGTGGCTTAAAAACTAAATGTTAACAATCCATGTAAGTGCATAATTTCCTTTATGTTTCGGCCTGTTTGCTGGATTACCAACCTTTGGGAGAAAGTCATGTTGGTTAAACAAAGATCATGCATCTGTGTCAGCCGCCTGAAGTAAACCTCTGCTTTCCTGCCCTTCTCAGGAATCTCAGGGATAATCTGTGATTGAGAGAAAGCCGTAAACATGAGCCTTTCACTCTGTTGTTCTGTGCCTGGCTACCAAAGAGGCAACATTAACGGCTGACCTACCAAATCAGGCATCTTGCTCTGGAAGTCCCTCATAAAGTTAGGCTGTAGGGTTGCAAATGTGGGGGCTTTCATCTGTGGGTGGCACATATAACATTCATCTATCATTTCCTTGTCCATTAATCATTTTATAATTTAAAATGAGACGTCCCCTAGCATAAGAGCTGAGGTTTCCATGTTGTAAAAGTCATAGGTGTCATAGCCAGTGTCATTTCCCACAGTCCAAGTGTCCTGTTTGGCGCCTCTCTCCAACACCCCACCAGCGCTAACGGTCACACTAGTCCACTTCCTGATGTGGGCCTGCAGCACCCACTGTGAATTAAAGTTATTGATCTACTGTATAGATCCCCCAGCCCATTCCCCCTATCCTCAAAGGGTAAAATGCAGGTGCAACCCAAATAAACTTCAGAGAACACATTCAAGTCTGCATTCACTTTGTTTTGCCTCTTTATAAAGCTTAAAGGGTCATAAGAGTGTGTTCACATGTTTGAACCAATCACTTTACTATCTTGTTAATCCGTCTTTTAATTTGGAGTAATGATATAGCATCAGTTTTTATGTTGTAATCATTGGTTTTACATTATTTGTATCCCTGGTGATTTTAAAATTTTAGTCTATTGACTTTTATTTATTCATTTTTAACATAGTATTGTTTTGTACTTTGTTTTGTTTTGCAAAATTGTATTTATTTTATTTATCCGTGTTTTTTTAATTTTCTGAATCGCTTTCATTACTGCTATGCATTTTTATAACATGTTGTGTAATGGATTTTTTTAATCCTGATATTCTCACTTTCCAGGCCACCCCTGATTTCCATTTGACCCAGTATAGGGTATGAAAATCAACTATGAGAGTTATAAACTTTTTCATGATCTGTTGCAATTGCACTTGTAGTTCGACATTGTTGCATGATAAAGTAGTTTCAAGTCTGGGTGATACCTGATTTTCATACTGAAATGAATGGAAGTCATATGGCAACCTTCATGTGGTGAAGCACTTTGTAAAGAAAACGAATCATTTGTGGTTAATGGTCTAAAAGATGCTGAAACACTGGTATTATAATATAATATGTTCTCATTAAATTATCCCATGTATAAAGTGTATCAAATAATTGAGGAACATGATAATAGAAAATAATTATATATTTTTCAAGTTGAGCTAACACCTCCCTTTTTTGCAGATTCATTTAATTGTATCCCCCCATATATAGTATTATTGTGAGGTAAACAAAGTTTGGTGTTGGTGGCTTCTTGACTCCAACACAGTCCCCACACATACATACATACATATAGGTGCCTCACAAACACTCAAAGCCTGAGTCGACACCCCAAGGATGTCGACAGGGGTGACCTCTCCAGCAGTGGGGGATCTGAGATGTCAGTGCAGAGCTGTGGTGAGTAATGCTCCTGCATGCCTGCTGACTTTCACCGGTCTCGTCTGACCACTGTTTGCCTTCCCCTGCACTCCCTCCAGCCAGGCTCATCCTTTGTTTGCTCAGGACCATTTTGACACAGAGGTGAGAGAAAAATGAGTCCTGTGTGCTGGTCCGTATATGCTCATCTCAGCACCTGAGCCTAACTTCATCTCCAATGAGTCGCTTTCCCCAGCCTTTACAGCTCCTGATCTCTGACATCAATGTTGAGCTTTGAAATAATGCTCTCTGACCTTATCACCTTTTAATATTATTTTTCTGTCTTCTTTCATTAATAAAAAAATGTTACATCATAATTTAATCAAATTTTCTGGTCGCTCTTTGAGTTATAGGCATGGCAATTATACTCTGATTTGTGCCCACAGTAATACGCCATACTGCTGAGTGTATTCTATCAGTGTGGGTTTGAGGAGGCAGTTGGGGGATCGGTGTTTTAGGTGTGTTTTCCTCTCACTGCCCTTGTTAAGGGGGATTACTGCTCCTGTGGTTTTGACACTAACCTTGGGAAACATTTGCTCAATTTCATCCATGTCCTGGCTGCCACTGAAGATCAGCTTTGCCTGACTCTCCCCTGAGCCAAGCCCCTTCTCTGATAACCTACACACACACACACACACACACACACACACACACACACACACACACACACACACACACACACACACACACACACACACACACACACACACACACACACACACACACACACACACACACACACACACACACACACACACACACACACACACACACACACACACACACACACACACACGCACACACACACACACGCACACACGCACACACGCACGCACGCACGCACGCACGCACGCACACGCGCACACACACGCACACACACACACACACACACATCTTTATCATCAGGTCAACTTGCTTACTGCTGTGATGTCTGACCTGCACACAAAATGTGGGGTTGGTAATATATTCCTAATGGTGTGCTACTTCTCAAGAGTAGCCATAGTGTGGTGCAGCTCACACCCAATAACACTGCACACTCGGGTGACAACACACTTTGTCTGCTGGGTGCAAACTGGCTCCAGGGAGGACTCCTGAGCAAGGCAGCGTTTACTCACAGGACAGTGCAGCAGGTAACAGATCTATACAAACAGCAGGAGCTGTGCAGGAGGCCGGTGACGGAACGAGGATGTGGACCTGTGCACTCACATATGTACAATATTAGCCCTGACGCGTTGACAGGTGACAGCGCAGAAGGTTGAGTATGAAAAACTCTGATAACTCATTCAAAATGTTGCTGAGTAACCAGACCAGCCCTGTCTTATGTACATTTTCCACTCATTGAAGTCAATTTATAGTAATAGACATGGTATGTTCTGGTCAATCTAATTTTGTAGACCTGTAATGCATGCTTGTGAAATTCAACATGTTGAAGAGATTATGACCAGATGGCCACAAAGATAGGAAATTGCTGCCTCAACTCTCCAATAAATCATATCAGTTAATAATAAACCTATAAATAGCCACTAAGCACAACAGATTGGATGAATTGGCTTGTTATTTAAAAACATAAACAAGGACTCCACCCACTCCATATTTCGGCTTCAGCTCTAATTGCTTTTACTTTGGGTATTTCTTATGGATGTGGGGAATGTGCCTATGGCACTGTGGGATTGGGGGTGGAGTGGGGGGTGGTGGTGGATGGCTGTATTGCCATGTTTGTCTATGGAGCGGTGAGATTTCACACTGATGGAGGACTTGTCAGCGCAAGCCTTCACTCGCCTTCTTACTAAGTTCCTAATGTCTCCATAGCCAATGTGCTAACATCATACATGCTACTACCAAACAGAGTTCAAACCCAATTAACAACAAGGGTGACACTGTTCTGTTATGCGTTCACAACATGTAAACACAAAGGAGGCTGAGATTGATAGGAGCAGGTGCAAACATGTAAAGTGGATCTGAACACCGTGCCGTGGATTACTTTGGATTAGATGCAAAAACAGTGGTGTAGTAGGCAATCATTTGTGAATTTGTATTTGAAACTAAGAGTACTTTGTTAATCTCCCGCTGTTGAGTGTTGTATAAGGAGACAATCGCAGAAAGTCTTCACAACTATGGAAAAAGAGAAGCTTTTGAGAGTTTTTTTATGTGGAAGATACTTCAGTTAATGTGCTTCAAACAGAAAAGGCAATGATTTTCAGAAGTAACTTTGGATATACTCGCTGCTGGAATTCAGGATTTTAAAAACTTGAAATAGTAAAACTATTGAAACAGTTGATCTTGGTATCTATCTAGAGTTAATGAAAGAAGTTGAACTGGCAGTTAAAATGGAAGTCCTGATAGAAGCATTAGTGTCAATTTAAGAGTAAGTGCTAAGTGTAAGCTAAGGTAAAAGTGCTAAAAGAAGTTGAAGTGCGAACACAGTCAATATTAGGTGACAATTTTATCTGGAAGTGTCCTGAAACATGATGTTAAAACTGAAGCATATGTAGTAGATATTTTTGAGTTGCTAGTGAGCTAATGATGAGTGGACACAACAGGCTCTCAGATGATCTCTTCCACTTTTTGGTAAATGGAGCGCTGTTTGCCTGGAAGCCCATGAAACTTTAAATGAGAAGGAACTTTTCAGACAGTTCAACATCTGCCCACAGTGCTGGCATGAAGTAACACCACTGGCCCAATTGCTATATCTCTTTTGTAGAGGACATAATTACGACATTTTCCCCTGGATGATGTTTGTCAGAGTCAAAGCGCCTGTCTAAGGAGGCGAGTCCCCACAACAGAGAGGTCAGATTGTATTTGGTCATCTCACTTCTACGTGAGTAATCGCCTCTCTCCTTCAGGAGGGTCCATGCTAAACAAGCCTCCAGTGGAACTGGTGTTTGTTCTTAAAGGCAGTACAAACAGAGCTCCAGAGTGCTCACAGTTTTAGGGCCCATCCACATGAGAACACGTTTTCCTGTAAGCGCACATTTTTAGTATTGGTTAGGCCAATCATTCACACCCAGCCGGCGTTATCGGAGTCTGAAAACTCACATAACAACAGTGCTGCTGCGTGGAGAGAGACACGCACCTATAGACTGAACTGTACTCTGAGCGGCTGCATGGGAATGAATAAGGCCGACCATATATTCCTCCCTTTACCTTGATAGTCTGAATAAGTCGCTAGTTGCTTTTTATAAATAAAGTTGCTAAGAAGGTGTGACAAGTCATTAAATCTAGTGAGACAGTGCCCGCCTGTGAGTGCTTTGGGCCGGGGAAGGGGCTCAGCAGCGTCCGCTGCTCGTAGAGGACAGTAACTTTAGAGTGATTTGTGCATCAGAGTCCCCAAAACACCACAAAAGTCTCCAATAACACCAGAAATAGTCGACAGATTTCTCTCTAGGTTGGATGAGGATTTGGGAAGTGGCCAGATTTAGCGATGAACTCGCTGCAGGTGTTTGTATCATAGCCTACATAGCGTCTTCTTCTCCATTGTTGGTGTATTTCTGTGGCAGTTATAGAACCACATAGAATAGAATCGAATAGAATTGCAACATCAAGCCCTGGCTTGTGTATTACAGCGTTTTTAGTCGGTTTCACTGGTTTCATGTGGACGCAGATATTTTTTAAGCCGAAGCCGTGTGGACGGAAAACTTTTTAAGAATGACGGAGAAAAAAAAGTTGTTTTCTATTGTGTGGACGTACCCTCCCTCTCAGCAAGAAAGCAAATAAGCTTATGTCCTAAAATGTTGAACCATTGCTTTAAAATAACTGAATGTAATAGTAGTAGTAGTAGTAACAGTAGCAGTAAATAATAATCATTTTGGAAAAATATATTACTTGTCTGAAATTATTATGTGGGTCTTGAATGAAGTCCCCACTGAAATATGAGATGCAGGAGAAAAAAAGTAATGCACACCGATATTAAAAGACAATATTTTTTCAATAACTGGAATTTTTACTGTACTTTATGAAAAGGAGAAGTGGGTATGGAAGTTTCTTTTTCAACTTATGACTAAAAGAGACAGATGTGCGAGAAAAAGGCAGACTAATTACAGTATAGGTAGTCTCCACCTGGGAACGTCCTCATGTCCTCTGTCTTCAGCAGTGCAGGGATGTTTTTCTGATGACTTGCATTGAATCATCACATCAGCTGCAGGTCTGCTTCCCATCACTGATAATGTTAGATAAATACACACATGCAAAGTCACATCTATTGTTCTCCATAATAGATCTAGAAAGTAGTTTGTTTTTCTATCAAACCGTAACTCAACTCCTTTTCCTGACACCCTCCAGACTTTTGTGTAGCTCTGACGGGGGACTGTTATATGTGATGGACCTATAAAACTCCTCCAAGTCGTGGTGTGTCTTCAGATGTCCATGTGCTGCTAACTGCTTCTGAAGGTCAAAGATCTCAGAAAAAGACACAATGACAAAACACTTTAATGAATGTCACAGTGAGGGATACAATGTGGATCAATGAGAGCGGATTAAAGTCAGATATCATACTTAAAGTGCTGGGAAAAAACCTACCAGGTAATAGCTGGTTTTGGGAAGGGACTTCAGGTATGAGTCATCATGCTGCAGCTTAGAGAAGGGCAACTTCTTCTTCTTCTTCTTCTTAACAAAAAGAGGAAAAGAGAAGGCCGACAGACAGTCCAGGAAGGACAGAGAGAGAGAGAGGGTACTGTGGGAATGGAGATTTTAAGTAAGCCTCCCTTGTTTCAGGGTCTACAGAGTACACAGAACAAATGAGAGGTAAACACGCAGCCACAGGAAGCCATTAACAGCAGCAAAGACCAATTAGGCCCCAGCAGGTGTTCTTGCCTTTGCCTGCTTTGGTCCTGCCTCACCTCTGTGTCTCTGGATCTTAGCTGAGGAAACAAGGGGTAGTTTCATTTGCTCAGCAATTTGAAGCAAAGGATTTCTACTGGAGAGCCTCAATAGTCCTTTATTGTGCTCTTTTTGTCTCCCCCACCAAGTGCAAGTCCTTAGAGAGGACAATTACATCCTCCTGAAGAAGCTCAACTTTTACAGGAGGGGAAGATAAGACAGGATCTCTCTCATGTTAGACCCCCCTCTATGCAGGCACTCTCTAAAGCGTATTGCTCTTTTCACACTCAGAACGTCAGAACGGAGACGAGACAGTCAAAATCAAAGTCAACCACAGCAGCTATGGCACAAGGAGACTGATATAAAAGAACAGGAAATAAAATTTGAAAAAATAAGGAGGAACGAATATGGAGGCAAAAAAAATGCCACAAATTTGAGTTTTGAAACGTCACCATTACTAAACCCTTATTGTTGACATTTAGATTGAACTTAAATACCACTGGGCTCAAGGAATTGACATATTTTACATGGAAAATAAGCTATCTGAATTTATCATTTGAATGACCCTTTTTCATATTCTCAGAGGATCCAAAATGGGACTTTAAGTATTGTTCACCAATTTAGACAAATAAAGCACCCAAAGTTTGAAAACCTTTTATTTAAAGCAAGTAAGATTGGTGTTTTTTTTATAATGAGAATGCATCAAATGTGAACTCAATGTGACAATGATACAAGGGGAAAGGTTCTTGTGGTAATTAACCTACAGAAAGAAAAGTCACCATATTTGTTTTGCAAATCTGTGTTTTCCGCTGCTGTCACTGCCTTATATTCATGTGTTCCACCTCGTCATCTGTCCCAGCAAATCAATCTCTATCCTTACTTTTGGCCATCTATTTTCTGTGTATTCAATTTATATTCATGATTTTCAACAACAAATGGTCACGTGATGTACATTTTCAGACGTGTTAACATGGACAGAGATTATTTCCGATGTGAGCTAAAATGCTTGTGTGTTGTTCATTTTGAAACACTGTTTTAGAATAGAAAACTGAGTAGTGTGGATACAGCCAAAGTTTCAAACGTTCCTCTTTGCCTCCTTCAGATACAAATGTAAATGCAAAGCTCATGTGCTCATCAATCCCAATAATTATGACCTTGTCACAGTCTTCTAATACTGCCGCCACATAAAGAGAGGCATGCCAAGTGTTCACAAGTGTGCCCGACTTTTTGAGCCTGCCCTAGGATAAAAATAAACATTTCTATAAATCAAATGTATTCTTAAATGAATGAAAAATAAATAAACAAAGGAGACATATGGAAACAGTAAACTGGCAAAAAGCTCAACACGGTTGAGGGATATCAGGGATAGCAACAACCAAGGTGTTTAATATATTTATATTTAATGTTTTAAAGACTATGATCCTTAATATAAATACTATCACTACAAAGAAAAACACTTATCTCACATTTGGAACCATTGTGAATGTGAATATCAGATTCTTTACCTCAGCAAATCTTGAAATCAAAAATAGAAGTTTTGCAACCTTAGACTGAATGATTTACCTGCTCAGTTTGATGCTCTGACTTTGCTCTGGCTGCCTCGTCCCTCTGCTGCAGCAGTAATCTTTGTGAGTGGACCTTATCTTTGAGAAGGGCGGCATAGCGGCGACAGACAGCATCCCGGAGACGGTGCACGTTACGGTAGGCCTCTAGATGGCGCTGGAGGATAAAGACAGAAAATGAAGGGTGCTGACTGAAAGGAAATTCACTAAAAGGAAGCTCTGTCTGAGTATGCAGGCAGAGAGCAGTGTTTCACAATAGGCTACAGTTAAGGAGATGATGAAAATATGGATTACTGTTCAAAAAGCAGTGGATATTTGTTTCTACAACGTTCTTTCTCTGCATCATTGTGTGTTGAAGCTGATGACTAGCACCAGTGTTTTAGTGACAAAGTATCTAAAACTGATACTTATAAGTGGTACAGTATTCATCCACCTGCTCGAGCTGAGCCTGATGCCGGTCCTTGACTTCTTGGTCCAGGTCTGGACCGCTGTCAGGCATTGCCTTCCTCCTCCGGGGCTCGGCTTTGACTTCATGTCTTGCCTATCAACAGTAAAGACCCAATTTAGATGCTGTGGGAGTGAATCAGTCAGTTTGCCTGAAGATTAAAAAAAAAAAAAAGATGCATTTTTGATAATCCCTTTCGTCTGCCAACAACCACCTCCCACACAACAGCCTGACGTTGTGTTCTTGCAATACACACACACACACACACAAAAAAAGATATGCAGGAGGAATATGCCCACCTCCTCTATTACAAAGCCCTCACCCCTTTTCCGGTCTCTAGAAAACAATTTTGTAAGGCTGTGATCTGCCCTACGAATAACACTGGGAAAACAGTGTCCTTATTTAATCCTGCAGACTGACACCCAACAGATGTTGTAGAGGAAGGATTTACAGACAGATTTCAACAACTACATCTTGAGGCAAATGGGGTCTTGTCTATAAAGAGTATAAAGGGCAAATATAAGATGAAAAGGCGTGCAAAATGTGGAGCATGTTATCAAAGAATGCAAGGCTAATGGGTGTCTGCATGCATGCCAAAGCAGATTAAACATGCTACCTTTTATAACCCTTAAATGAAGAATGTAACATGCTTGAGATTTTATTGGATGACTGTACTCTGATCCAAGTCTCCTCTCTGAGGTCGCCCTGCCTCTGGGAAATGCCTTGTTCTTAACAGGCTGCCACTAACAGGACCACATTACTGAGGTTTATGGGGTCTGTTCAGGAAGTGTCTGCTTTGTCCTTTTCTCACAAAAGCTGCTGGAAACGTGGGATTTATCAGTTCCGTTGCCACAGTAATTCTGTCGTGGCAGAGCAAAAGGGACCTGCCGTTCTTTTGCTCTCACTGCTGTGTGCAAAGTGTCAATGACGGGGCTAAGGCAGCATCCATCTGCGCTCCCTGCCACTATAAATCAGAGGAGGATAATGCAGCTGTCCTGCATCAGCCATCATGACAATGCAGTGAGGTGGACAGAAGCCTGCAGCCATTTCTTTTTATTTGATTTATTTAACTCCTGATCTATGAAGAAAAGGATAGAAACATTGCATACAAACCTAGAAAATACAGACATTTGATGCTGCAGGGGTAAATAGAAGCACTTGTGGCACAGGATGAAAAGACAGAGCTGAAAAGAGAGGGGTGGAGTTAACAACTCCAAATGCGAAAGACCTTGACTTTGGAAAAAAAAAGCATTTCCACTTGTAACCAAGCCGACCGACTGAACTTGTTGCCAGGTCCTTCTTTAAATTCTACTTTTCCTGTTGAATAATTGTATTTGAGGCGCTTCAGACAAAATAATGCAGCTCTCTCTCACTCCCAGCACAGTCATGAATAGCTCAGCTTCAGGCCTGAACCAGACAGAAATGAATACCAGAGAGAGGCACATAAACAAGGCCACAATTGAGATGACACAATAGAGGAGGATTACACAACTCTGGATGCAGAGCCAGTGGACAATTTCATCACGGGAGAACCAAACGGGTCTTGGTACCCACTGTACTGGCTTAGCCATGATCTCAGTCTACAACATGCGACAGTAAAACCACTTTGTTACACTAAATGAGAACATCTATTCAGGACAAGACGCTCTGTCCTGGCAGCTTGTTTGTTTACTCTCATGACATAAACCAGAAACGAGAAATGTAGTGTCATCTACTGGACCACTATAAAACCTCATACTAGGACACATATTTGACACCTGATTAATTACTCTATATATCTAAATATGAAACTCTCAGTGCTAATGAGCGGTTCATTTAAAATACCTTTCTGACACCAACAGTCAATAAGTTTGCATCCGAAATTGAGGGTGGAGTGCTTGATTGACGAAGGCCTTCGCTCTCAGATCTCATGGCAAATCCACTATTGAGGTGACCTTTAGAGAAAAGATTGTTAACTTGTTGGCATGGAATTCCTAAATAATATCAAACAACGATATTACCTGAGGTTATAAGCAATCCTTCAAAAATAGCTTACCATTTATTGGTGCGTGGGCTTTCCAAACACACTTTGTTGTGGCTTTAAAGTGTACCTCGCTCGAGTAAAACTCTGGTTACCAAGTTACAGAGAACAATGGACACGAGTAAAACCTTATTGCAGGGAACATCTACATACACACAAACACACACATTTTAGATAGGTTTGTAACCCTGCGCGCAGATTTTATTTGTGTCCAAGGCTTGCATGTGAGTGTAGTTTCCTCAAAGTTTCCCTTGACTCAGTACAATAAAACATTGGCCGAAGAGAACCAACAAACTCTTTAACTGTGGTTTATTGTTTTTTGCTCTTTTGCACTCACTTTCCAAACACTCAGTTGGTCCTTGACCAGCTCTATTTTCCCTGAGCAGTACATGAAGTTCATTATAGAATGTGGTTCTTTCTTGCTCACATGAGTATGGGAATGTCAGGATTTAAACCCTCCGTTTAAACTGTGAATACCTTTGCTGTCAACCATATAGTTCTGACACTTCACCCAGATTAATGGTAGCAAAACTATGTATCTCTGGCCGCTACATGCATTGTTCTGTTTGATATTACAAAAGTAAAGCAGACTGGAGGTAATTTCCTGAAGGGATCATGCACCTGGGCCCCACAGTACAGTGGTCAACCCTGATTAACAGGAAATCTAAGAAGCTTAGAAACACTAATGCCCCAAATGGCCTCAGGTAGCAACAGTGGCAACAAAAGAGCCTTTAAAGTACAGTCTGGGAACTGGCCAGAAGTGTAAAATAAATCTAAATGACTGCAAACCAGCATCATGTAAAGAGAGGCACACCACAAGTCAGCTTTTAAAGGATTCAAAAGGGTCAGTGACACTTGCATAATTCTAAAAAAAACATTTTTACTTCAAATGGCATAAAATCATCAGTTGAGAAAACGCTAGACAGTACAAATATTGAGTAAATGTTAAATACTGTACATCGCTGATAAATCCCAACAAAGGATATACCCCTCTTATTAGAGGAAAAAAATAAACAGTCCAGTTTAGTTTCAGCAGCAGGCGCATATACAGCTCTGTGTTTTTGACAGCGTATTGTTCTCCAACACAAAGGAACGGTTTCGCGTCCCTTTACGCAATCCCCTCTGCCAATCCACAGGCGCCCCACTGAAAACAAAAACCATGTGCAAAGGACGAGAATATTAAGGTATTCAGTTCAAGCTTTAACAAAACATCTAACAGGCATTTTACTCGCAAAGCAACTTCCCTGTGAACCATAAGGAGCACTGTTGGCTGAGTCACAGCTGCAATCAAGCTTTAAAATCGTAAATTTGTTGAGGAGCTTGAATGTGTAATGTCCTCTTATTCCAGTGCAATTTACCGTGTCGTTTTTGTTTGAAAACAATGACAAATTGGCATTCCTCTGGAGTGGATTTTCTCCCTTTTGTTGCATACCTTTAATTTACAAGACTCAAATTTAAGATGCCACTGCAGCAGACCTACATTGGTGCACATACTTTTCAAAAGTTCATCATCACTCCAATCCGCTGTCTAACAAATAAACGAAAGATCAAAAGTCAGGTGTCAGCAGCCTTTAAGGTGCGGGAGTGCAGAAAGTTTATCGACTTTTCCCAAAGCAGCGGCATTTTCGACCCCTTTGAGCCACTCTTTACATTTTCTCACAACAGTCTCATCAACGTCTCCATCCTCTTCTTCATACTCCACATCGTCGTATTTGTATTGATCATTTAAAAGAGATATTTTAACGATGGCAGTGATGTCCTGCTCGGTGCTCTCCGCTTTGGCGACAGGAGCGCAGCCCTTGGACGATCCGTGCGTCTTTTTGGATGGAAAGACTCGCCTGTGCCGAAAGTCCGCGGAGGCGCAACACTTTTGTTGTTTCGCCATCATCTGCTTTTCTAGATTTCGTTTTTGGATGACAAGAATGGCTTCAGGGGTAAGACTGAGGGTAAACTGGATCTCCTTCTTCCCTTCCTCTTTGCCGTGGAGGTGTCTGGCGGAGTCCATGGAGCTGGATCGCCTGACTCCTTCAGATGAGTCCTGAGGTTTGGGTAACGTCAGCCAGGAGCTCTTTCCCTTGGTCTCCTGACCAGCTACCGCCTTCTGACCTGGGCTTTTAGTCTTCTCTTGCATGGCTTTTCGCCCCAAATTCCTTAAATTCGCCGATGTCCAAGAACTGGACTGTTTCTCCTTATCAGATCCCCCTTTCTCTCCGCCGGATTTGCTGGTTAGCTCAGTGTGAGGAGGCACTCCGTTGGCTTTCTTTTTCCCAAATAGTTCCCTGCCGGGAGAGGAGATCCGCTGATGGAGGCTGATAGGCGGAAAAGGCATTTTTGCGGCTGGAAGCGATCAAGATACAAAAACGTGCAAATGTTCAAGGTGCAGACGAGGAAGGCCTGCGCAAAGCGATGAGCGGCGCTTTGCTGGCATACTCCAACAGCGAGGTGGAGAGAGGATGTAGTGCACCTGTTGTCTACTATGATTGGAGTTCAACTGGTGCACAAACACACACGGCCTGGCTGCTTTATGATGGAGCTAGCAGGAAGGCGTGGTCATGAGGCGCACCAAACAAAGCCAGGAAAAGCTGTGGTGATGTCATTCCATCATTTCCAACAACTTCCTGAAGCGATGAGGCACATCCACCTCATGTTCCTATCATCTTTTCTCACAGCGCCTCTCTGCTGTTTTAGTCAGTGGAAACACATGCTCAGATTGTTTCATAGATAATTTGCATGAAAAAGTGATATATTTCTAACTTAAAGGTCCCACATTATGTTCTTTTTTTAAAGCTTCATACTTGTATTTTGGGTTTCTACTGAAAAGTGTTCACATGCTTTAATATAACCCCCCCACACACACACACATTTTTTCTCATACTGTCTGTTAGTATATACCTGTATTCACCCTTTCTTTGAACACTGCGTTTTAGTGACTGTCTCTTTAAGCCCCCCTCCTGAAAAACCCCAGTGTGCTGATTGGTCAGCGTTTCCGGGTCTTCAGCATTTGGTCTTTCCCCAGTTAAGGGGATAATGGATTACTGAAGTTCTCCCAGTATACATGAATGGGAAAATGGCGGGAGTAACTCCGATACACTAGGTAGCGTTCCGCCAACAAACAGCTGGACAGAATACACTTTACCTTTGTCAAAATCACAAACGGCCGACTTTTGGACAGTTTTTTTTCACATTGTTTCCTGCGCCATTGCTTCCTGATTTATTCTAGTTCAGAAACCACTGCCGCGGAGCATGCGCAGATGAGAAACCCGATATTAATTTGAGAAGGCTGTTTACATGCACGAATGATGGCGGTACTGAAGTAGTTCTCTATAGGTCTGTTAACCAGGCTATGAGAACTCCTTACCCGGGGGTACGGTGTCTACATGTTGTTTGAAAAACCAGGGTATGCCCTTAACCTGAATATAATCGTGATTTTAAACTTCATGTAAACGCACTGTGTATCACCAGGGAATGACTGTAGCAGCACTTTCTAACTATATATAGTTGTGACATCAAAACTGTGCAAAATCCTGGCAGCATGTTTAAAGGCAGTTTCTGAATACAGGCTGTGTGTATTTCTCTGTGGATGATGCATTTTGATACTTACACAGTATTTTTATATAACCTCCATCTGCTTTATAATAAAATACATGGACATCTAATTTACTTAATCACAAGATGGGGCCTTTAAATGTGACTAATTTATCACATATTGTAAATAATTAAATTGACAGCAACGGACACATTCATTAAAATACTGTGAATAATAGATACATGTATACTGTACATGTACATAATGTATGCTACATTCTTCACTTAAAGGCGTCCAATAGCTGTGAATATACAGTACCTTGCAAATGTCATAAAGATACCGTTTGGTCCTTGGTGCTGTAAGATAACCCTGCCTGTCCTTGAACCAACAAAACATGTCATTGAACAATCCTTTCAGTAAGTCAATATAGTCTCAAATATCAATTAACTGACGTATATAGATGGTCGGTTGGTGTTCTTTCAGCCATGCAGCCTATGAAAGGCATCTAGGGGAATGCACAAATAGTCTACTATATTGATTTCTCTTCCTTTTCTGCTGTTATCCGCACTTTTGTGCAGACAGTTGCAGAATTGATCCAATAGAATTTTGTTACCCGCAGTGTAGGGTGTTTAAGAGTCTATATTTCCTTCCAAATCTATAGTTTTTTAGACTGTTTATTTGATATTGCCAGAGGATGTTGAGATTTTGTGAAACATTTTGACAATTATTTAGTTTCTCTGAAGATTACCACGCCACTTTGAGGGATTTAAGTGAAAGAAATCATTTACATTATAGTGCACAAACTAATTGCTTTACAGACAGGAAATGACAGTTAATATAACACTGGGTCCATCGTGGTTGTGTTTGAATTTCTACACAATGAGACTTGCGTTATGTTCTGGTATTTTTTTCAACATAACAAAAAATCTATTTCGGTCAACAGTCCACTAACTCACTCCTGGAATAAAAAAAATGGCATGGAAATCACCAATGACAACACAGGCTAAGTTTTGTGTTATTTTTTGTAAGATGAGCTGGACCATTAAGCTGAAGGACACGCAGACTTGTTTTATTTCCATGGTTGTTGTGGCGTGGGATCCCTCTCCTCTCTGACATAACAATGGATTAGATGTAATAAAAAGGAAACAGTTAGGAGACTAGCAGATTGCTGCGGTCAGGGTTATTTCCCCTTCACCCACAAACTTAGCTGTAATCCAAAAAAAAAAGCAGGCAAAGAAAACTGATCAGAAAAACAACCGCACTCCCTTCACTCAACAGAATTATTTTATCCCTGAGATTAATTGCTCAAGGATTTGCTGGGTCTATGCCAAGTTAGTTGAACAAGTAGTACTGAGGGGAGATTTTGTCGATGCTAATCCACCACCACCACATTATACAAGCGTCTGATGAAAGTATGTGGGGGCTACACAACAGGAAGTGCAATGCTGTTATTTAGTCGCATCAAGCAGAAAGAAAACCTGAAGCCATATTTGTTAAACCTTTAGCAAATATTGCAGCTAATACACAGGGAAACAGGATGGGACCCTCATTATGTGGCTATTGAAGCATAAAATTGTATTAACATATTTTTCACAATCTGGGGAGGGATCCATGTCTGACTGCCAACCTAAGGTATTCTTTAAGCTGAAAAAAGCACACCTTCTCATCAGGATAATGTGAACATCTGCAGCACAGATGGGGAGAGGGGGAGGCTGAGGTTATGAATCTTCCTGAGGAGGTTGTCATGACAACCACATCCTCAAAGGCAATGCCATCATGCCAAAGCAATATAGGGAACTCAAGGCAAGCTATTCTGGGTTATTAGGTCACATGAAAATCACAATGATCAGAAAAGCGTAATTAACAAGGTTATTGCTACATCTGGCAGGAAATCTAATTTAAGAGGAGAAGTCATTTAAATGCAATTTTGTGAGCTAAGGGGGGCAGGTGTGTTCAAATAGGCATACAGACAAACAGACTACACAGGAGTTGCTTTTTAATCTCTTCGCCTTGAAAAACCTCAAAAGAGCAGTGGATATCATATATCCCAGTGCATCATCAGTGAAGCAGTGCCTCAATTGCCAAAGGGAACATAATCATATATAAACATGGACTAGCATCAGAGAGCCTCTTTACACATCAGTGCCTTGCACCCAGACAGAAAAAGGTTGTTTTAATTAGGTTTCTGTGTAGTCACAAAACACTTTAAAAATCCAGAAGAAATGATAGCAAAGTCAAAATAAGTTCCCTGCACTTAAATGGTATAAAATCCTCAGAAAACAGGAATATTCTTAAATATAGTATATTAAGCTTTAAAGGCACTAATTTATCTCACATCAAAAGCAAAGTGTTACAATCTGATTACAGTTACAGATCTTCAGCTAGACTTAAAAAGTGATTCACAGTATGAAACAAGCCACGGTAAAAATCGGGAGATATAGTGTATGAACAACAAGATGTATATTTTACAGAGCCACCATTCTTTGCATATTAGGACCAGTCTTCACAAATTGTGGACTGAGGAGTCCTAAGTCAAACAGGTAGTGAAGCATTTCATCACAGCATCCCTGTAGAAAAACAGAGAAAATGTCTAAATAAACAGCCACCATTATAAACAATGAAATAAACACATGAAACAGAAGAAGAGATGAATGAAGGAATGTGTTCTAAAAACATAAATATAATGGATGTTGATAAATGTTGTCATGCGTACAAAATTAAAAGTGACAAAAAGCACTTTGTTACAATGATTTGGGTGGGGCTCGTCATGAATAAGTGATTGTGTTTTGGCGGGGAAGCACCGCATGCTCAGAGTGATGGGGGCTCCCTTTCTCCAGGTACCTCTTTGTTGAGGGATGATGCAATACGAGCGATCTCCATGGTAACGACAGATCGTCGTTGCCTGCTCCTAACACCGTTTGCTCTTGCCATCAGTGTGTTGCTATGCAGACTTTGCCTCTAGCCACAGTCAAATTTCAGTGGAGGAGGTGTGAAAGCAGTCAAGGTTAAAAGGAGAAGGGGGGATCATAAGCAGTCTGAGAGGGGGAGGTCGGTGGACAGACAGGAGACTTGCTCCTTCAAATGGTCTGGTTTGTCCCTCAGATGTATAAACAACAATAATAAATTCAACACCAGAATACTCATGTTCTTCCCATACAGCCTGAGGTTTGTTTTTATATCATCAATTGAGGCTTGACGCTATTTTTGCTTCCCCAAAAACTGCATGAATAAATGATCAGTCTTTGGGACTTTTCCCCCCATTTCTGATTAAATATCAGAGCATCCTTAAAGCACTGTGGGAAGTGCACATGAAGCAGGTTTTGGTGCCCTGGTCTGAGAGGTTATAAATAGGCAACAAGGTAAAATACATTAAAGGATCAAGGTCCATTAGCCATGTGGTGTTGTGGCTAGCCAGGTGTCACAGTTTGTTTGACCACAGAGTGGAATAAAGAGAGACTGCAGTGTAATGCTTTTTAATGTGTCACTCAGAGGGATAGAGGTCTGTGATCACAATACGCTGCTCTGTAATAACCTGCCAAACAATTAAGAGCTAAATTATCAAATCTAAATTTAATGAAAAATGGATTAAAGTAAGAAGCTTAAGGAGAGAGAACAATAATGTGTTGACAAAAATATAATACCAAAATGAGCAACAAATAAATAAATGATCAGTATTTTCAATTATCAGTCGGAAATCCAGCATTCAAATTTGCATTTCTCTATAGGTATGTGTTTTTTGGAAGGGTTGCACGGGAAAAGGTCTTTGTCCCAGCTTTTTTTATTGTTGTTAGCATTTGGGTTGGGGGATGGGGAACTCTGGGTGGTTGTGGGACGTCTCTCAGCTGTCAGGATGGATTATAGGGTCGCCCAAATACACAAGGCACTTAGTGTGTGTGTGTGTGTGTGTTTGGGGGGGTGGGGGTGGGGGGGGGGCACGTAACCCTGCTTACAGCTGGAGTGACAAAACAACACCACACTTCACACTTGGCTTGGGCAGAGCATTGAGTTGGTACACCGTATGGGCCAATTTAAGAAGTGAACATCTGACTATTTTCTTTTACTTCAAATGCTTTAATGTGGTGCACATTATCTATAATATCAGACAAAGCAAGTCGGTAAGTGAGAAAGACTCTTATGTGACGAGGAGATTTTTATCCTCATCTCTTATGCAGGACGGCCTTTGTGGGTTTTGATCTAATCAAAATATTGCATTGTGCTTTAAACCTACAGAGCTTAAAATAATCTCATCACAAGTAATATAAAGGCTACATTGGGAGAGACATATTTTGGTAAATCTGGCTGAAAGAGCATAATTCCGCAAGAAATTATTTAATTTGGATATTATGGATAAAGCAAATAGCATCACGGGGGTTAAAAAGAGAGGAGTGTGAAACAACAAGCTGCCATTTGCCTGACGATAAGTGCTTGCACTAGTCATAGGGGGGATTACAGCCATATGGTGGAGGCAAACAGTGTTTAGAAGTAAATGAAAACATGTTTTCATTGAAGGGTCACTCCTAATATTCTCTCCAGTTTGTTGTGTATGGCAGTATAGCGTCATTTGTAGAAATTATTGAGATATATATGGTAGTTCTTATAGATAGACTCGATTCAGTAAGCAACACAAAACTGAACATTAAATAAAGAACAGATGAATAACAAACATAAATACAGGACTCCAGACTAACTTTTTACACTAGGAGCACTGAACTGAAAATTTTAGAGGCGTAGCCAGAAATATAAGGGGCACACACCATAAATCAAATAACTGGGGGGTTGATTTCTGCAGAGAGCTGTGGTGGTGCTGCAGGTGTCTTTGCATAGTAATTGTGTTAGCCGCGGTGTAGCCTACGGTACTCACAGCGGTAAAGTAACCCTGCTGTGTTGCGGTGCTGATGGCATTATCTTCTTACACTGATTATATATTGTTCATGTCTTATCTGTCACTCTGTTGCTGTTTAGCCACTTACATATTGATATGGCAAGATATCTGGTAGCACATGCGCGACCAGACGTAAAATTCAGTCGCACACTCAAATTTTGGTCGCACAATGCGACCATTTGGCCGCAGTCTGGAGCCCTGAAATAATGTTGTCTTACCTGGCAAATGGAATGTAAGAGATGCTATACCTGAAACAGAAAATTACAAAAGAAGTCAGGATGAGGGTACAATGACAAGTTATTGACTGTAGAAGAAGACATTAGCTAGATCAAAGAATGTGCTCACATATGAGGCTTAAACACGTTTCCATTAGTAATCATATCATATAATGAAAGTGATGTTCCCCTTAGATGGCTTTCAAATAGAATTTTGTATTCCACACTGTGCCTCCACATTAGTAAAATAGTGAAATCCAAGCCGGCTGTCATTTTCAAAAGCTTCAGTATAACAGACAGTTCAAGGCCTCTTATTGAATTAGAGAAAAATGTGTTTACAGTAATCTACATGTATTTGGTATCCGTGGAAGTCTCTGGATCTTTACTTAAACGTAAAGTTCAAATGTGTTTTAATAATGCAAGTCTGCACGCAATGGTTTTGTTGTGATGTGAGATTTTGGAGATCAGAGATTGAAAGCATCAAAACCACACCACAAAGAATTTAGGAGCAAAAATAGATTTGGGTCTTGTTAGCAATTGCTATCTGATGAGCAACACACCGAAATGTAAAATATGGGTTTCAAAAGGCAGTAATCATTGGACCCAAGGGTCTTTGATGTCACTCAGCAAAGAGATTAACCAAACATGATTGTGAATTAATTGGATAAACTTTAATCTCTGCACGAATGATTACAGATTGGTAGCCAATCACTGAGTACGACAAAAACACAGTACCCTGTACTGGAGATGATTACAGCTGAAGTTTAGCACAAAAAGCCCCTGATCAAACACCAAATATCTACAATATATGTGAGGAATGTGGTTCAGCAGTTGAATTATTAACTATAGCCAGGCCTAACCATGAATGCCATTTTATTTGAGCATCAGTTAGCAGGAAACCCTTAAATGGGAGGGATGTACCGGTACTATACACATGTATTAAGTGAATGTACTAACAAGTAAGTTTAGTTAATGCTTATAGTGCAGTTTTCCTTTCTATTAAACTTCCCATAGACTGTCTTGCACCATCTATACTGAGTCAGTGTTAGTCAGTAGTGCTTCAGTGTCATATGTTCACTTCACAGAGCTGAGCCTGAGGACTGGACTTTGCCCACCTACATGTGTGGATCAGTGGCAACGTCTTATTAAAGAACACATTCACACAGACGTCTGCGTGCCTGCGTGGGAGTGCACTATGCTCCCCCAGTTTGTTAAGAATGAGCTTGATGTGTGTGACTTGTGGTTTCCATGGTGACGCCTCTGAGAACGCAGGCAGAGCGGAAGTGAATGTACAACATGTAGGTGCAAAAGCAGTGTGGTAATGAGGTTGACACAGTCCTGCTCAGTGATGCAATGAAATTGTCCATTCCTTTACTCCTGAGCTGCTGGGAGTTTGTGTTTCCATGCATATTTACACATTGAAAGCCTATTGTTACTGCTGTGTCAATAAGTTCAAATTAGTGAACATACAAGTGCTGACTTGCCCATACTCATCACTCACAGATCTTATTATTCCCTGCTATGTTGGAGCTTAACCCCACTGACCATATGTAGTCTCAGAAAGCCCAAATACAATACTAGAATGAACACTAGGGGCTGCATTTAACAAATATTTACATAATGGATTCAGTCTAATATTTTCACATGATATAGTAAAAAAAATTCATCCCAACGTCTGAGAGCAAACATAACCTTGAATAATGCAATACAAAAACCTTTAATAATGCAATACAGTCTTGTGAATTAATAAATAAGAGTACAAATGAAGCACATGCTTGACCTGTTTGGATTCCATAATGACCGGCTCGCTCTCTATTATCCCTTATTTAATTCTTTATTTTACATACTTTATTAGAAAAACGGATCAAACTAATTAAGGACCCAGAGGTGCCATGTATTGTCACTGGATCATTCACCTGTGATTTCAGTTGTAGTAATGAGCCCAGAGATAGCTGGCAGCTACTTTGTCTTCTGTGTAAACAACACATGCAGTAACACCTGTTTGTCTTTAAGTCCACACTGATCCTGGCACTACCTCTTCCTCTACAGGCCAGAAATATACTGACCTACTATACCATGATGTCTGGCTACCTACCTACCAGTCTTCCTACAACATGACCTACTCAACACATGTATGCCAATCACATGTCACTGGCTGCTCAGGCAAAGTAGGGAAAACCAGTGGAAGGAGTGCTGAACTACACTGAAAAGACATGTTGCGTGTAAAATTCAGGTAGAGTTCAGTTGAATGTGTATTGTGAAAATTATTAAGTTTAACCATTTATACATCAGCTGAGCACATGCGTACAGCAGTAAGTCAGCTTCAAACAACAGCAGTGTGATTAACTCAACTCACATTTATTGCAAGGCAAAGTGAGTGAAACTGGAGTGAAGTTTTCTATCAAGGAAAGACCGCTTCAACTGTAGGTGTGTGAGTGATGATGAGTAAATTAATTGCCAACTGTGCTACAGTGGAGGGAGTGCTGGCCACACTTACCACGTCATTGCCAAAAACTGCAGAATACAGAAGATGATAGCCAGTACTTTTTTATTCCACTGTAAAAGAAAACACAAAATGGTTATTCTGATTGTTAAAACCACTGCACTAAAACAATAGAAGAATGTTACTGGTTTAACTACTTACCCAAAACGCTGCACAGAGAGTTAAGACAAGGCAGAGCTGGTGGAAGTAGAAAGGAACGGTTATCCAACAAAGAATGAACTTCTTTCCAATATAAGGTAAGATAAAACATGAAGTGACAGTGAAGCATCTGAATCAACTAAGGTCCAAAGTAACAAAAAAAAAAAACACATGGTAGTTACCAGCATGACAATTGTGGCTATCAGTCTTGTTTGTTCAAACATGCGCTTCAGCTGTTTTAGTGGACCCATAAGGAAGCAGGTGCTTTACAGGAACAAAACAGACAAGTGAAACTTTTCAAACATCAGTAAAACGGTACAATGGCATGTTTAAAATGTTCATCCATGAAATTATTGCTGAAATTATGCTTCGTCTTCCTATCAGGTGCTAAGCATTCATCACAGTGGTGTATTTTCATTGATCTTTCCAGTGATCACCCATCACACAGAGCAGCCGAGACTGTGTTGAAGAATACTCTGTTTCTCTATATCTTTTTTTTTTTGTCAGTTCAGCATGGTGGATGTTGTGCTAATGCTAGTTACCAAGGTTATGTATTCAAAAAAGCTTTCTTTGTTCTTCAGTAACACTTCTGAAAATGATTAATGGTACAAATATTATCTGGGTGGTTAGCCATGACAAAATACACACATTTTGGGTAAAAAAAATCGATTTATCCCATAATTTTGACATCAGAAAATCAATACTCTGCATATAAACCTTATGGTCAAGGTGGATTTCAGAGTAGTCTTTATATGTTAAATTACACACAAACAAATCTCTCCCGAGTGACATCAGAATTGTGTAATCAAATTCACACTACAAGCTGCAGTTATTATGGGGTAAATATTTCATGCCCAACACCACAATGCCACATTTAAAACCACCTACATGATGCATGTGTGACGTCAGTAAATGTAACAAGACAAAGGCTTTCCCCACTGACAAGGCACGCAGCTCTGGGCTCAGCAGAGCTGCGTGGGTAGAGTCTGTGTAGTGTCACATCTGTTAGATGAGACACCAGGGTAGTCTGTGTTGACGCAGGCTCTTTCTACTGGTCTACTGAGAGGGACAGGTGCTTCTTATCAATCGTCAATATGACAAGACACTAATGATATTCCACGCACATGCTACTACTGCTGATTCGGGAGCAGGATGACGTTAACACTATTACTGATATGAAACCAATTCAATGTCTGGAGAATAAATACAACTTTGATTAAACGCCCTTTACCAGCCTGCCGTGTTTAGAAAATGTACCAAAATATATGTATCAAATTGAAAGGACTTTCCCAAAGCCAAACACTTGTATTGCCTGTCGAACGTTAGAGATATATGTTATTACAACACTTGAATGTGACTCATCATGACGACTCCTATTTTAAACATAATTTTCCACTACTGTTGGTGAAATTAGGGAACCGATGGTCTCGGTGTAATCTTCTTGCAGTCAAAGTCATATACAGAGGAAAACTGCATGAAGCTCCTTAAAATATCACACTGTCTTGCTTTGGGTCGGTAACCTGGGCTATGAAAGCAGAAGGTGACCCAGTTTCTTGACGCACGTAAACCTTCTGGACATATGATACCTGGAAATAGAGACTGTGCTGTCTGAAAAAAAATCCTCTCATCAATGGTTCACTGTCAAAGACATCATGATTAGATTTAGCCCTTGGATTATCTAGACTAAATAATCCATAATGTTGTAAAAAATCCAGTGGGCCGCTGAATTTTGTGATTACATGGCGATAGGAACTATAAATAATGATACAAGATTGTCTATATGTCCGTTTAGCAGCATTATTAGAGCACAGAGCCAAGTTCTACAAATACTGATTTAATCAATGTCCCAATGCGAAAAGGAAACTATTTTTGACTTTTTCATTATGCTTAGTTACAAGTTTGGCCTTATATCAATAAAAAAATAATGATAGAATAATGTCAAAAGAAAGATATTTTCTGTGTGAGGACACTGTTGACAGCTTTGAAAGTATGACGACCTGTCACTGGGAAGGAATTTACCTTGTGTGCTCCTATACAAACAATAATATGACAGCAAACACTAATGTCTGGTCTATTTGTGGAGACAGATAACAAAACAACCAGTTAGGAGACGCAGAGAGCCAGTCTGTTCTCACTGACTATTGTCTCTTCATCCCCATTATCATTTCCTACTGACTTTCAAGCATCAGACAATTAAGTTGCATGGTTTGCAGAATAAATTGTACAATAATAGAGATAGAGTGCCTACTCTAAACAAATTATGCTATCCCAATTTACAGGTAAGCCTGCCTAACTGATTTTATCATGCATGTAGTGATTACCAAACAAAGTTGGAGCTGCAGGTTGGAGCGTTCTTACCCCACCTTTTTTTAATGAAACAGATGTTGTGTTTAGGTTAAATAAGTGCGATGTGATTTTCAAAGGCGGTTTTCTGTTCATTTAATTGTAGTAATAGTAAAACGTATGATTATACTAATGCTAATCTGATTAAATAATGGAGATTATAGTTTTAGCTATAATCCTGTAGGCTGGAGCAGAACCAGTAGTCACGATAACGATATTTATCATAAAGATATACGCATCATAAATCAGAATAACATCTCATGGTTGCTCAGGCACTGTGCTTCAAACTCTGAACAACAGGGGATAAGTGCACAAAGGGTTAGGAACAAGCATGATTACAGTACTTGATGTGTCTTTTTTAAAAACAGCCTAGAAGCAAAATTTGGGGAACTGCACAGCTTTGCCCAGGGTGACTGTAACAGAGCAGTGTGTCAGTCATCACAGCAAAATTATTTCACCATGCATGAGCCTGATGCTTCTCATTTGTTGCAATACAATTCTCTGACCGGCAGGTTTGAGTTGGACTGAAGACTTACCTGGAAAGAGCAGCAATGTTCCCTAGTGTGTAGAAGACAGCGAAAAGTTTGATTCCATTTGGAAGGAACAGCAGTGCTGTACCCTAAAAAAAAACATAAAACATCAAAATAGTCTCTGTGAGCTAAAAATAGTGTCACCACACTTTAATTGAGGGGTAAAAGACAAAAGAACATAGTCACCAAGTAGCTACACTTAAATAAGACGAATCACCACATGCTATAATGTTGCTTGGAAAAAAGCAACAACACATAAAACAAAAAATAAGAACTTCTGTGGGTTGTCCTATGATTTTACTGAAACACAATGGGCTCCCCCTAGTGCCTAAATACTATACGGCTTTGTTTAAGAAAGGCTGTCTGAGTGCCATTATAATCTACAAGCATGGAGACTATTTGGATCAGTGAAGAACACTGGTGACACAAGTGTGAATTGAGTTTCAGGGTCCCCACTCATTTCTCAAGATCATTTTCCAGGACATTTTTAGTGATGATCTAGCTGGTATGAAAGACAGGGATTGCACCACACACTTACATGTGTTACATTATTGCACATCTTTGCAACTATATCTCTGTATACTGCATATTCTTTTTATACTTTGTACTATAAAAAAACAGTAAAAAAAGTACCATTAACCAGTATTTAGCCCATTATTGACTCATATAAAGTCAGGCTCCCATTCATTGATTTGACCCCAGCTTCCCATTTATGATCCAACTCATCTATAACCTACTATTAGAAAGTGAAAATGATCCCCAACATCACTTCTTGTCCAATGATAATGTTTTTTTGGTTTGGGGAGCTCTAATGAATAGCCTAGTAGTTTTTTTCTGAGCGAAAGAAAAAAAAGCAGAATGTTGAAATAATTTTCCAGGACAACACAGGATTTTCCAGGAGATTTTCCTTTTTACCGTTATTTTCTATGTCATGTGTTTTCCATCACTGGAAAACGTGTTTATTGGTTCCAGTAACTGTATCCATTTCCCCACGGGAGGGATGGCATTTAAAGAATGCTGGTATGAATTAAGCTTGTAAGAAGATGCAGTGGCAAGAAACAGTTAACTGAAGCGTTGTAATTTATTAACTTAGAGGCTGTAAGGACATATAAATACTCTGCAGCTACGATAGTAACTGCATCTGCATCTATGTAGTAAATAAGTTTTGTCTCAATGAAAAATAGAAGAAGAAATACATAACTGGATCTCAAAGAAAGAGCAAATTATAGACACTCATTTCTAGAGAAAGGAAGGGCGGTTTGTGGCTTTGGGGTAAAAGGTAAGTGTTTTAAATTGTATGAATGGAAGAGCCTTTCAGATGCGCAGAGCTATCCCGACTGTGAATTTTACCACCCACGCCTACACAGGTTCTGTTGGGGCTGTGAATTTTCACTGAGTGGTGGAAGTGTCAGCAAGTGGGACTGTGGCAAGACTTCCTGTTATTTGAACTTCAAACTACACTCTACAAACTGTAACTTTCAGCTCTTTCCTTACAGCAGGCGACCTTTATGTGTTAATTAAATAAAAATGACATGTGTCATCACTTCTTCCTACAAGTCAAGGGGACAGGAGTTTGCCTTGATGGCATTTGCGCTGAGCCATGCAAACAAAACATAGCAAAGAAAAAAATAACTTGGACCATTGCTTATAACATTAATGTACATCCTGCATTGCTCATGTCAGTATAAAGTCAGACAGAGATGCCTCTTCAACATAAAAAGGCAGAAACACTCACAAGTATTGAACACAGGATTCCTCCAGCAAAGCATATGACAAACCATTTCACCCTGGTGCTGTAGCTGAGAGTGCTGGCATCAAGGACCTGGTGAGAACAATGGGAGGATGTCACAAGACAAACCTAATGACCCGCATACAGGCCCACAGGCTTTCTACTGGTTATTTAACCACGTTGGTTAGAGCCAAGTAAGATAACACCTGGCTACAGTAAAGTATTATCTCAAACACAAACAGCACACAGTACAGGTCTACGTGAAAGGCACATGGCATTAGTCAGTCCCCTTAACTTAACAAAACATACCAAAACTGTCAAGTAATATCTGCAAAGGAATGCAGAATTTCGAGCATGAAAGACTCTGGTGTGTCTGTCATGGAGTGAAACTTTCACTTCGCAACAGGTTACTAAATACCATCATGTAATATAAAACACATTGTTTAAGTCAGCACCTTACCCCATTTCCTCCTCATCGCGAATGCGTGTAAAAAGTGTAAATAAACAAACAAAACAATGTATTAAATGCGGACAGAACAATATGATAGTTAAAAAATACACCAAAAAGAAACGTCATATTGGAAATGCTGTTAGAAAACATGTATGGAAGGCTAGCGTCACAGGGCTGCGTTAGCGTCAACTGTCAGTTTCACTAACAGCTATGCTAACGTTGCCGTTAATAACATAGACTCCAAGAAAACAAAAGCACTTTAACGTTAATAACAGTTGTCTGAAAGGTAACACTGAGTCTCAGTCAAGAAAATGAAACTAACACAATGCTATTTTTGTTCAATATTGTCCATTTAAGACCAACATATTCAACGTTAGCATTAGCATCTCCCATATAGTAATGTTCTGCTATCATAGCTACCTGTGCAGTGAGACCCAACTCTTCATTCTCCTCTCGGCCGCTTAACACACGACGAAGCTTGTCCATCGCTGGGCTAAAATAGAGTCCGACTTTCTATATTTCCAACTGTACGCCCGCTGTTTATGTCTGAAAGTTTTGATCGCGGCAGTAACAAGTTTGACTTCCTGTCTTCCTGAACGGTGCTTTCTGTAAGTGCTGACTCAGAGTCGGATTGTTCGCAGCCAGTGTCGGTCAAAGTCTCAGGGGGTTTGTTTAAATAACAGACCGCAGGTCAGATACTGCAGACCACTTTAATCGCCTCCGTGCCGTTGTTGCCTTTCAGTGCTGTCGGAAATAATAGAATTGCACTTTTTTTTTCATTGAAAAGATTCAAAATTAAATAAAAAATGTTCTTACATGTTCCAGAGTTATACACAATGGCAAAAATTGATTTCTAAATGTGGAAACAATAATAACATACATTACAATTTACAAAGACAGTAACATATAAACAAAGGAATGAAGAAATAACTAAGGGAGTACAATTTTAAATGCCTAAATAATTTAATAGTTTTTCTCAATTTATTCTTTTTAAGTTTTCCATAGTGGTCAAATATGATTTAAAATCTGAATCGTTATAGATTAAAGAAGGGTATAGTTTGTTATGCCAAATCATTTTATGGATATAGTAGGCCTATTTTGCTAAGATAATGATCAAATGAATTATGTAATTTTCATCTGCCGAATATTTGGTATTGTTAAGAATAAATACATACAATTATCCAGAAATGTTGCGCTCTCCTGGACTGGACTGTATTTATAACGTGATGGCTTTTTGGATGAGATTGTCTGTTGTTGCCTTAAATATTTAATTCAGAGTAGGAGTTGACAGATGGTCCAGTGTAGAGACAAATCAGCTAGACAGTCCTGGATTTAAATACCACTTTTACGCTAAATACTTAAGGCATGGACACACAAACAAGGATAACCTGTATCAGTGGTCTGAAACTTGCCCTCTGAAATAATGTATATTTACCTCTTTTAGCCCATTTTCTTGTTTCACATACAAGTACTTTTACATTACTCCTGACGGTATATTGACTACTGTTGCTGCTGTTGATTTTCTGATGCCTTGTCGCCATCTAGTGAGGGTATCCTGACAAGGCAACACACAGTTGGTGCTTTCATGACCATGCTTGGTTGTTTTACAAGCTTATCTTGTGCAGAGAGTGTTTTGACTACATGCAGCTTTGGCTTACCTACACTGTAAAAATGAATTTAGGTTTTTTGTTCAATCCAACTAAAAGTGTCTAAATCATTGAGCCAACTTGAAATATTAAGTTTTTAGATTGTCAACTCCTCAGTTAAATTAGGACAGTCCAGGTAACTAAGATTGCTGAGTTGACATAATTAAACAGTAGTAGCCCCTGCAAAATTGGCTTGGACAACCCACACAAGCACATCAAGACTGCCCACTGCAGAGGCCATTTCATTCCACACAGAGCATTGTCGGTCGACAGGAGGAGGTGAGTAAAGTTTTTGTAAGTTAAAAAGTGCAGTATGCCATTCTATTTATGCCAAACTAGGTTTCCATATTATCTATCCATACATTATATATATATATATATATATATATATATATATATATCCTATACTATAGAATTAACAACATTTTACCCCTGTTAGCTCTGTGTAAGTTAATGTTATATATTAGCTAACTATCATACATGAACATTTGCCACAAAAACACAGGTAAATCCTGGATTTGTAAATCAGATATGTTTTTCATGTTCACTAGCAGTGTGCATTACCACTCTGGAAAATATTTGTTTGATCATATATCAGAATATTTAAAGGCTTTAGAGTTAGAAAAATGTCACTTTCATCTTTTAAATGTTCTACAATGACTAAGCTAACTTGAGTGTTACGTTAACAGTTAGCCTAACTTTGTGTGTGTGTGTGTGTGTGTGTGTGTGTGTGTCACATAACATAGACAGTTTGACAGCTCATCAGTGCTCTCATGGCAATCTCTAAATGTCTGCTTAGAAACTGGTAGTTTATTTTGTATTTGAACGTTTATCTCAATTACTACTCTGTTGAACATATTTCTGAACATATTCTATTACAGGTCTGGAGGACTTGGATATGCAAGTACTGTGCATTTTTCACACCAAACCAATGCACAATTATAAAGCACTACAAGTTAAAGCACTCACATTACAGTCGATCTTGCCCCTTGCCATGCATTTAAATGATTGTATGTGCTCTTTTAAGACACAATTGGCTTTGAAAAATCATTTGCTGAGGCATCGGTCTCAATCTTGTCAATCTGATGGACTGACTTACCAATTACGGTGTGACTTGTGTGATTTTTCTAAACGTTATAGTCTGAAACAATATTTTACTCACTTGGGAGCTCATTTGAAAAATAGGGAAACTCTTAAGTGTTCTTTTAAATTGTGTGTTTTCAAGACCAATGTATAAAACAAGATTGCCTTGCTTTGCCCTAGAATCTTTAGAGTATAATACCTAATTTTTGTGTTTTCACCTTCTGTCTCCAGGCGGCAGATTCGGAGAACAATGTGGCAATAGGTGTCAGTGTAGGCCTACTCTTCATGAGCGGAGAATCTGATGATGGTGACATGATCGCAGACATTCTGGATGTTGCAGTGATACTGGAGGACAAAGTTGTCATCTGTGAGCTAAAACGTGTGCTAAACGCGTTTGCTATCCTAATTGGCCTCCTGTATAGTCTCAACATCGACTATCCAAAGGGACTGAAGTACAGCTTTGAGGTGATCCAGAAAGTTGTCATGGATGTTGGCAGAGCAACATGCTCATCCAAAGTTCTTGCACAAAACAAGATTCTGCAGAAAATGGTTTGATCTACACAGAGCCTGGCCTGTGTTTGCATAGTTCAGTATGGCTGCCTTCTCTCCGTTGTGTAAATACAAATGTTGTATTTAAGTAAAATTGTTATTGTAATCCCACTAATTATGCAGCTCAGCAGAGAAATGACATCTTTAGATATTTTCTGGATAAATACAGGTCGGATCACACATATTTTACCATTTTTGGACTGTTTGTAACTGTTCAAAGTGACCTGACTCAGTTCACGTCATGGCCTGCTCATTGTTTATGTTTACATGGTTTTAGAAATTTGCAGTATTGTGTTCAAATAAATATTTTGTGAAAAAAGTAATTTCTTTATGTATTCTACAGTCATTTTAGAAAATAGATGATTTAGTTGACCTGACATAATGCAATTTGAAGGTATTGATCAAACTTAAGATAAGCGTTAGTGTGGTCAACTTTGACCTAAAAAGTTACCTGGCTGCCTTAAAATTAAAAAAAAAAAAGGTGTGTTAATGCCTTGTTTTTAACTGAGGTTTCATCCTCCTGTAGACCTGGAGCCATGTTTTCAATGTCAGAATGGAATATAAAACATCATGCTGTGCGTCAAGGCTTTATAATATTGCCACGCTTTTATCATAACTGGCGCCAAGAGAGAGAGACAGTTATGTGAAGCCTTTGGCTTCGGGTCACAGTGTCCTCCTGAGGGACATACTGTAGTCATTGAGTCTTTATGTGTATGTGTGCCAGCAGAAATGTTTATTTTAATTATCCTTGAATGCACATCAATTACAGACACAAGAGTTAGTCAACATAACCAAAGGGAAAGGGTGGCACTGAAAACAAAAAAGGAACAACCCCTCCCAGTGAAGGAGGATTGTAAATCACAGATTATCTTTGTCCAAAAAATGTTTAACAATGGAGCTGTTAGTAAGTATCTCACAGCTGGTGCATTCACGGAAAATGTGCAACAGTATCTGTAAATACATAAACTAAACGATCCTTCTATCCTTCTAACTCTTATACTGAAAATGTATAGTGCAGCCTGCATTCACCTTTAGAACTTCACAGGTTTCTAGTATGACTTATAATACCTTCATAATATAACAGTTAAAGGTTGAAGCAAAAATCTAAATTAATATATGAGTTGTTAAGAAACACATTACGTAATGACCCCTCACTTTATGAGCAGGTGACTGTACCCTAAATACAGTAACTGGGAACTGGAGCATTATTTGGAAGTTGTGCCCAGGCAGTCAAGTTTGCGTGTAACGGGAAACTGTCCCATTAAGGTACTGATGTATATTAAACCTAGCCTGGAAACTCATGTTTCCTTTGTTCTGGCAGTGCATTAGTGTATCAGTGCAAAGTGCATTAGTGTGTTCAATCCAAAGTGTTTACAAGCAGATGTTTCCCATGGAAACCCCATATAACTGTGATACTGCTGATTTAATATTTATGTTTATATTATCCATACTGTAAGAAACATACCACTAAATGGGTTACCAAATAGCCTACAAAAAAATAATAAATAGATAACGCCCTTCTATCAGATTTAACTGACTGCTTTTCACATTGTTGTGAGTAGCATACAACAAAAAACTCCACCGACTCTGCGACACACGGGCCACTTGATAAGAAGTGGAGTGCCAGGTGGCTGAGATTCCCCTCATCACTTCTAAAGATGAGGATCTGGTACAGCGAAAGGAGACTTTAAGGAAGACTTCATGCGCAGCCATCAGTGAGTTGACTCCCCGGCTTCTGTGTGTTCGGACGTTTTCCAGACAGCACAGCAATGTGGACATCGCTGCCAGTACTCTTGTCCCTATCTGTTTTATTCTTCAATGGCTGCAAGTGCGCGTCCGGGTTCGAATGTCCGAGGATCTGCCGCTGTTTCTCCAACACGGTCAGGTGCAACAGTGTGACAGAAGGATCAGCACAGGTGACGGGCCGACGAGATAGAAGACTGTAAGTTCTCACTGAGAAGAATTTAGGAATCTGGTAAAGACTGCGACATGGTTGCGTGTATTATATGATGCGTTTAGGTTATGGTTATGGTTAGTGGTCAGTCTTGGCCGATAACTGATCGGTCAATCGGTTTGCATTTGCCATTATCAGTATAACATACAGTATATAACTCATTTCCATCTGTTTCTTTGTGTAACTAACTCCTCAGATAAAGCCAGTAGCGAGACTGATCCGTGCGTATTTACGCATGGAACGAGTACTGAAATGCACTTGTGTGTTGAAACGCGCTTACATTTAGCCTACATTTGAGTTTGATACGATCCTCCTAAAGCAACTATAACATAGTATTTCACATTTATTCATATGTGATTAGATCATATTTTCATATGACATATTACAAGAAAAAAAAGAAGAAAAAGAAAAAACGTTTGTCAATGTGACAAGTATAAGTATTTTGTTAAAGGTAGATTTTTGGGATTTCTGTCCAGAAAATATTTTGGAAGCCCTTAATTATGCAGTCCAAAACCATTTTACACACTGTAGAGGTACTAAATTTCACCTGCATGTTGAGACATTATATGTTTCTTGTTATGGTCTGGTTTTGTTTTCTTGTTTGTTTGTTTGTTTATTTATTTATTTAGAAATCATCACCATGACAGCTCTGTTATTTTATTGTTTAAACATCAATGGTGCTAAAGCCAAAGGGACTTTGTTTATCAACCTTGTTTAAGCAACCTTGTTTATCCAGGAGGAGGTATCTGCTCTATCAGTATGGATTTATGTGTAACGTTGTTTTTGGCCAGTGTACTTTAGCAGCATTATTCTGGTTACATTTCACCTCTTTTATGTATACCTTGTCGTAAATTCATACAGATTTTAAACACATAAGAAAAACATGCATAGAACTGTGTTGAAGATTAAATTGCATCATGATGACAGGAGACATTAAGGATTTGCGGTTTTATTAGGATCCCTATCAGCTACTCTACCTGGGGTCCACGCAAACATAAAACAGACAACATATAAATTATATTGAAATAGTAAAAGTAAAGCTAGCAATTACATATTACTCATTTCCACTGATGTATATTATTATCTACTTGTTATTCATGCTTTATTAAGCTTCACAGCAGATCAGTCTTTATTGTTGGGGAAACAAAGGGCCCTGCTTGTGAGCAACTTAATTACCTGTGAAAGAAAATGTACATTTTCAAGTTAATCTCACACAATCACGAAGCCTACACAGTGCCTCCTCTTACATGTCACTGGGCATCAGGGCTCAGTTTTAGAGTTCAGCAGACAGCCACAAGCCTTGAAGGTAGGGAATCTTGACCTCTCCCCTGTTAAATCACAGAACTTTGAGTCTCCTGATAAGTGTCCATTATCTCGAAGGCCAGCAGCGTCATACACCCCTATACACACTCCAGGAACTTTTGGATTTGTCAAATGACAGAATTAACAGTATTATTTTCACTCTTTTATCATATGAGTTGAACAACATGGAAGAGTTGGAAGTAATCAAGTGAAATTGTTGATGATTTGTTGCAATAACTTAAATGCAGTGGCATATCCACGAGGAAACATGATGGGTGTGACTGGATAGGCTGAAACTTAACCTGTATGTCAAAAAATAACTGCAGCTATAATGCAACTTGAAGACATGGAATTAAGATTTTTTTTTAATTAGGTTATCTATTTGCATTTTTTCAGGATCATTCATTTAAAAATGTCTTTGATTATCAGATATTTTGAAATGTAATGTTCCTCTCTGTGTTATTTTTTCAGGTTTCTTTATCACATGTCTTTGCGGACTATTTCAAGCCATTCTTTCGAGGGTTTAAAAAGGGTCCAGAGGATGTACGTATCGATTTCCTTCCACTGACCAACTCCCATTTAAATAATCTGACATTTTGCAATGAAAGTTATTCATCTTAAATATTTCAGTTTGTACTTTTATTCTCTTAGTATTCACTGAATCAGCCAACTAACCCATTTCTCATGATTCAGCTTTTTCAGTTTAGTTCTTACAATGCTAGTTAAACTAGGAAATTTAGGAAAAACTGGATGCATTGCCAATTCCCTAATGTAAACCATATAATAAGGTAAGAATAGAGCTATGCATGTTACCACGTAGTTACCGTCTGCGTAGCAATCTGTATTTTCTTTCAATGACACACATGTAAAGGTAAATGTTTTTTGGATGAACTTAATTGCTTTGTTTCTGCTCTTTACTCAGAGAAATTGCTCAGAGTGTAACTCTGGAAACCATTGAGACATTAGCATTCAATAACCTTCTCAACCTCTCTGAAATGTGAGTCATTTCTGTTGTTTTTTGAACCAATAACAGTTACGGTTACTTTAATGCAGGGGAGTTTCAACAAATGTTTTATCTTTCTGTGCAGCTCAATCCAGAACACCAGAAGTCTGAAGCACATTGGCAGAAGAACATTTAACAACCTCCCCAAACTACATTACTTGTGAGAGACCTCAAAATATATAATTTAAACATATATCTATATATTTATTTAGTTTAACATTTAAAACAAACAACAACAAAAAAAGCCAAAATTTGAAGCAGAGTGAGACCCTTTCTTCCAAGTCTCACTCTTCCTCTCTGTCCTTAGCCAACAGGAGCTCTCCTATTCTCTCTCTCTCTCTCTCTCTCTCTCCCTCTCTCTCTCTCCCTCTCTCTCCCTCTCTCTCTCTCTCTCTTTGTCTCTCTCTCCCTCTCTCTCTCTCTCTCTCTCTCTCTCTCTCTCTCTCTCTCTCTCTCTCTCTCTCTCTGAAATGACCTATGATTGGCCAAAGTCTTCTATCAGCTAGATTTTCTAGAGCCTGAAAACAGGGAAAGAGGAGATGCAGAAGTCTAGTTTTCTTAATGAACACTTGAATTACAATATGATGAAAGATTATTATGGATTTGTTGCCCAAAGATGCCAAAAATAAACTGCCTACCTCAGATTTAATTGTTTTATTTTCAAGTCAGACATCTTGGTCAATTTCAATCCAGACACGTTCTACTTTTATTGCACTTATTCTGATAGCAAGTAATATGTTTTTCATTGTATTAAATACTGCTAATAAGCAACTGATTTGCCTTAGGTTTCCATTAAAAGTCACAAAACATCACAAAATAACATGTGTTTTCCTTTGTATCAGGAGCATTCAAAATACTGGGATAACAGTTTTTCCTGACATTACATCGATCAGTTCTCTTGGATCAGAGTTTATCTTGTAAGTACATCTGTTGCAAAATTTTAAAAGATTAGTGACGGATAAAAACAAAAAGCACATCACCATAAACAAATCACATTGCATTGTTATGAACTGTCATGTTACTGCAGGGACATCTGTGACAACCTGTATTTACTGGAAATACCTTCAAATGCTTTCGCTGGAATGACAAAAGAATATGTGACAATGTAAGTGACGCAACACGCCCCTTTTAATTGTTTTACTGCCAGTAAATTGGGAATAAATGTTAATCAAGATAGTAATTTCTCACCTTTAATCGTAACAATCTTGTGATTGCAGGAACCTGTACAACAACGGCATCAGAGTAATACACGACCACGCCTTCAATGGGACAAAGATAGATAAACTGTATTTTCCCACACTCCTTTTTTTCTAATGATGCAAATTGAGTTTCTGTTCAGCATTACGCTCTTGCTCCATTATCTTGCGATGTATCATTTCAGGGTATTAAAGAATAATCGAAACCTCAGAGTGATCCACAAAGATGCTTTCAAAGGAGCCACGGGCCCTGGAGTCTTGTAAGTGATACTTTTTAACCTCCTCAGTGTCACTTAATGCCATATTTATTTACTTCGATTTTTTGGGGGGGTAAATTGTAAACCTTTAATGTCTTGATAGATTCATTGCTCAAATTCTGTGTTAAGACTTGAGAGATGGTAAACAAGATAATGCTTCATCCCTTGCACTTCTGAGCAGAGTTATATTGTTGTCGGGGTTAACTTCACAGGGACGTGTCTGCGACAGCTCTCGCACAGTTACCACCACAGGGACTGGACTCGGTCAGGGTGTTGTTAGCTCAGTCAGCGTACGCCTTGAAGCGTCTGCCTCCTCTGCAGGGACTGTGGAGCCTACGACAGGCCCATCTCACCTACAACAGTCACTGTTGTGCACTGCTGAGTTGGAACACCCACAGGTGAATTACACAGACTGTCTTTTATAGGTTGATCAATAGTAAGCTCTGCCCCACTGCTGATCCAGTGCGCGCCAAAAGTACAATCTTATTCAAAAGAATTACTACCCTGTGTATTACAGTATTAAACAAACAATGCTGGACAACAATATAAGCATAATACAATATACAACATGAGTACTAGTATCTGCAGATGTGTTTGTGTGTCTGATATCTGCCAGATAATCAGATAATATTAAAGCCACGCTGTGACATATATTTTATTAAGTCTTTACATAATTTTCCTGCTTTTCTCCAGGGACATTCTCATTAATCCTGCATGGAATAATGGCTCTACGTATTGTGACGAGAGTGACCCATCAGCAAGGTAAAATTTTGTTTTCATGTCTGTAATCTGGGTTAGAATTTGGCAGCACAATTGATTTCAAATGACACACCAATGTATTGGTCATGCTTTTAAGCCTTGAGTGCAATGAGTTACAACAAAGAACAGTTTGACTTCCGAATTGTCAAAAGTCCCATATTGTAATAAAGAACATTCCCATGTCTATTTTTTATTATAAAACAGTTTGAATGCAGGTGCTACATAAATATTATGAAAGTATCAAAATGCTCAATCCTCAGAGAAATGCACACAGCCCATATTCAGAGACAGCTGTTACGTCCATTCCCCTGCTGCAATGACTGGAAACGCTGACCTATCAGGGCAGACTGGGGTTTTTCGGGAGGGGGTCTTAAAGAGACAGGCGCTAAAACGCAGCGTTTTAGACAGATATTAAGAGCATTTTTCTTTTTCTTTTTTTTTTTCATCAAAGCATTTATTCCAGTAGAAACCTGAAATACAATTATGAACCTGAAATGAGTATAATAAATCCCTTTTTAAATCAACAAACCAGGACAATTTCCTCTCCTTTTCTCTTCTCCTTTGAAAACAGGATTCAGCGTGCGATTGGGGGTTCAACAGATACGACCCTAGTTATGGATATGCCATTTTTCTCAGATGTTGATCTATTTATGGAGGATGAAGGCTTTGGAAATGTGAATTTCCACTATCCAGAACTGGACTTCTGTCAGACCCGACCAACTTTGGTTTGCACACCTGAAGCAGATGCTTTCAACCCCTGTGAGGACATTGCAGGCTTCAAGTTTCTCAGAGTTGCCATTTGGTTTATCAACATACTGGCCATCGCTGGTAACCTGACGGTGCTCCTGGTCTTCTTCACCAGCCGGTACAAGCTCACAGTGCCTCGCTTCCTTATGTGCCACTTGGCTTTTGCAGACCTCTGCATTGGAATCTACCTTCTGATGATAGCTGTAGTAGACTTGCGCACACATGGCCACTACAGTCAGCATGCTATTGAATGGCAGACAGGGCCTGGTTGTAGTGCTGCAGGCTTCCTGTCTGTGTTTGGTGGGGAGCTGTCAGTCTTCACACTTTCCAGCATCACCCTGGAACGCTGGCACACCATCACCAACGCTCTGCAAGTCGAGCGTCGTCTTGTAATCACACAGGCAGCTAGTATAATGGCAGTTGGCTGGCTTATCTGTCTGGGGATGGGGATGCTACCCCTGGTTGGTGTGAGCAGTTACACAAAAGTCAGCATGTGCTTACCCATGGACATAGAGACGCCTCTGGCTCAGGCCTTCATCATAATTATCCTGCTCTTCAACGTGGCTGCCTTCGTTGTTGTGTGTGTTTGTTACGTGCTGATCTATCTGGCTGTAAAGAACCCCAAAATCCCCGGAAGTAGTGCTGACACCAAGATTGCAAAGCGCATGGCTGTGCTCATCTTCACAGATTTTCTCTGTATGGCACCTATCTCCTTCTTCGCCATCTCTGCTGCATTCAAGGTTCCCCTCATCACAGTTACTAACTCCAAGATTCTGCTGGTCCTCTTCTTCCCTATCAACTCCTGTGCCAATCCCTTCCTTTATGCTATCTTCACCGAGGCTTTCAGGAAGGATGCATATCAGCTCATGGGTGCAATGGGCTGCTGTAAGAGCAAGGCCAGTGTTTATCGCATGAAGGCCTACAGCGGTGAAAATGCAATCAAGAGCAACTGGGGATCTGACAGTAAAGGGATCCGTACAGGAATGAGGCTGGCTGACGTGCCACAACAGAGCCATCACGTGGAAGAGGAGGGAGAGCTCACCTGAAAAAAAAGAGAAGATGTGTTTGATTATTTTAGACTGTTAATAGGACAATTGGACAAGAGAGGAAACTGAGGGAAAACAACTGATGCTGGATTTGGAGGAAATGTTTTACAGAAGTGTTATTCTGTTCTATTCTGTTAATATGAAATATTATTTAGTAAACTCTGAAAAACTCCAATGAAGGAGACATTGGCCGGTCATAACAGGAAAAGCAGTAAAAGTAAATGTATAACTACATGACGATAGCTTTGTTCAAATAAAGGTCCTGTTTTGTCAAAAGTGATTTCCATGTCTTTTGATTATAAAGCAGGTCGAGTTGCTATATAAAATACTATGAAAGTATCAAAATGCTCAATCCACAGAGAAATGCACACAGTCCATGTTCAGAAGCTGTGTCTTTAAACGAGCCGTCAGGACTTTCCCATGATTATGATGTCACAACTATACTATGGATAGATCGGAAGTCCTGAGGGTACAGAAAACATGAAAGCGCTAACCAATCAGAGCAGACTGACCTTTTCTGGAGGTGGGGCTTAAAGAGACAGGTGCTAAAATTGAGTGTTTCAGTCAGAGGGTGAATACAGGTCTATTCAGACAGTATGAGAAATATAATATGTTTTTTTTTATTTATATGAACCTCTTAATTTTCCAACAGACCTGATGACTTTTCTGTCTATCAGAGGCTGTAGTGCTCAGTCCTAAAGCCAAAATGAATATTGTATCATATGAAACTAGACAATCTAAGGAATCAACCAAAACATGCTAGTTTGTCGAGAAGGGGGTTAAATAACGCTCCAAAATTTAAAAAAAGTAAAAACTGGTATGACTAAAGGGGTCCCTTTACCTCAATATACCTGAACTAAAATAGGTTCCATGGATACCCACGTGTCTCCCCTTTACAGACATGCCCACTTTATGATAACCCCATGCACTTTGGGGTAAAAACCTTGCTGTTTTTGCTGTACTAATGTGTTATTTTCACTTATTCTAAATGGTGTGTTTGAATATTTCTGCATACTGGGGTCCATAAACAGTCTTGGAATTGCATAAATTGGGTCTGACTGCACTCTTGTGGATCCATTTTTATTTCTGTGTGATGATGTTAGTCCTCATAGAGATCATTTTATTATAGCGAGACCATATTTTGAAACTTGACAAACCAAAATGACCTGTTGTGAGCATGGTGAACACAGCCTTAGAAAACGTTTGAACCATAAACTAGAGACATAGACTATTCAGAGGGTGGATGGCTTTCCCAGGTATATTGGCAATAAGGGGAACAGAACAGTTTCCAGAACAAAAGTGCTCGCCATCCAGTCGCAGAAAAATGCCATTCTAACCAAATCTCAAAAGTTTTGATACCAAATCAAAGCATGGATTTTCTATGGTGTTCCTCAACACCTTTATGTCTTGGTGTATTTTTGTTATTTACACAACTAGGCCTTTATACACTCAAAATGTTAATGGGAACCAAAACAAAACAATGTTTGTAAACAGATTTATAGCTAACAGAACTTGACAATGCACAATGCTGAGCTGCATCTCAAGTTCTTCCTGTTCCCAGCTCTAAGATGATGTATACCACTTTTATGTGGCATCTACTGTTTACCTGCTAGCTCCCCCTGAAAATCACCTGTCTCGCCCTCTCAACCGTCTGAAACAAAAAGAAGATAAATACAAGAAAATACAAGAATGAACCTAAAAATAAGCATTACTTGTCCCCTTTAAGTGGCCTAGTAGTCTAAGTCATGCAAATGAGCCCTAAAACCGATACAGTTAAATGGAATGGGGCGGTCATTCAAAATATTAGTCCCACCTGTTTTCCTGTTCATCACATGTCAAAATGTCTCCTATTAAAAAAAAGGTATGACAAGGTGGATATCAGTTAATAGAAATCTGCAGACGGAAGCTCCAGGACGGCTTCTGATTGGACCCTGGGGTGAGATTATTTAGTCAAATAGAAATCCTCTCTGAGTGATCACCTTCATCTCCAAGTGGTTGTTATTATCAGTTGTAGCCAAACCATACGACTACCCATGTCAAATCTCAATCATGTTATTAATTTATATGAGATAAATTGTTTGGCTAATTTGAGGTTGGTTAAATGTTAAAATGAAGAGAATCTAGCCATGGTTGATATGGAAAGCACAGTCATAGTTGGCCACTAGATGGAGTAGTTGGGCAGACAACTGAAGCATGCCATCCCTCTATGATGCCACTGTGGTTTTTTTCTTTTCTTCTGAGCTCGTGTTAAAAAAAAAACAATTAAAGATTTGTATTAAAAATATAATATGTCAACTACTGTGTGTTGTTCGTCTAAATACATATGCATACTGCTTGTTATAATATGGTAATGTTAGGCAATATAGCAATGTCTTAAAGAGAATAAGAAAAAAAAAGATATTAGGAAAGTTTTGTAATAAAAAAAAGGAAAGTGCAAGAGTTGTGCAGTCCAATATGCTGTCCCTGCTGTTTATTTAGGTTGTTTTTATTCCTCGGTACATTTCTACACTCAGTCCCGCCTTCGTGGGATCCCTCCTGTGACGTGGAGGATAACTTTTTTTCTCCTCCCCAGCTGGAAACGAGAGGTCTCGGGTCAACAACACTTTACGCGAGCTGCTGCGTTGATCACACTTTAGTGGGTGATGTTGGTTATAGCCGGAGTTAAAGTGTCCGGTTCATTATACAGTCTATGTTTCGGCACCGCACAATCCGCTTAGAATACAACCCTTTTCAGCCTGTTGCGTGACTGAAAGCAGCGGTGAAGAGCTCAGACTGGTCATGGCAAAGAAGTCAACTCCAGGCTGGTTTGGAGTGTTTCTCTCTACAACGACCATGGCCATTATTGTGGGGACTCCGGTCAGCGGTGAGTTCTTCATTTTCTTTGCAATAACATGCCCAATCAAAGTGGGATCAGGCTAACAGTGTGTAATGTGCCGCAGGGACCACTGCAGCTGAATGGATTTAAATCCTCATTTAAATAGATTTATACCCGCTGCTGGAAAGCTGCAAGACTGTAGACTAAAGAAAGTCCAACACATAAAACATAGCCTATGGCAGATTCCTGCGTTGGTTTCATAGCAATGTATGCGTATTTTAGCTGTAGCTTCTTTTTTAATTATAGGCTGGTAATAAACTAAATTATAAAATGATGGGATGGACTGGGACGGTGACAGAGAAACACTTCAAACAGACGACTTATTTAAAGCGACATAGTTCATAAGCGCTGTAGAATATTTGAAAACATTTACTGGATAAACCTTTACTTTGTTTGTGGACTAATTTCACAATTCATGCCCTTTTTAGAAACAGTCACTGATTTATAAAGTTAAATATACATTTTTGTTTTGTTTGTGTTGTTTTAAAATTTAAGCTGATATTAGCTCATTCATTGCTTAGTGATCACAGCAAAATCATTGCCATCAATTTTTATTATGTAGAATTATTATTGTTAGAGAAAATCAGTAATTTCACATTTTACATGATTAGCTATAATTATTCATTGATTATTTGAAAAAAAAAAGACTGATAAATCGATTATGAAAATAATATTTTACACCTGTCACACCTTTGATCTTGAATGCTAGTTGATGGTGGTTTTGTGAACATTTTGAATATAGACACAGTTCTGTTACCTGGGGTGTCAGATATTTGAAGCTTCTGTTCCCCTCCTTTTATAAACAGCTCAGCAGTACAGGGGCCGGTTCCACCGTCCAACCAGGACCTCTGAGCCTCATGTGATAGCGGGCCGTGTTTCAAGGCTTTACCTGACCCCAGACCAGCTCAGACGGCTGCACTTCAAGCCCACCATAGGCTCCATTCAGCTGTCAGAGGGCCATGAGGTTAAATTCAACTGCTCCATCGACATCCCTGATGCCAGGCTGGAGCCCACCATCCTCTGGATGAAGAACGGTCAGGACCTGGCAGGAAACATGCAGGTGGTGATCAACGACCTCCAGACCATCACAGACGGGGTCATAACTCTCCTCTCCACTGTCAGGTATGTAACACATGGAGGTTAATGTGTGATGGGCTGATTAATAAACAGAATGACAAGTGTCCTCTTATACTGTATTACAGCATTAACCATGTGCAGAGAGTGGATACTGGGGAGTATCGCTGCAGACTGAGTTTTGGCAACACAATTGTAGACTCTAAGCCGATCACCATTGAGGTGGAAGGTGAGTTTCAACACGGTGCTAGAATCGGATGCTTCATGGGGCATCTTTTACATTCATGACTCATCTTTAATCTGTCAATAGGTCTACCAACATTTATCGGCCAACCAGAGGACAGGAACGTGACGAGAAACACACCTTTCACGCTGTCGTGTGAGGCTGTAGGACCTCCGGACCCCGTTCAAATCCGCTGGCTCCGTGATGGATTACCTGATAGTGACTCTCATAACTCACCCAGCAGCTACTCTGTGTCAGGTGAGACACCAACCACACTCTCTCTTCCTCAGACATGTTTCACAGTGATCTACTCCTTCCCTCTTGTTGCCAGTTCCTGCTGAGGTGGTCTTGAAAGAGAAGTGTAATTTCTTGCTTTTCTTAAGTGAATGATCAGTATATGACTTGACAGAATGAATGACACAATGATCAGACAGACAGAAGCTGAATATGTGCTAGCAGAAGATCCAACCTTTGTTCCCTCATGTGTTAAAAGAGCTGAAGAAGTCATTTCCCCTAGTAGTAATACTTTGTTTAATTAAAGGTCCCATATTATGCTCATTTTCAGGTTCATGCTTGAATTTTGGGTTTCTACTAGAACATGTCTACATGCTTTAATGTTCAAGAAACACATTATTTTACTCATCCTGCTGTCTGAATATATGTATTCACTGTCTGTCTGAAACACTCTCTTTAAGCGCCTGAATCTTTAAGTGAACCCTTACCGAAAAAGTCCAGTCTGCTCTGATTGGTTAGTGCTTCTGAATCTTCTGCATCTGCACCCTCGTCTCTGCTTTGTCATCACAGCCAGGGAATGAGCAGAATGTTCTACCTATGTATAGTACAGTTAGTGACATGACAACCATACAGAAGTACTGATGACTTCTTTAAAGGCACAGTTTCTATAGTTCTGACAGTTTCTGAATACTTTCACACTGTCTACATAGCATCTCAATTTGCTTTATTGTAAAAAAAATAATAAAAAAAAGTCCTTTAAAAGGGCTCTTTAAACGTCTGTTTCATAGGTATCCAATCATTGAAAGTGCTCTTTGATTAAGCTTTATTCATTGGTTTGTTTTTTTCTTAAACTTTAACTTCTGGCTCGTATAAAAAGTTGTAAAAGTACTAGAAAGAACACACAAGCTAAAGCTTATTAAACCAATTAATTTAACTTGGTTAACTTCCTCCTGTGATTGAATCTGGAAACGTTCGTAAACAGAGATGAAGGGACATTCGGCTCTCTGATAATGGTGACAAAGCGTGGAGTGGGTCTTACTCAGCTAGCAGCACTTTGTCGGTGGTTTCTATTCTGCCTCATCTCTGCTGCCTCAGCATCTGTACCTGCTTACTCCAATGGGATTTATCACCACGGTCAGTGTCACTGGGGCCTTCTGCTGCACTGCTGAATGGTTAACAGTGGTCAGTCGTGCATGGTCAGTGCTTTTTGTTCCGCCACTCTCCTAGCTGTTTACTGAAGAGAATGTAACACATGGGGAATAACTTACAAAAGTGAAATTACAACACTTGCTGGCTGATTAAAGCTGATTAAATATTACTTTTCTTGCATGACCACTATGATCTCAGCAGCTGGTTAGCTTAGATTACCATAAAGACTGGAAACATCAGAGCCTGGCTCTGTCTAAAGGTAACACAATTGTGACTACTTGCCGGGTTACAGGGCCAGTAAGACTCCATGAAGTTACTGGTCACATAGTCTTACATTGCCAGACACACTCCAGTGCTGGTTGCACAAGGTCTGTGTTGCCTTATCAGATTGACAGTTTCCAGTCCAATTCAATGAAAACCAGCCCAAATCATAACCTTGCCAGAAACCCAAAAACCATCACATACACAATAGAAAACACACCATAAACAGCCAAAGCTTTATATCTGCATCAAATAAGCAAAGATAAAACGTTGGATAAACATGAGTGCATAGTGGGGACACGTTCTAGGCTGTTTTTTTCTTTAAACCAATCACAATCATCTTGTGTGGCACTAACTTACGGATGCAGCAATGGTGCCCTTGCAAAACACATAGCAGAATAGCCGGCATTATACCCGCTCTGTAATAGAATCATTGGCTAGCCATTTTCTCCTGTTTACTGTATTTCTTCTGAGCTAACATAACCGGATGCTAGCTGTTGCCTTAGTATATTTACCAGAAGGATATGAGATATGATAACAGTCTTCTCATCTAACTTTTGGCAAAAAAGCAAAAGTTAATTAACCAACATTTAACTGTTGCTTTCAAATATGACTGCAACTATAATATTTATTGTCATTGTTTCCTGAAATGTCATAAAGTAGTTTGAGCCTATCCCTCAAAGACTAACTAAAGTGATCGATTAATTAACTAATAATTTCAGCTCTACATGTAAACATATAGTTTTTCATGAATATACTGAATATTAAAAGTGAAGACTATTTGTGAAAACATCAGATCATGTTTGAAGAACATGAATTTCTCCTGAGAGCATATATCAGTCTTTTCATTGTGGACCCTCCCTTTATGGCCTCAGCTACCCTCTTCTTGAATGCAAACATTTGTTATTAGAAGCATAAGCTTTGCGCTCTGTACTCTCTAACCATTCATTTTCAGCTCGCCGCAGGTTAAGAGCTCTAGTTTTAGCCATTTAGTGGTGATATAGGCTGTAGACGAGGGGTTAAAGGTTCAGAGCTGGGCTTTGGTCACAGCGTGTGCAAGGGCCTGGGCGGTAAAGGGATGGGGGTCTGCACAGTGAGTCTGTTCGGGGGTTGGCTCCGGGGACAAAGACCTCATTCACAGGACGGCCCACTAGTACCCAGCAGGGAGGGGCTGGACACAGAGGCTGGCAGGGTGCAGGCTACCAGAGCTCAGCGCAGGAACAAATATTGGCACAACAGAACGGTGTTAACCCACTTTTCTGCACTTCATGCATACTATCAGTCCAGGGCCTCCTTTCTCTACTACAGCTTGGATCCCATTAGATATTAGAGTGCTTTTTTTATGTGACGTAATGCATGATTCTTCGTTTTACTTTAGCATGCACTAATCATTCAGATTGCTTAAAATCCAAACTCAACATTCAGAACATTAATATAGCAGCAAACAAATATTGGCAATGTAAAGATACAGTGGAGTAATGGCATCCTGAGCAGAGAATGCACTTACTCTCCGTCACTTCTCTGTGTGTTGTAATCTGAGTTTCTCTGCTGTTTGTTTTGATAGCCCGTCCGGCCGTGCATGCATTTTTGGTGCACGTTGCCGTGAAAAAACATTTGCACTTTACACAGTAGTTTGGCTATATTTGCTGCCTGAAATATAAAAATGGAAAAATAATAGTACGCTGGAGAGCTTCCCTCCATAATTTGTGATGTTTCCATTTGAGTTGCCAACCCTTCTATTTTTATTATAGTGCTTTTTGTTTTGATTAACTTGCCAAGTGCAGTGAACGCAAAAATGCAAGTGTGACCTTTATTTTCTTCTTCCAAAAATGGAAAATTTCCTTTCCTGAAAATGATATGACTTAAAAAGAATTTGTGTCTTTAATGAGCTATGAGCTTATATGGTTGACAATCTACCGTAGATGTTGGGCAGAAGACAAATTCAGCATAATCCGATCCCCTGTTGTCATTAATGGCAGAATATTTAAGACTCAAAAGATGGATTTTAAGAATATTACTTAGCTACTTAGCTAACCTAAAATAAAGCTGCCGATGTGGTGACATTTCTGTTGGAGATTCTGTATTTACTCCTTATATTATTATCATTTATAGTTTTTATATATTATATATTGTTTTCGATACAATGTTGAAGTGTGATCTGTGTCCCATCTCCTCTAGTGTGCACTTCTGCTCGCAGGTCATTTTGGCCATCGCTGTGCAGAGAACGTAACAGTGTCCTCTCTTTTCTTCCTGTGAGAAGCTCTTACCTCCTCAACTCTCACACTGATAAATTAAAACCTGGAGGAAGGAGGGAAGATAAAACAGTCAGGTGTCTTTCATTATTTGACCTGTTTAAAATTGCAAGCAAACTATCTATCTTGCAAAAATAAATTTGTTTGCAATGTTCGGGTGCTAGACCAATTGTGACAATGAGAAGCCACAGAGTGTGGCTGTAAGCCTCCAACCAATCACATTCCCCACGTGCAATAGGAATGCATAAATGCCAACCATCAATTTACTTTATGACCATCTCTAGTATAATATAATACATGAAGCTCCAAAAGTAAAACACTCTGTATAGAAACAATGTTTGTGTGAAAAGTAAAGTACCCTGGTGCTCCTTGAGTGACAGAGGCGAACTAAAGAGGATGTGATATTCTGCAGAATGTAAACAAAACATCCCAAGTTGGTTTCAGTCATCTATCACATGATGTTCTGTGATCAGCTTTTTGGAAAGGTTTTCGAGATAGCGACACTGGAAAACAGAGCACAAAAGGGACATTATTTAGCAGCTGTCCCAGTCCTATTCTGACTGGGCAGGTCTGTTGAAAGACGGGAATTGCACATCCAGGAAAAGAGGCCCAGCAGAAGCTTTGTTACAACAGTTCATCACACTGGAGAGGCTCAATTTGAGCTTTCTGCATGAGGTGCTGTTGTGTAAACTTTTGAGGTATAATGAAGGAGTGAGTCATCCCAAAATACGTGTTTTTCTATCAGTTTCAGTCTGTCTTCTCTATCGAGGCTGACATGGTACTTTTGCCCAAAACTGGCCTTTGACACAGAAACAAATCAGTTAGTTTGTCCAAATGAAGAACCAGACCAGAATTTGTCTGCCTGGCTTATATTTCAAGGTTGTTGTTTTTTTTATTGAAGAACAATATCACCATGCTCATGATATTCCGCTCTATCTTGACCTTGGGGACTGGTTGTTTTGAATTCCTACATTGAAGTGCTACACTGTCCTCTCAAATGTTTCAATTGCAGGTGTGAACAAGTACACTCAGTTCAGCTGCGAAGCTCACAACACGAAGGGTGTCAGCACCTCCAGAGAAGCAAATATCAACATCAAAGGTAAAACCGGGTATTTTGGGGACTGTCAGAATTTCCAAGAGGTTTTTATGCTCTGCAAGCTGACCGTAAACATCCATGTTAGGGAGTTAATAGTTTTTTTTTATGCTGGTTTGTAGTGCTTCCTGACCCTGTCTCTAATATTACTGTGATGGAGAGGCAGCCCAATAAATTGATGTTGAGCTGGACCCCCGGGCATGATGGTTTCTCTCCACTAACTAAATGCCATATCAGGGTAAGCCCCATGTCTGCATAATTTGTGCTGTTCCTTAATGTCTTCAGATTGAGCCACACATTTTCTTTGTTCCATCTAAGGTTAAAGAGGTGAGTCGGAGGAAAGGAGAGGTGATGACCACCAGGTTCGTCAACGTCACAGTGCCGCCTTTCCAGTACGAAATCCCCGGGCTGCAGGCTATGACGTGGTACAACATTAGTTTATCCTGCAGCAATGAAGTGGGAGCCTCCCCTGTCACTGTGTGGATCCAGAGCAACACCACAGAGGGAGGTGTGTGTGTGTGAGCACTTGATGAACCAGTTAACAATTTGCAGGGTGAATTTTGTTGCCAGTTGGTGCTACACCAGTAGATATGCAGCAGATACTAGCTGCAATGTGAGAAAATTATCCAAAATTAAATTAAATCCATCCATCCCAGCATGCGACACATGTTTTGGGCTTGTTTGAATTATGCTGAGACTATATTTGCTTTAAAGACCACCTTGTGTATTTACTTTAAAGAAGAACCTCCTTGTTATGCTTCTGGCTCCTTCCCATCATAGCAGATTCCTGTTTATGTAACAAGAACATATGTAATTAGCCAAGTACTTTCCCATCCAAACTGTGCTTAAACTGTGCCTCCTCGCAGTAGCAGCTTGTAATAACTGGAGTTTACGGAAGTTGCACAACTACCTGCTCTGCTCGTGACAAGCCCCCTTCAGAAAAAATATCCTATCCACTAAATTCTCTGTTAGTGTCACATAGGAAATAGGAGTGGTCTCACTGAGAAAGCACAAAGATCTAACTGGGTGGAGTTGCCTTCAATTTCCTTCCTGAAGCCACCACATGGGATATTTTAGTTGAAAGATTTGATATGCTGTGCCAGGAAGTGACCACATACCAAACTGTAATCAAAGATTTCAATGGAGGGGCAGTCTTACTTTCTTTTTTTCCGCTTTTGGCATTTCATATGAAGTCTCTTGATATTATTTTAAGTCTCTTGACGATGTCTGTTTCCATTTCTTTTCACTCTCTCAGTGCCATCAGTGTATCCCCGAAATGTTACCGCGCAGCTGAATGAGTCGTGGCTGGTGATAAGGTGGAAACCTCCCCCAGAGGATAAGATAAATGGCATCCTGCGTGGTTATGATGTTATTGTAAGACATGGCACACAAGTGAACAAGGTGAGCTTGCAGACAACACGGTGATGAAAGATTTTGCCTTTTGTGAAAAATATTTTATTTAGTTTCTGTAACAGTCACAATAACTTATTATTGATAAGAAAAAAACATAGAAAATGAAATGAAATTCATACTTTTCTTTAGTAGGTACACATAAGCACATACATAAATGTGCAAATATATACAAACACACATACATATAGACAGTAGTTCTAGTAGAAACCAAAATGTGACTTATACATTTTAATTGATTATATATAGTTAAACTGCATCTGGCACTACATCTAACAGCGTATGTAAATATATCCAGTACAGACATTGAAGTATAAGTACACTTCCATACGTACAGTGCACATTCTCCCCTAAATAAACTGTATATTGTATATTAATTATGATTATCTCATGTTATAGTGTTATCTTTGATGTTTCTTTGTTTTTTGGGAAAGCTGATATTGTTCTGAACATTCTAATAACAATGACTCATGTATGACAAATATGAAAAGAATGAGTCTAACATTTTGGGAATATGTGATCCTCCCTTTGGCCTGCCTACTGAACTAGAGGTCAGCTTCCCTATTACCTATGAACAATAGTTTTTCCACCCCTCACAAATCAACAAGGCAGGGAAAGTCATTTCCAAGAAGTGCCTTTCTTTTAGATCCACTGTCTAAGAAACAGCACAGTTTATTTTGATAACAACTCATTGTGCACACGCCAATTGTCCGTTGCATTTTTCCGTGATGCTGTTTGTGCATAGTCGTACTTCTGTTACTGCCTAAGCTCTCTTTGGGGCAATAGTGTGTTTCCCGTCCTTCCTGTCTGTGTCGTTGTTAAAGGAAGCTGATGGCGTGAAGACTGGCAGCCTTTTTCTTTGTTCAGCATGTGGTTTTGAGTCATCACACAGTGAATGGAATATGAATACAACGGGATGTGTACTATAGGCCCAAATATCCTGATGTGTTGTCCAGTCAGTTGGTGATGTCATTATGGGAAGGCTTTGTAATAGCAATAACTGGAAATGTGCATAAATGCAGTTTGTTTAATTCTAAGTTCCCACCTGCCCCGACAACTGCCTTGTGTGAGGGATAATGTAGAGCAAGCTGGTCATTATTGCAAATGAAATTCATAATAATACAGTATATTGAAATCGACCCGTGTCTGACCACCTCTTGGGTCTTGAAGGTGAGTCAGTCTACCTGGGTTCCCCCTTTCTAACACACTACCCTGGTTCAACCCTGGGTGAGCCATTGATGTCAAAGGGGTATTAGAACCCTGAAGGTGTTTAATTCGCAAAAATGACCAGCTGGCTCTACATTATGCTGCTTATTACAGCCTTACTAAATAAATAAATAATAAATTGATTTTAAATTTATTTAATTGATTTAAAAATAGTCCTCCAGAGTCTATGATAAGAACTGCATCTACATAATTAATCAATCAGAATGAAGTATACAGCAAAGCCATGTATCAAAATAAAATAAATAGTCCACATAAACCATTTATCCTTTAATTAGATGATTGAACCGTGATTATTACTTCCTCCCAATTATGTGTGTTTCATGGTAGAAGTTGTGATGCCATCATCTTCTTTTGCATCTGAGGTTGATTCCCCAAATTAGTGGAGGATTTGCTGTTTTGAGAAAATTTAACCACATGTTGCCCTTCGTGTGGTGCCAGAGACGTGATAGACCATTAATCATGGGTTGACAGCGATCCCAGTCCGACCGTCAGCACATTGGTAAAGCAGAGGAACCCCACTGTGTGGTGTTGTGAAATACAGCACTATGTCTGTCACATGTTCCCTCTCATGCAGCGCATAGGCTTATCCAGAAAGTTGGTCTCCTTCCCTTTTTAGAGTGTTTCATTTTATATGATATAGTTCTCTGGTATTTTCCAAAAAAAGGTTTCATACTGCAAGTGAAAAGAGATTAAAGGGACTTTTATTTGCATTTCTTGTTTCCATAGTGCTCTTTGTGGAAATAAGACAAAAAGGAGGAGACATACATGTAGTAAGAGAAAGGACATGGCATGCAGAAAGGTTGTTGACCTAGATTCGAGATGTTACACAAATGTTCCTTAGCATGCTTGGCAACCAGTGTCCCCGCAATAATGTCTTTTTTTCTTGGAGAAGCTGCTTCTCTTTCAGTTTAATGACTTACCTTACTGTACCATTAAAACTCATCTAACAGCAGGTTGAACTCCACAGAGATAATGATTAACCTCAAAATGTGTTTTTAAGAGGAATCCAATTATGACACTTGACACAATCCATATTTAAAATAGTCTCTGTTGTCACTGTGTGTTGTTGCAGATCCACAGTTACACCACCGTGGCCTTTGTAGATGTGCAGGAATTCAACACAACCTACAGTGTGGAGGTGGCTGCATGCACTCAGGCAGGGAGTGGCATGGTCAGCCCACGAGTCTGGCTGTTTGTGCCAGAGGACAGTAAGCTGCTTTATTGATGTATCTCATCATCTGGAAACAGTTAACTTTATAATCTGGCCAAGCTAGTTTACCTGATTCTAAATTGTACTATAGAACAACAATATTTCCCTATGGAACTAACCATTAAACTAACTAACAGCCATGAAACTCAACAGGATGAGAAGATGCATACACATGTAAACACATCGATCTACATGTTGCTATAATCATAATTTTTTGGGAAAAAACAATGCTGAACTATCCTATTATTATAATTCAGATAACTCATCCTGAATATTGGATTTTGGATATCCCATTTGCTCAATATTGTCTTGACTTTGGTCATTTCTTCTTCCTGTCTCAGGATCAGCGGTGTCCCCATCGTCCAGCCCTGACACCAGGGTTCCAGGCTCTGTTTATGTTGTGCTGGGCGTGGTGTGTGGCTTCTGTCTTCTGCTGCTTATCCTCTGGGGGGCTATCTGTGTACACAACAGGACTTCTGACTCTTGGTTTGGGTATGCTAACAAACTTTTGCGTTCTGTGCAAAACACTGTGATTTAACCTTGCTTTAGTTTAATTGTATTATATTTGAAATGTCTGTGTGTCACAATGACCTGTTTGTCTGCATGGTTCGTCTTTGCTCTAAAAACATAACATTTTTGTTGTGGAAGTTCATTTTGTTTTGGCACCAGGCGTTGCTGAGTAATTTCTCTTCAATAGCGCTCTGTAGTAGGACTTGAGAAACTGAATACTTCCGGACTCTGTTAATAAACTGCCTTTGCTTCCTCTTAATCACCATTGTCTGCACATGAGTCCTCCTGTAATAACTGTGCAGCTGGAGAGATGGACAACAACCAGCTGTTAATTCTCTGGAATTCATTATTATGAAGGCTGTGACTCAGTCGTGCCACTCAGGATATGGATCGGAATGTGTCACAGGCTGCTTCTCAGTCAGGAAGACAGTATGTGACCTCAAAGTCAGGAAAGCATCAACTCAGAGGGTTTCCTCACTGTGACCACCTCAAGTTGAATCCTGTGTGCATGATTACTGAAATGGAATAACTTTGGTGAGAGATTTAGCTCACTGTTCATTGTCTCCCCCTGCAGGCGGGTGTTTGGAGGTGGAGAAAAGCTGCAGCCTTTTGTGCAGTACAAACCCAACAGATCCTACAATAGATCGGCCGTAGGAATCACACGTATGTTCATATATCACTTTGGAAAATGAACATAAATGTATGTTGTCCTGCTAAAGGCACACAATGACTTGAGTGGCTCCTGTCTGCAGTTGGGAACCTTGGTGTTAGCGATGAACTCCGAGCCAAACTTCAGGACGTGATGGTCATGAGGAACTTGCTCTCCATAGGGAAGGTTCTTGGAGAGGGTCAGTGAGAGGTTTCACTTTGAGTAATTGTGCAACCACAGGAAACATCCACATGATTATAATTAGATGAACACAGAGATAATAGCACATACTGTGCAGGTTATAAAGTATTTATGTTTTCATTTAATCAGGTGAATTTGGCTCCGTGATGGAGGGACATTTAAAACAACAAGATGGAACATCAGAAAGAGTCGCTGTGAAGACAATGAAACGTGAGCTTTACATTACTACAATATATCCATTAGTCATTTATAGACTATACAACAAGTAGAAATAGCAGATAATTTCCCTCTCTTTCTTCAAACAGTGGATAGCTTCTCTCAAAGGGAGATTGAAGAGTTCCTGAATGAGGCAGCCTGCATGAAAGATTTCAACCACGCTAATGTCATCAGACTGCTCGGTACGAGTTATGCATTACCTCTTTAATGTATTGTAGAATCCCACTACTCTGTTCCCTGCTCCATTTTATTTGCAAATCCTTACACACTTATTTCTGTGTATTGACTTGTCCTCTTTAGGTGTGTGCTTGGAAGTAGGCGCCGGACATTTTCCCAAGCCCATGGTCATCCTGCCGTTCATGAAATATGGAGATCTACATAGCTTCCTGCTGCGCTCACGTATGGGGGAGAGTCCAGTGGTAAGATATCAGCCAAAAACAGAAATATATTTCAACTTATACAGAGGAGATCAAAATTAGAGAACAACTAAGAAAAACTTGATTTATTCTGAAGTACTGTTATTTTTTATCGTCCAGAATTTTATAGAATATCCTCTGTGGCTCTACCACTGCTGTACCAGCATGTTTTTTAAATAACCAAGGCACTTCAACAAAAATCTTTATTTTGTGAAAAAAGCAGTGAGCAAAATTAGAGAACATTTTCAGATACCCCCCAGTTACTGGTGTATGGCAAGCCGCTCTAAGGTGACCTAAACCCTGTCCAGATAAAGGCCAAAGGGATGACCTTCTCAGCCATCAGAGGGAGGCTGGGCATTTCCAAGCTTGTGATTTCAAGAAAATTTAAACTTTACAAGGACACAGATTTATTTAAGTCCCTCAAAAAGGCCAGTCATCTGTGTAAAACAAGTGCACGAGTGGACCTGAATATGCAAACATTGCCAATCGGGAATCAGTTCAACACTGCAGCTGGAGTTGCACGCAGTTCAGTGCTGAACAGGGCAATGATCTGTCTCGGCCCACAGTGTCTCGTCATTTAAGACAATTTGGACTGAAAGCCCACTCTGCAGTGACCAAACATCTCATCAGCAGATATAATGAAAAGGTGAGACTTGCCTTTGCTGAGGAGGAAGTTGTGTGGACAGAGGAGAACCGCTCCAGAGTGCACTACTGTGTTGAGAGTAAGTTCAATTGATTTGTGTCTTATGGGAAACATTATGTGCGGGGTAGGACTGAGGAAAGACTGAACCCAAAGTGAGTAAAGATGTCAGTTCAATTTGAAGGAGGAAATGTCATGGTTTGAGAGGCCTGATGGTTTGAGGGATGTTTTCTTTAGCAGGAGTTGGGCCTCTTGTACAGCTACATGGCAGGGTGAATACAAATGTTTATGTGAACATTGAACATGCAATACCTTCACTACAACTGTCTCCCAATCAGCCCACAATTTCCATGAAAGACAATGCCCCCTGTCACACTGCAAAACAGGTTAAGCAGTTCGTTGAAGCTAAGAATATTGAAACAATGAAATGGCCAGCCAAGAGTCCAGATCTAAACCCCTTAGAAAATCTCTGGAAAACCCTTGGCAACAAAGCAATGGCTACTAAACCCGCTACAGTTACCGAACTGTGGAAGAGACTGCCAGAAGAATGGACCAAGATCAAACCAGAGCAGTGTGAGAAACTAGTGATGTCCTGTGGGCGCAGATGTGCTGAAGTCATTCAAAGCTGTGGCCTCTACACTTCCTATTCATTTTTGAATCCTATAGCCCTAAAATATTGTTTAAATCATCTCTTCTGACAAAAAGGTTACTGTTCTCAAATTACTCAAGTTACTGTTCTTTTTCACAAAATAAAGGTTTTTGTTGAAGTGCCTTGGTTTTTAAAAAAAAACCATGCTAGTACAGCAGTGGTATAGCCACAGCGGATATTCTATCAAATTATGGACATTAAAAATATCAGTATTTAAGAAAGAAATTAAGTATTTATTAGTTGTTCTCTAATTCTGATCTCCACTGTATAATATGTCCTTATTATTAGATTACACTTATAACTGCAATTGTGTGTGTCTGTTTTTTTTTACACAGTTCTTGCCGACTCAGACACTCCTAAAGTTCATGGTTGACATTGCTTTGGGCATGGAGTATCTCAGTGGTCGTAACTTTCTGCATCGTGACCTGGCGGCACGCAACTGCATGTAGGTTGTATATACAATTTTTATATTAAAGGGACAAGTCACCCCAAAATTAAAAATACATAGTTTACCTCTTACCCGTAGGGCTATCTATCGATCTAGATTGTTTTGGTGTGAGTTGCCCAGTGTTGGAGATATTTTCTTTCTTTTGAACTACACCTACCTGCGAACCGTATTACATAAGTCCCATGTGGTCTGACATTTCTATCTTATGGAGATTAGCTAGCTGATTCTCTTAGCTCACCTGGACTAGCTAACGGTACAGCTCAGCCGAGATGAAGGATGCTTGCTGTCACAAGCACAATCCTCTCGCCTATGAGTATGCTTCCGTCTGCTTGGTGATACGGTTGGTGGGTGTAGTTTGGTAGATAGGAAAATAGTTCCTACATGAAACTACTCACAACAGATCAGTGGATGTCATGCTTTCTGGAAAAAGACATTGCTGTTGAGTTCTCATCTCACAGTTTACCTAGCACTTCAGGAGTAAGAGGTAAATACCATAGACTGTATAAAAAATGGGCGAAGCCTCTGTGTCAAGGTCTGTTCTCTCAACTTGATAGTATCCTACTGGCCTACGGGAGTCACCATCTTGTCAGACTTTGACTCAATTCAAATTTAACTTATTCAATTTACTTGCGGGAGTCATCCCAAAGGGATCAATAAAGAGAAGTCGAAGTCGAAGTCGAAGTCTAACTCCGCCTCATTGCCTCTTACCAAAAGGCATTGATGTGACGTTGGGGGGAGGGAGATATGCCCATCTGGCTGACATATACCTCCGAGGAGAAGTGAGGGCCAGCAGCTATCTGTCACTCAAGAGGCCGCGCCCCTAATGATTCATAAACTTTAACCTCCAATAAAATAAACAATAGCCTGGTAAAAAAAAAATTCACCCCACTCAGTGGTGTCATGGAGATATGACCTAAACATACAGACTAGAATGTTTTTTTTTACCAGGCCTTAAATAGGTTTAATAATGCTGTGAAAACAGCCTGTTTAACATGGGGGTCAATGAGAAACTGCTCTGTTATGAAACCTGCTCCTAGTGGACACTCTGCAAGCTGCAATGTTTTGTACTTCCTTATTGGATCAAGCAGGAAGTCGCTGTGGTTGGGGCTGGGTAAATACATATAGGGTGAACTGTCCCTTTAACTTGTAAAAAGAAATTTGTAAAGATCAGTTTGTTTTTTAAGAAGATTTATGTGATGTGTTGGTCATTACTTGTTTGTCCTACAGGCTGCGTGATGACATGACAGTGTGTGTGGCAGACTTCGGGTTATCCAAGAAGATTTACAGTGGAGATTATTACAGGCAGGGCAGAATAGCGAAAATGCCTGTCAAATGGATTGCAGTCGAGAGTCTGGCAGACAGAGTTTTTACTGTAAAGAGTGATGTGGTAAGTACTTCCATCTGCTCCTGCCTCTTCTAGTAACAGTAACAGTCATCACTACATACTGTACTGTGACTAAAAGAAGAACTTAGCCCTTATATACACTCTCTGTTTTGCTCATTACTGAATTTCAAAACTATTTGTCTGAGATCTACACAGAGCAGTCAGCTGAATTTACACAGCACTAATTACTCAGTGAGTGTGCTAAAGTTTTTGTATTTCCTCATCACCTATCAGTATGTGGTAATTTAGGATGTTTACCTGCTTCTGCATTTTTCCCTACTTTTGAGATTTAATAACTCTAGAACATTAGAACATTGACGATGTTGAGATGAAAAACAAAAGCCAATGCATGCAGCCGAATGGGGAGGGCTAGATGTTTCTCCACCACATTGTGACATGAAACATAAACAAAAACATGAAAAATGGAAATGAAAAGAGAGGCTGAATACCCAATTCACACAATTTTGTTGTGGATTGCAAATACAATTGTAGACTTCTAAAATCATTTTTGCACACTTTCAAGGGTAGGGGTTAATCTTGGACATCATAGTACTTCTATATAGCAGAGAAAACAGAACGTTTTCTACATGATGAGATATCATATCATATGAATATTCTGTCATGCAGTGGGCATTTGGCGTCACCATGTGGGAGATTGCTACACGAGGCATGACGCCGTATCCTGGCATCCAGAACCATGAAATTTATGACTACCTTCTCGAAGGACAGAGGCTGAAGCAGCCAGGAGACTGCTTGGATGAGCTGTGAGTGTTGATTTTGGGTCTGATTGTGTTGGACGTGACCATATCAGAGTCAAGACAGACTTTAAAAATAGAATTGTTTGTCTAAAGGTAACAGAAATGGGGGACATTTAAATACAGCTTAAAATAAATATACATTAAAGTGCACTTTTTCTTATTATAGGCTACTTAAATACACTTTTAATGAAAGAAAATTTAAATTCACTTTGTGAAAACATGTAAATAGTGTATTACAAAGGGCTTGAAAATAAGTATATTTTGCATAAGTAAACTAGAAGTTGTTTTGCGCTTGAAGTACTGATGTACAGTAAGTTTTTCTCACTTACCCTTATTTTGGCTTATATCCAGTCTAGCAAACAACATTAGTCTAAATAAACATTTAAAACTGGACTGCTTTGCTCACCATTGCCACGTGCAGGAATGTAGGAACTGAATATGAAACTTGCAAATGTGTTTTTCAAAGTTGAGGTTTTACTGAAATGAATGCCCCCAGTTGTCTCAGCTACACCCAAAAAAAAGTATCTTAAACAAATGATCAAGATTCATGAAAAGAGTTATTTCCTTTATTTACCCGATTCTAGGTATGAGATCATGTACAGCTGCTGGAGGGCCGATCCACTGGACCGACCTGTCTTTACCCAACTGCGAGAAATGTTGGAAAAGCTCACAGAAAAGTTCCCGGAGTCTTTCAGCAAGAACGATATCATCTATATTAACACCAGCTTTCCTGAAGAGGACCCTGATGGTGAAACACAGGCACCTGCAGAACATCCTCTGTTCAACTCGTCACCGTCCTGCAGCCATCAAGCAGCAGCAGAAAATTCAGTAGTTACTGCGGATATTCACGGGAGTCTGGAGGATGAGGATGATGAGGGCGACGATCGCTATGTGGTGGTGATCTCCTCTGACCGTTCCCTGAGATCTCCTGCAGTAGACACACCTCTTTTGTCAAGTGATGCTTTAAGTCAAGCCAATGGAGACATGGTTACTGATGTGACGGCTCTGCGTCACAGCTCAAGTGACACTTCTTTCCTGCTGTAAAGATTGGTACCCGGAAGATCAAAACTGTCACAAAACTGTCACCATGGTTCATCAGTACTAAACAGTCTGCCTCATTGCACTGTGAGCACCTTAATGTGGACTTTCTCTAGTTTTATTATATAAGCAGTTCATGCTTTACATGGCCAGTCTACATGTCAGTGTAGGAATGTTGTCTATGTGTGTCAACATCAAACATGTTCATGCACATGTTCCATAAGCTTAAGATACACTGAACTGTGAAATGATTTACTGTGTTGAATTTTGCATTGCAATGTAAATATAGAAGTGAACAGAATATTTGTAAAGTGATCATACTGTAAAAATATACGATTCATAGATTTCTTTAAAATGTCATTAAAACAAGATACATTTTGCCAAGGGTCCCTCACAGTGATGACAGTGTTTATATGTAATAAAGGTAAAAAGTAGCAAACGCAACAATAGGAAAATATGCTACCAAAAGAACTTCACTAAAATATGTAAGTGTATATAAATATAAAATTCCAATTAGAGACTTTGGTAAAAACTAGGACCATACGGTAAATGTATTCAATAACCATGCCTGGTGATATGCAAGCGTAGGAGATGCTGTAAATTGTCCTTGTTGTATAGCTACGTGCTTAAGAAGACCATATTGATATTGAGAATAACTATACAATGAATCTATTATGCACAGGTATGTAACGCAAAATACACAGTTACATGCCATACACAAGCCCTTAACTGACGGTTATTTTTATTATTATAATATTTATTTTTCTAGATTAATCGGTAAATCGTTTCTATTATTGGAATGTCCATCCCAGTTTCTCAAAGTCCAAAGTGATATCTTTAAGTGGCATGTGTTGTCAGACCAACCCTAATATATTCAGTTTAACATTATATGAAACAGAGAAAAGCATTTAAGAGGCTGAAAAATAAAGCTTTCTTTACAAAAAAGAACAACAATTACAATTGTATATATTTTTTTAAGTAATCGTTGCAGTTCTACAAGTAGGCCTATGTAATGAGAGGTAGGCTATTAGTAGGACTAATATTAACTACAGTCAAAAGCACTATGTCTTTTTTGAAATTCAGTGGAGTAAGTATTCAAATAAATACTAGTAGTTTGAAATCTGTATTGATGTTAAAAAAAAGAAGAAAAAAAGCTTCAATTGAGGTCGGTGTAAGAGATTCAGCTCACTAGGTAGCTTAACGGATAATGAGCAACCTCTGTCTGCAATTAATATAGCACTTTCATGTGGCTTTTTGTTTAGTCAGTTTAATGGAGCAATGTCTCATAATAAACCGGAGGACTGATTGATTTAAATGTTTATTTCGAATGTGTAGGTACATTTTAACAAAATAATAATCAAGCAAAAAACAATTGCAGGCGGAAAAAAACAATAAAACGTAAAAAATAGAAAAACGCATACAAAAGAATTGAATTTAAAGAAATATATATTTTCACATATTCAAAAAGGAGTGGGAAGAAGCATAACCTATTTAATCCAACCCCCTTTCCATAACTAAAAGTATTACATTATTTATAGTGTATATAATCATATTTATATTTTATATTTTAAAATTTCTAACATATTAATCACTACTTATCTTTACTTTATAACAAGATATAAATGAATTTCAGCACATTTGTCCTACATCGTATTATTGTCTCTGAAATCAACTTCAACTCATTAGTATTTTATATTATAATATATGATCCCTTCAATACTGCATAACATGTTTATATGACATACAAAATAAATAAACAGTAAATAAGTAAATAAACATACAACTAATAAAAAACAGATACTATGAAACAATTGCTGACAGTAAACCTGAGGATGAAGCAGGCATGTCGGCTCCAGAGAGAGTTCCTGCTCCTTCATCTCCTCCTCCTCCTCCTCCTCCTCCTCCATCTCCTCCTCCTCCTCCTCCTCCTCCTCCTCCGGCGGTTGACGGTTCACGGCGCCTCCTGCAGGAAGTGTTCACTCCCACACCGACATGGCTGCTGCAGTCAGGATGAGGACGTGGAGCTGTCCGACCACAGGAGTTTGCTACACATGGACAGTCCTTTTTGTACTTTTACTCAGCACCATAAATGCGGTTGTTGCAGCACCAGAGACGGGACTTTGGAAAATCGCAGTTGTAAATGTGAGTATGTGACCGGAAACACTGGACCACAGCACCGGCTAGCTGACGTTAGCCACATTAGCCGTGTTGATGCTCGCTCTCTATCAGCTGTGAGTGTGTCGGGGAGAGATAGCCGTGTCATCTGTCCTGCATTATCGCGTTAACAACTCTTCACTGTGACTCGCTATCGTTCCTAGATAAGGATAAAGTGTGCCTCGTACCGAAACAGCTGGGTATGTTGTTGGCTAATTAGCATTAGCCTTGTGGAGAAGGGCTGGTGTGCACTTTAAGGTTAGCTGGAGGCTAACTGGTTTAAGTTAGACAGCTGTTTAAACACTCTGCTATTAAGCTGAGTTCCCGAGATAAACCTTATTAACCTTAATAGATGTATCTTTCTCCTTGGTACTTTATCGCCAAACTCTAACATATCATTTTTGTAATATTCACGAAAAACACACATTGTAGGTGGATTTACATCATCGGGACTCAATCCGAGAAGAACTGGAAAGCCTTGATCAATAATTCAAGTATTGAGACGTTTCAAATTCCCTCAGTAGTTGTCTTTAGTTGCAGTATTTGGTGTGCTGAGAGGCAAGGTACAACCTGGAGAGGTCACTCATACATACACAACACATGCACACACCTATATGGACAATATTAAAGCTTCAGATTCTCCAGATGTACAGTCTTTCTCCCTTCGCAAAACACAGAAGGGGCCCAGCCTGGGTTTGAACCCAGGACAGTATCAACCACTGAGCCTCCATCCATCCTAAATTATGATCAGTTCAAACTAATTATATATTGATCAAATAGAAATAATAATCTTTTGTTGCACTCATACTTTATCTATTGGGCGGCAGTAGCTCAGTCCATAGGTGACTTGGCTGGGAACCGTAGGGTCGCTGGTTCAAGTCCCTGTGTGGACCATGTATGGAGCGTGGACTGGTAGCTGGAGAGGTGCCAGTTCATCTCCTGGGCACTGCCAAGGTGCTGTTGAGCAAGGCACCGAACCCCCAACTGCTCGGGGCGCTGGTCACTGGCAGCCCCCTCGCATCTCCCCCTCGACATCTCTCCTTAATTGCATATATAGGTCCTGTTTGTGCATGTGTGTATTTCGGGCCTGTGTATGTAACATGTATAATAATAATAAGAGTGAAAATATTAAATTTCCCCGTGCGGGATAAATAAAGTAATTCTTCTTCTTCTTCTATCCGTCAGACCTCAAGGCCACTGCTGTTAAGGAAATCCATGTATAAAGACACCAACATTGAATTGAAAGGTAAGACACGGAAAATGAAACAAAATGTATTCCTTCTTGTCCCTTGTGTTTATTTTCATCGCTTGTGTCTTCATCTTTCAGTGGTGTCTTTTGGCTGTCCTGAGGAGATGATCTTCTCTATTCACTGGTTTTTAAAATACTATCCCTGTCACAATGAATTCAACAATATTGAAGTAAGTGCAGAAGCTTAATGTAATACCATAATGCGCACTCTATTTAGATTTGATTGTTTCTGAACGCTGTTATTGTCTGTAGGAAATGTATGAGAGAACACCTTTAAATCGTGGGGAGGGACTGGATCCAAACCCCCTCGGACAAGGAGAGTACATCGAACATAAACACAGTCCTGTAACATGCAACAATGGACTGCGCTCCTTTCCAATGCTCAAAGTAGGTTTGTTACATTACTCTCCTCAGCACAGTCACACACTTGGCTTCATAGCATTTACTATCTTTTAACATCTGTGTTTTTCAGAAAGCAAAGGCAGATCCACGTCCAGTCAGTCCACATGTGGAGGGTGAAGTGCCTGTAAGAAAATATAAATGCTCTTTGATTTTAATAGAATAGTGGAAGTTGAAGTTAGAAAAGACTTTCAGAAAATTATAAGGAATTAACATAATCGTTGAGTATTCAGTGTCTTTAAAGGGATACTTTACTCGTTTTAATCCTGGTCTGTGTCATGTCAATGTGGGTATGGTGTTCAGATAAAAAATGTTTGGAATGCTGCTTTTCACGTCATCACATGCACAGTATTTAAATATATATTTTTAAAAGTGATAAATACAGCATCACGTTTGTAATGCTGCAGGATGAAAATGACACCAAATGGATGACTGGGGAATATGACAGCAGCAGCACCGCCAAGAACGGCAGTGTAAATATGCAAGACAATGTCATAGCCACCACGTGGAAGGACGGGCCTTACCTGCTCGTTGTTAAGATTGTGTCTAGTAAACAGGAAGCCAACTGGAATTTAACGGGTAAGATTCTTTTTCAAAAGATAATAACATTATGAGCAACTAATATCCAGCGCGACTGGCATAGAGGACATTAAATGACTTTCCTAATCAGAAGCTGGCCCATTAATGGGAAGCTATTTAGCACCTGACGCAAGTGTCAGATTTCACCAGCAGAAATAAATGATAATGTTGTTGTTTTTTTGTTTCCAGTTAATGTGGTGATGAAAGGCAGCCATGGCTACATTTCTATCACTGAATGGCCTCTCATGATTGTAAGTAGATGACTCGAGGAATCTGTATTGTGATGATTTCGTAGCTCTGGTCAGCACAGTACAATCCACTCCAGGGAATTAAGGGGATAACATTTCATAAACTCAACAGGAACATCGACTGAAGCTAGTCTGTACAAATAGCCTGTACTCTGAAGAGAAACAAGGCGTTTTTGGATGAACTGTACATTTTTCTGTCATTTTCTTTTTTGGGTCTTCTGCTGATGAAGACCAACTGCTCCCATATCTGTTTCTAGACTAATCCGTCACTTTCTCTTTGTAGTTCTACATGGTGATGTGCATAGTGTACATCCTGTACGCCCTGCTCTGGTTTATCTGGGCGGCGTGCTACTGGAAGGATCTGCTGAGGATCCAGTTCTGGATTGCAGGGGTCATATTTCTCGGGATGGTGGAGAAGGCTGTCTTCTGTGCCGAATATGAAAACACCAACGCTGTCGGCTCCGCTTGTGAGTTTCTACGGATCCCCATTACCTTTTTCATGTGAGATAGTGAGATGTTTTGGATTTTAAATGTCTTTTCCCCCCCCTGTCACTGTTGCCTTCAGCTCCAGGCTTGTTGATCTTTGCCGAGCTGGTCTCTGCCCTCAAAAGGACTTTGGCCCGCTTGCTTGTCATCATCGTCAGCCTTGGCTACGGCATTGTAAAGTATGTCCAACTTTATTTGAACACACAGCTACTTGTCGATTGAAATCCCCTTAATTAATCTGCAAACAAATAAACTTTTTTTTAATTCTCTTTCGCTTTAGGCCTCGACTGGGGCAAGTCATGCACAGAGTTGTGGGGCTCGGCATTCTCTACTTTGCTTTTGCTAGCATTGAAGGGGTCCTGAGGATAACTGGGGTGAGTGGTTTATTTTTTTTTAAATAACAACATCAACGTCAACCGTAATAGATGCCACACAGAAGTTAGGTTTCAAACTGCATATTTATAATCTGACCAGCAGTCATAAAACCCCAAAGAATTTAACGACAATCAAACGACAAAGGACGAGTTGATGATCAGAACTGAACTTGAAGTACGGGATGATCGACACGTCAAGTCTTTGTTTCTCCAGGGCTGGATTGTTTAGAAGCAGTATTAAAGCTCTATGTTGTCAGATTGTGTTTTGAAAGAACAATTTGTCTAAATTTGTACTTTTTATTGATTTGTTGGGTGGGCCAAAAAACCAAGGGTCGAGACAATGGCCCCGCTCTCATTACAGCAATTGTTCTGGCAGTGTTGGACTCCTGCGCCATCTGGTTCATATCCTTCCAGTGTTCTCCTCAGCAGCACCAATAATCACTAGTTATCAACAGTTAACAACAACTTGTTAATTAATTGAGCCCATGTGATTTTGAGTTTTCTTGCCTTTTGTGGTTGGGTGATTTGATCGATTTGATTTTCTTCTTTGCACTTTGGTGAATGGTTCTATATTTTGCTGGCCATGCTGCCTTTTTTTAATTTCTCATCCTATCTTCTTCGGTGTGCCTTCGGGTCCTGCTCTACCCCCCCCTCCCCTTCTAGGCGAAAGACTCTGACTTGACCCTGCTGGCCAACATTCCCCTGGCTCTGCTTGACTCCTCTCTCTGTTGGTGGATATCCTTTTGTGCACCCACAACCTTTCCCTGTGTGGTTCCCCTTTGCTCCTCCTCACCTTCTTCATATGAGCCCAAATTATCGCTGGAGAGGTTTATCTGAAACGTCTTCCTTTCCTAGATCATTTGCAGTGAAAGCGCTCAGCATTAATCAATTGTTTTTTATTCTGGTTGATGATTTAACTTTCTCTCACTGCTTCTTCTACGTTTTCATGTGGCAATTTAGCATGAAAATCAGTGGAATTTAGCAGAATGCATTTTTTTTGCTTTGTGTAAACATTCTATGGTTGTTTTTTTTTGTGATAAAATCTGTGGAGGAATCATCTGGATTCTGTGGCTGCCGATTTTGTGTGGGAAAATCAGTGATTAGTCTAGAAGCGATGAATTTGCATGCCCAACCACCACATTGTCATATCGCCCAACCCGAGGTACCACTTTGACAAAGACTGGCATTACACAGGTATATAGGTGAATTCTTCTTCTGTTAGTTTAATACACATATACACCCTGAATACAATGTATTAACTTTATATATATTTTTTAATTAAGAAGATTATTTAACAACTCTACTTGGATAGCAGCATCTGTGCTGTTATCTTTCTGTTCCACCTCATTGTAAAGTTAAAGACTTTTACAAAGTCAGAGTGCCGTCAGTGACCTCAATCAAATTCTTTCCACATTAATTTGTATAGTTACAGTGAGTTAGTAAAGAGCGTTTGGAGGAAAGCGTTAGGATACTGTATTCTTGCATGAAGAGGCTATAAGGGCCCATTGATGAATTTGTAATATGGTCTCTATATAAAGTCTGCCACGTGTTTACCTTGACTGCCACTAACATCTTTGTCAGTCTGGCACAAACCATCAAGACTCTGAAGCTGAGGAGGAACCCTGTCAAGTTGTCTCTCTACAGGCACTTTACAAACACACTAATATTTGCTGTCCTTGGTAAGTGGTACGACTACACTTGCAGTCATAATGTTATTCTCTGTGCCAGTCTCCTTATTCCTAGTTATTCGTATTTCAATCAATATAAAACATTTAGACTTGTGTCTCAAACGTCGCCCTGTTCTCCCGCAGCTTCCATCATTTTCATGGGTTGGACAGCAAAAAAATTCCGGCTTGCAGAATGCCAGTCTGTGAGTATGGTGTGACATATCCATCAGTAGAAACCCCGTCCCTCCAATACATTTTATTGATGATTGTACCTTTTTTTTGTGTAAAGGATTGGATTGAGCTGTGGGTGGAAGATGCTTTCTGGAGGTTCTTGTTCTCTGTCATTCTATTTGTCATAATGTTTTTATGGAGACCGTCTGCAAACAACCAAAGGCAAGTAGTGCATCAGGACCGCTGAGGTCAGCAACTTGAGCTGAATCGGGCACTCTTTTTCTCTGCTTTACCAATCACTTCATTTCACATGTCCACAGGTACGCGTTCACACCTCTCATTGATGACTCTGACGATGAGGAGATTGAGGAGTTCGCCTCTACAAATATTGGTACGTTAACATCGTTGGATACTTTTTACCCAGAACACTAAACATTTGCAGTGTTTACTAGTGTCATATTTATTTTTTCTTTCCTATGGGTTTCATTTTCTTCACAGCTGACGGCATAAAGTTGAGATCATCTAAAAGTGAGACGAACGGCACAGTGAAGCCTCAAGAAACAAACCCAGTCAGTAACACAACTGCACACTTGGAATATTGCTGTATTGATTAGTGTAATTCAGGGTGCTTTATTAAAAAAAGTATCTATGATAAGAGTAGCCGTCCCAAGTTTAGGAAATGCAGCTGTACAATCGTCACATATTTCAGCAGATGGCAGTGTTGACTTTTTTTCCATCCTCCATTTTTTTCATCCTCTTTTTCCACTTGTCCAGGAGGAAGACATGAAGTGGGTGGAGGATAACATTCCTAGCGCTCTTTCTGATGTGTAAGCATAATATCAAATTTATATTTATTAATCCAGCAAGGTGTTATTATATAAGGCATGTGTGATTCTAACAGTCTCTCTTTGCTTCTGTTTGCACTGCAGTGCTCTGCCAGTCCTGCTCGACTCAGATGAGGTATGAATTACTTTAGAATCTATAAATATATATAATAACAGGATTCACACACCTCAAATCTTTAACCAGAGGCAGCTGGTGTAGATATGTGGAGATGAGTAATCCAAGAAGAAAGAAAGCCTTGCTTGATTATGCTGTTTTAGTGACCTTATGGGGACTGACTTGAGGATACAGTGAAAGGGCCCGTTACTTTTTAGGGCACATTTTTTGTTCATACCTACATTGAAATCAAGCAGATGCTTACGGACTGTTTGCTTCACTCCACCCCTGCACAGTTGTCATGAACACTGAGAGGTGTTTTTTTGTCCCAGGCTGTACACGTGTTTATTTCTCCCGTAAATGTTGACATTTTAAATCCTTCTTATGGCTATTGGAGGGACTGCTTTTTCTGGTTGCCACTTTGTGGAGACAACATGGTTTTCCACATCCTATGATTGGTGCTATGGGCAATAAAACAATGGTGGCTGGCTAGAAATTAGAAACCACTTTTGTCTTCCTCTGTCTGAAACTAACGACCCATTTCTTTTAAACAATTACTAAGAATTTCAGATGGTACAGTAGCGACCGTTATCGTTGTGAACTATTATGTGCTGCCAGAATGCCTTTACCAATGGGTCGTAGCAACAGTAACTAAGGGGGGTGAGGCTTAGTGTACATAGCACCTGAATAAGAAAAGCTAATAACATCGGTTGGGGATTTCTGTCTGAAAATGAAACAGTAATGTTTAGTTTATATTTGCATATTATTTTTGCAGGAAATCATGACGACCAGATATGAGATGTCAAAGTTGGAGTGAGGTAAAACATTTCCAGACATGGAGGGAGTACACACAGCAGCTATCCCTGACTCTGCAGCAGGGTTTTGTCCAGGATTTCCAGTCGAGTGGTGGTGGAGTGCCATTTAGTTTTTTAGGGGATCTTCCTGTACGGCGCCTACTTCGCAGGGTGGTGGCAGGCCACAATTTTAGAGGGATCTCCGCTCATTTCCTCAACTTCTTAAGAGCGAAGGACTCTACCAGAGGAAAACTGTCTTTTCACTGACCAACTGGTTCACTATTTCCCTGTTTTGAGCCTTTCTTTCCAAAGAGAATGTTTCATTTTCTATTAAGTGCTGTATTTATGTCATGTTCATGTGAATTTATTTTATGAGAGAATTAAGAACAATGGGCCTCATGCATGAACATACTCTTAAATATAAGTTAAGTGTCTTTTTTGCGGGTATCTAGATGTTATGAGTCAATTGAAAGTAAGATGCTTTCTTATGAGGGGAGAATAATTAAAAGCCATCTTTTTTCCTTAGTAACAAGCACCAAGAATAATTTATCGAGCAATTTTTAGCAGCCAGAAGAGAGACGGAGACATGTGTTTATGAATTATTTTGAACAGGATCTTTCTTTATAAAGATAGAATTGTGCGATTGGTAAACTATGGTGTTTTTTTTGTCGCAAATACTAAAATCTGATAGAAAATTCAGACACATTGACTTTGAATAGAACATTTGCTCTTATGCACTTTGAAGATCAAAGCTGTGCCTACATGTATTTCTTGTATGAGGCCTAATCTGTTCAGGTGATTGAGAACAATATGTAAGAAAGTGTTGTTCCTGTCTCTCCGGCAGCCTCAGTATCAGTGTGTGAATGAGTGTGAGGAGGGTGAAGCACAAATGAGTGATTTGTACAATTTGAATTTACATGTGGGTTCAGTAGTGTAGAAGTGGAGGCCTGCTGTCATCTTTTGCATCTACTGTTTGTGTGGGTGGCTGGGAAGGTTTTGTCTCTTGTGACATAGTCAGCAATATACTGTATGTATGTTAATATGGAGTTGAATCATTTCTTTATTTATTTCTGTTTCAAGTGTACTTATACGTTGTTAAAGAGTGTTTTCACCTATGTCTCAAGTGTGTTTACAATGTGTGCTTCCTTTTTATTTTAATTCATTGGACCCCACAAACCCTAACAAATTAGGCAAAAGGCACACTGCAACTTGTTTCTTATTGCTTTGCATTTTTTGCTGATAAAAGAAACATTAGGGTGGTTTAACAGACATTGTAGTAACATTCATGTTCTGTCAAAATAAGTCTTACTATTTTCTATTTTTCTGAAAATGGCTGCCCCTGTGTTTTTGTTAGTGTAGTTTTGGAGTTGAAACGCTGTTGTTGTCGTCTTTGTGTGTTGTCTTGAGTGTACCAACAGGACTTGACTGTTTAGACCATCCCATATTATAACACATGAGATAAGTTATGTGCTTTGCGTAAGCAAAAGATGATCTCTTGGGTTTACAACGTCACTGTTTTGTTTTTTTATTGGTTGGAAACCTGGAATAATTATGCTTATGATGGCAAGCTGTCCTTCTGTTATATAAAACTACAGACACCTGGACCTCAAGTTTTTGTACAGATGGGTTTTGGCTTATTCCTGTTATGTCATAATTCCACAGGTGGAGAGGTGTCTGGATATGACAACTCTTATTTTTTTTCATGGGTGTCTCGAAGAACTTTTCACACCAGCAACTTTCGTCTCTCTTCCTTCTCAGGAAGTGTGTACACTCAGATTAAATATTAACAGAACACAGGAGAATGTTTGATTCCTGGTCTATGATTTTCAGTATTAATTTGGCAATAAAAATACATATTTTACTATGGTTGTGATTTTTGCTGAATCGGTTAAAATCTTTCTTTTTAAAGCTGTCTTGTAAATACTAGATTCAAGAGGGAATCGGAGAAGAAACTGTTGAATAAATGGGCTATTGTGAGGAAAATGATGATGAATGATAATGAAACCCAGACTGAAATACTGATGAGGGAGAGTTTCAATGAAGCCCAGTTGCTGAAAATGTAAAGCCATTAGCCCTTAATGGGCATGAGACCAAGAGAAAGAACAGACTCTACAAAACCTGTTGCCATGATGAAATTACAAGTTTTTTTATGGAGATCAAACTGGTTAAACCTTTAAAATTAAAGTTATACTATTATCCAGCATGGACATCCCTTGTATTTGTACCCTTTTCCATCAAAGAAGACAAAGTATTTGGGATTAAAATACTAAACATTAAGCACCAAAATACCTCTACTGCAATTTTACAAATATTAAATCACAGATAAAACCATCATGATCTCTCTGTGGAGACAAACAGGAAAACATGGCCTCATACTGAGAAAAGCCCTTTGGGCCCCAGAGCCAGAGAAACCTGCTCCCTCCATCTGAGCAACCTGCTAGATAATTCATTTTTTACAGGTTTTCTTGTCAATTCATTATATATGCATTTTTTGGTTGTTTTTTATACCAAGACTGAAACAAACAAGTGTTATTTATGGCATGTTTTGACAGATTATAGGCCACTTAAAATTCATACAAAAGCAAAAGTACCTTCATTCTACTTTCCTATGTTATAGCCTTGCATATTTCCAGATTTCTTCCAGACATTTATCCCACATGAATGATGAGCCACAGATGACCTCTCCTCTTCTGGATAATAAAAGTAGAGCAAAAGTTCTCTACAATTACTTTCGTTCTGGACTAACCCAACAGCAACGCACATGCCTCTTTTCTGTTGTGACAGTGATCCATAGATTTAGTGTTTCTGCTGTTTCATTTAAAATGACTTTCATGGCTATATAGGAAAGTCAAAATATGTTTTAGGAGGATACTGTATAAGCTTTGTACAAGCAGTTTAGCATTGACAATTAACAAGGCACTGGAAAGTTGCATCGGTGAAGGCAACAGTGGTCGCGGACAGAACTTTACCAACACAGACAGGACACCGAATTTAAATATGTACTCCGTAAGATCTGCATCTATTTAGTTGTCTTTTAAGTTACTATCTATCAACGAGTGAGTTAAAACAATAGTGATTGATCATATGACCGACTAATGAAAGCACTATTACATTTGCGGAATATTATGTCTGTGGCGACATTCCCAGCTCAATATAAATGAGCCGCCATGTTAGTGAGGCTGCTGACAGCGGTTGGTCTGTCAGACTTAAGGGACCTTCACATGACACACTTTTTGCGCTGGGCTTACCGCCCAGACCTTGGGCACAGGGAGCCAATAAACGGCTAAATCAGCCTTGGTATTATAACAACTGTTAACTGCCTATTCACAAACCTGGTGTGACTGCTTATGAACCTCCAAGCGTTACATTTTCTTTGTATACCTCCGAGGAGAGCCAGCGGCTCGCTGTTACTCAAAAGGCTGCGCCTCTAATTATTCATAAACTTTAACCTCCAATGAAAAAAAAACCCTCCCCACTCAGTGTTGTCATGGAGATAGGACCTAAACATACAGACTAGAATATTTTCTTTGTACCAGACCTTAAATAGGTTTAATTATGCTGTGAAAACAGTCTCTTTAACATGGGGGTCAATGAGAAACTGCTCTATTGTGCAAACTACTTCTAGTGGACAATCAGAGAACTGCAGTTTTGGGCACTTCCTTATTGGATCAACCAGGGAGTCGCTGTGGTGGAGGCTTGGTGATACTGCTTCCTCCATAGGAAATAAATGGAATGGCCAGCACCCTTCTTTTTTTTTTTACCGCTTATCATGTGTAGGGGCCTTGTAATCCTTTGTGCTCCAAGTGCCACCTGCCTCCTGTGACTCCAACAACTGTCGTTAAGACTCAATAGAGCACTAACAAAGTCGGAACCTACTTCCCACCAACAACTGTCACTCCAACGACGATCGTTGGCACTTGGAGCACAAAGGGTTCCAGTGACATCATCGGCCTTGTGAAAGGTTAAATACCTGGATCTCCACACCAGATAGTTGGACCAGTCCCAGCCTGGTCAGATGCGTACATGTACTGATGAAGCCTCTTGGATGAGAGGTGAAACGTCTCCCTGGACAAATAAACAAGTCCAGTTGCTTTTGACTGAAATTGCTTTGGGGACATATCTAATAATCAAATTGATATGTACTGTAAGACCCTGTCTCTTTGTATGTATCTACTGTATGAGTGTTTCTGTTATTCTGTCCACTCCCTATGCGTGGTACACTAAATTGACCATGTTTCTGTGACTCTGTGCTGGCTTTCCCTTAAGGTCCTTATCATTACTCTCCAACAAATGGCTTGTGTTATGTAGCTTAGCGCTCTCCAGTCGTCTCTGGCAATAGATCCTTCCGCCTCAGAATGGATGAAACATGTGAACATCAAACAGCCTGAGCACAAGCCTGAAACAAAGGCTGCAATGTGAGCCCTCCTCCTACGGTAACTGAAGGAAATTACGCCTGCTGCCATTAAGGCACATTGTCATTTTCAGAGCAGTGTGTACTGTCGGGGCATGTGTTTTGATTCTCACCATCCACTCTCAACTGGAAGCATGCAGCTCTTCTGGCTCCTTTTATTGCAAAGTAAACCCCTGGATGGAGTCGTGAGAGGAGGACAGAGTGAAGGAAGTTAAGAGAACACATGTGGTGAACATTAGTGTCTTCTTTCTCTAACTGAGATATGTTTTTTAAAATGTGACAGTTACTGTTCCTCGTATTAGAGTCAAATACTGTGAAACCCTTTTGTTTACGAGACATGTGGGAAAGGCTGCTTTGGTTTGTATTGTCTGTGAACTTCGGCCCCAGTGGTTAAATTATAAAACACAGCCCTCCAGTGTTCATTCATCAGTTATGCGTTGGTTTGAATTTCGCTCATTAAAGTTCACTCATAATGGATGTAGACTGAAAAGAAGCACTGCCACAAGGACATTTAATCGCACACTGTTCAGCGTCAAGTGAGGTAGTTCTAACAAATACTGAAATGTTAGACTGACTTTATTTCAGTTATGCAGACAGAATTAGAATACCAGTTAAACTGTGTAGTGCATTTGCAAGCTTGCCAAATCATCTTTGATTTAGGTTATAATGATTCTTGGTAACATACAGAATATGAGTAATAGAGGAAATATGCCCAGGTACAGTTCTGCATCCACTGTTAAAAAAACAACTCCCCTAGTATACGGTGGATGGTGCCTTAAATAAGGCAAGCTAGTACAAAAAATCCAAAACAAATATACAGCATATGAAGATATGAAGATAAACATGTGGCGTACAGTATGTTACAATGTAAAAACAGGCAATAATATTTCCAATAAATTAGAGCCACAGGAGCACTAATGTCTTATAGGGATTTATCAGCAATAAAGCGAGGGCAGTGCATCAGCCCTGGGGCTGGACCCTGAGCTACACAGACGTGATTTATGATGGACACAAAAAAAAACAGTCCTCCATCCCCTCCAACCCATTCATGCTTTTGTTTTGCTAGTTTCCATGCATTCAAACACACTCAAACATCATCGGTCGTAGCTCATGCTGACACTACTTAAAGAAGCATCTATACAATGTGTTTTTGTCATATATTGTTACACTCTCTCACTCTTTTGGTAATTTGGCCACTTAACAAATGTTGGCCTGTGCCTGGCTAATCAGACAAAATTCATTTCTGATAGGGGATTAAGTAACTGTAACTCAGTGCCGTTTACACTCTTCCTTGTTCTTCTTCACCTTTCTGTCTCCTGTCTTCCTCCTTCGCCAGGTCACTCTCAGAAGTTGTATGGTGAAACCACAACGTTAACCCTGGCCACATGCTTGGCCTGAAAGGTGCGGTCACTGTACTCAGACATGTCCACATCAACACTGATCTCCTGCGGCCCGCGCAGCTGCTGGACCAGTATCAGTTCGCCAGTCTGTCTGTCTGAACGCTGCATGACGAAGATGCCTCGGGAGTTTCCGCCCACTATGCCAAAGCGCAGGCTGTCCGGCCCGGTGCGCCCTGGGGCGGCAGCGGTCGCCATACGGAAAAGCGTTGCAGGAGTCTGTAGGCCGGAGGTCAGAGACAGGTAGTGGAAGGACAGGGTCTTAGGAGCCAGGTGGCAGGAGCGGCTATCCATGGGGCAGGGGTTCCTTTCACACTGACTGCAGGACAGAAATGCAGCAATTATTAACAGCCCCATATTGTAAAAAATGCGATTTCTGTGTCTTTTTTAAAGCAGGTCGAGGTGCTATAAATACTGTGAAGGTATCAAAAATCCACAGAGAAATGCACACAGCCCGTAGTCCAAAAATGGGGCCTTTAAACAAGTGGTCAAGAGTTATACAGTTGTGATGTCACAACTCTACTATATATATGGGTAGAAAGTGCTGCTACAGTGCCATTACAGTCATTCCAAGATTACAATGACGGTGCTGAGGGAGGGGCCTTAAAGAGACAGGTGTTAAAACAGAGTATTTCAGACAGAGGGTGAACATAGGTATATTGAAACAGACAGTATGAGAAAAATATTAGAAAATATATATTTTTTAACATTAATGCATGTAAATATGCTCTAGAAGAAACCCAAAATACAAGTACGGACCTGAAAATAAGCATATGTACCCTTTAAACAGGGGGACTACAGGACAAAGTGCTAAGTGTTTTCCATTCTGTGTGTTTGGCAGTCGCCACGTAATGCAGGCATTTTGTCACTGAGAAAACGATTACATAATTAATCTAGCCCTGTGGGATCGTGTTTCTTTGTAGCACATACATACAGTACATATGAGGTCATGTACCCTGAAGTCTTGGATCATAGCAAGCAGTGATTTTTTTCCTGTTTTGTGGTCATTACTTACAAACTTCCATCTCTGTGCACTAGGATCCAAAACCATTATTACGCAGTATGAAATGGTGACACGGCTACTGTCTGACTCAATTCCCTGCTTTCTCCCTTGTTACAAGAGTTATCCCAAACATTTATTCATCCCCTTTGCTGGCGGTGGAGCAGTATTTCACCACATTGATGGTTCAGTAGAAGCAGACAGAGCTTTGTTTCATGCTCTTAAACGAGACGGCCTGCTGATGACATGCGAACAGGGAGATGGAAGAAGCAAAAATGTCATCTTATGAAGTTCTGCTGACCATGCATACTCTTTGTCAGGAGTGATTTGCTTCACTGTGATACAGCCATAACCACGATTCATAATTCCTATTTGTTGTTTGTAATCATCAATCATTGCACAGGAAGCCAAGTCAAAGTAGAACCAGGACTGTGATGGAAGTTTATAATAACTTTTAATAATGGTTTCATTGGTAGACTTTGATTTCTCATCCAAAAAAACATTTGGTTTACTTGGCAGTCAGTGATATTGCTGGGTTGCCATATCTCAGCGGTTACCATGGTAAGTTTACTGTTATTTCTACCAATAGCAATGACGGCCAAAAAAGTCTCAAGTTGTATGAAACTTGAATTTCCCTTTACGTAGTTCAGCTGGAGAGCTCTGTATGAGGCCATAACACCTTGCTGACCTTGTACCTCTTAAATCACAGTTGATAAAAGTATTCAACCTCTAATTGCACATGCTGGTTGACTGGCATGGATTACTGGCACACCTGAACACTGCAATAATCTGTTTTATTTATGCTCTGCATGCTTTTCCAATTCCAAATGTCCGCCAGGAGCCGATGAGAGTCTCACAGTTGGGTCTGCTTTATTTGAAAGTTGATGACAATTTCCTGAAGATCCTGGTTTATTTTTTTTCTACAGCATTTCACTGGCAAAACAAATGACAAACAAAGCAAACATTCGGGTGTTTCCACTTACAAGGGAGATGTCTTGACGTAGCTGATGTTGCCATGAGAACGGGGACACTCTGGGTTGACACACTGAAAGCTTCCTCCCGTGTTGATACAAGTTGTCCCTCGGCTACAATTGTGCTGCTGGCTTAAACATTCGTCCACATCTGGAAGACAAAACAGCAGAGGCATGTAAGAATGAGAAGTAGGGAGAGAGACTTGCCAGACTGACTCTCTGCTTCCTGGTTACCACAGTCTGAGCAGGGGGTGCTGTGCTGTGAGTGTTTATTTGGTTTTGTAGTTTAGTCTCCCACAATCGTCTCATGTCCTAAAGATCCCTTCTGCTGGTAAAGGGTGAGGTAATTCATTCCACTGGCAAGCGTTGTACACTTCAGGGGTGCAAATGAACGTGCTAACAGGGTTTGGAGCCGACAAACACCCCTGCAGAAACTTAAAAAAGCTCTGCCGCTCAAGGCTCCTCATCTTTTTAAGTCACAGGTATTCATCTCTGGAGCTACGTACCCAGCCAGTTCTGAAGCCTGCCAGGGCTCTGTGAATGAGCCTTTGTTCCCTCTTGTCACTCACCCTCACAACTCCGCCCGTCTGGGAGCAACTTGTAGCCGCTGGGGCAAGAGCAGTGGTACGAGCCCGGGACGTTCACACACTCATGGACGCACAGCTTTCCTCCCTGGTCCAGCCGGTACACTTCACACTCATTTACATCTGTCAACAAACAAGAATGCACGTCATGCTTCACGTTGTGCATGAAAAAGTAACCAGGAGGGAGGAGATGTTAGGTAATGACATACGTCATACAGTTTACAACACACTCTGGGGAACTCATGTATGTTGTTTCTGTCTCTCAGGTTGTCGTCAGTATTTAGGTCCCTTAGTTTTGCAATTTGAGCATCTTGGACATTAACACATTTGAGGCAACTGCATGAAAACACTAATTTCAAAGTGATACCCAACCAATTACATCTTAAAAGCAACTGAACTGTGACCGCGCGGATGCTAATCAGCTTGTGACCTCTCGAGAGGATTATTTTGTTTGTCACAGAATGGCTCCACAGATTACTCTCATTTGTAAGCACATTAATCACTAGAGAAGTAAAAGTATTCAGGGGTCTTTTTAGGGGTGCAGTCCCTATATTATAACATCTGCTATTTGCCCTGCTGAGATGTCGTTGAGCAGGGCACCAGCTCGGGGGAACTGCTCTGTAGCTGACCTTGCTTCCCTGGGAGAAGGAGCAGCAACATGAGAATTCCCCCACAGGGATTAATTAAGTAATCACAGCTCACCCTGACAGATAGTGTTGTCTGAGGTGCCACTCATGTGGAAGCCTGCATCACAGCTGCAGTGTTGGGCTCGGTTCACTTGGGCACAGCGAGGTCTCCGGCTGAACGCTGGATCATTCATAACACTCCACTCAGGTGGTGCTGCATTAAGGGAGAAATATGAAAGTTGAAGACCTATGCTGACATTCTAGAGCTGAACACTAGTAGTAAACATGTTTACATTTACAGTATCAGATCTCAGTCTTGGCTGATATACAAGACTCAGCCATCTGGGGTACTGACCTGTCTGGGTTTGGTGCTGACAGTGAGAGCCACTCCAGTTCTGTGGGCAGGTGCATTTATACTGGTTAACACCTTCCACACAGGTACCTCCATTTTGGCAGGGATTACTAGAACACTCACTTATATCTGTGGGTGTAGGAGAGAAAAATCACTGTGGTAAACTTTTGCAGCGTCTGAACCTCATGCTGAAATTAGTTAAATTAATCAAACAGCATGAGGGGAAGTGATGGTAAGATTGGAGATTAAAGATTAAAAATACATTTAACTAACAAATTAAAGAGCCTCTGTAAGCCTTTCAAGGCCACCATCCATCCATGGAGCAGCAATGATTGTCCACCCACTTTGATAACTGATACTTAAGAATGACAAACTGGTACTGTCATTATGGGCAACAGTAGGTCAGCAACTCCCTTTTATTTGCTCCATTTGGGACAAAGTAGTAGTTATATCGATGAAATCTAATGGGGTTGACTACTAAAGTGGGTGGCTGGTGGTGTGGTGGTTAGCACTGCTGCTTCATAGCAAGATTGGTTCCCGGTCCAAATCCGGGCTGGGGCTCTTCTGTGTTTGCATGTTCTCTATGTGCCCTGTGGGAGACTAACATACTGTCCAGGGTGTACACCGCCTTACCCCCCAGATGTTAGCTGTTTTGGCATAAATGCCTTTATTGCTTTGAAGTTTTTTTTTTTTTCTTTATGAAAAATAAACAGTTGTGAAGTCTCAGGTTTACAGCAATTCTACTCACTACAAGTGTTTTGATGGCCTCCGCCTGAACATGTGCAAATTGGTCTTATTGTTTTATTTGTGGCATATAGATTACTTAATTATGAAGATGATAAACCTGTAAGAAGGCACTATCACTTGATACAGAAATACTACAAAATGCCAACTGTTGACAACAAAAGGTAGGCGAAATAGTACATAATGCCTTATGATCTTTGTTTCTGAAATCAGTTTTAAGAGCTGTGCAGATGTTACATTTTGAAGCAGCCTCTGCTCTCTGAGGCCACAGTATACTGGATGGCAACCAATCCCTTTAGTGTTTATTTGGCTTCCCCAGGGGCCACCACAGGACCATAACATGAAAAGGCACACTTGACTGTGCTAGATATTTTTAAACTCTTCTTTACTTTAACGTTTTCACACTCTGTCAATACTGCTTTTTAAGCATGACTAAATTTAGACCTCTTATGCTGGGCTGAAAAACATGAACAGGGATAATACTGTGCAGAGGCAAGCCTTCTCATGTTGTTTTAACCATGAGTGTCAATAAACGTATGCACATGTTCAACTGAGTACGCCACTTGGAATTTTTGGAAGAGTGCCACCAGCACGGGCCGAAGAGGCTATCAATAGCATGCTTAGCATTCTTCTGTGCTATCAGACCATGGTGTGGGTATAATGTCTGGACCTAACCCCGTCCAGTGGGACTGCTGTCAAAGAACCAGGGAAACATGAGCAAGAGAGGTAAGGTTTATCTTATAGTAGCCCAACCACTGTTATTCATAAGGAGTAGAAAACCTGGAGGGTAAGGCACCCCACAGTGGAATGCAGTACAGGTGTTTTTCTGTGTTCAGAGACATTTAATGCCATTTTAACGAGGGCTTCATTCAGTACGCTGAGGAGCTCCAGCCACTCTAAAGAATGCCTCTTTTCTTTGCCTGTTATCTCTGTGTGTTCGTGAGGAGCTAAGTTCGGTTTCTGTGCTACTGTCTCCCTCAGCCTGGCATTCAGACACTGCTGAAACTGAATGCTCGCCCTAACTGGATGTGGGGATTTCTGTTCAACTGATAATAATGCACAGGTCCTAACCCAAAACATTCCACCAAATCCCAAAAGTAGTGGATGTGTGTTTTTATGTGGAGAAAGTCATGGGGGTGAAAACCTTCTAATCCTGTGATGAAAACATACTGCAGCTGAAGTGAGACTGAAAGAATGAGGCTATGTGGCAGGGTAAAAGGCCTGGAATTCCTCTATGTTGCTCACCTTTACAGATGGCACTGATGCCAGTCCAGGTGCCGTTGTCCCTGCAGACACGTGTGGCAGAACCAACAAGATGGTAGCCCTGAGAACAAGTGAAATGGACCTCATGTCCAACTAAATACTTTGAGCCAAACTTGGTTCCGTGAACAGGGGCTTCCAGAGAGGGGCAGGAGGTGGGAGCTGTGGTAGAGAGAAAGAGAGCTTGAGAGAAAGGCTAGTCACATGTGGAGTAAGCTTACCGACATCCTCTGGCATTCTCTCCCTTGGGATATACACGTGTCACTGGACAGCACAGAGCCTTCATGGGAGAGGACGATTTAAATGCCTCATTTACAGTCAACCAGCACAACACTGGCCATTTTATGAGTCGAAATTTCACCAGCTGCCAAATGTTATGCTATGTTGCATTCTCTGGAAAGTTTGGATTTGTATAATATATAACGTAATTACATTACATAACATTGTGAATGGATTAAATGTTTTACTTTTATGACAATTTATGCTTCATCCAACTAGGAGAACATTTTCTTATTTTTTCAACCTCATGTGAAAACCCCTGTTAATGTTACTTAAAGGTGCCATATCATGCTCATTTTCAGGTTTGTACTTTCATTTATACTTGAATGTTCAAAAAGTACAGAATTTCTATAGCACCTTGACCTGCTTTATTATGAAAAAAACAAACATAGAAATCGCACTTTTTACAATATGGATCCTTTCAGATAGGCTACTGTATAAGTCAAGTGGCATGGGAGACCTCCATCATGCCCAGCTTGTGTTTGGAGTATAATGAAACCCTTTTGTGTTCTTTTCTGACTACTTTAATTTTGAGCATGATGTAGGGAAGCATATACTATAGAATAAGCTAACTAAGCTTAATGTTAATAAGAACTGGAAAAGATGGCGAATGCTGCACAACATTATTTGGATAACATTATCCAAATAATCAAATTATAATTTATAATATTATACTCATTAATTTGTTGTAACTAAATCTGAATCAGAATTGTGTTAAATTTGTATTTAAATGTGGATTTGGTGGATTTTCCTCCTGATCTGAGCATTTAAAGTTGGTGCAATAATTTATTTTTTGTCTTTTCATTTTGTTGAGCCCTTTATTGGTGCAAATGTAAAATATCAATTTCCTCCTGTCTTGCCAAATGCTCTCTGGAGTTATGGACTGTACTGGTCCATCACTAACAAATTGGCCTCAGTGTCTGCTGCCAAGCAACACAATTCCACAAATCCACTTCCCCTGTCAAGTACCCAGCTCTGTAACTGAGATGGCCTTGCGCTATTGGATGAATATAAAATCCCATCGTAAAAGAAGTCGGCTCTGTGTTGTCAAAAACAGTTTAAAGATCAACTTCAAACAAGAGAATATTCCCCCCCAAAATTGCAAATTTGATACTTTGGAATCTTCTGTTGCTTTTGGATGAACAATTTTTCACTGAATTACTGAATTCATATCATGCATGCATGTGAAACTTTATGGATTGTCAATTAAATGACCACTCATTCAGTAAACTCTTTCACTGAAAATAAATGTGTAAAATAATCCAAATCCAATTTATAAAAAATTGGAAAATATGGACATTACTCTGTGTTTTTAGCAGCCTGTCATCATTATATCTTGATCTTAACAGCATACATGACTATAAAATCAGATTCATACAGTTACTCACCGTAAAGTAATATCACAGTGGCATCATTTTAGGAAATTTAAATCAACTTGAGCAATTGTATTTCAAATGTAAACTTGAAGACTTCTACCACAGCCACGTTTTGAGACAACACACAAATTGCATGAATATTAAATACCTCAAATCATTCAAATGTATCCCTACATTTATGCCAAATGGTAAATCAAAAGCAATAAAAAATGCTTCAATGTCTTGGGGTCTTGGTAATGTGCACGCTGGCTCACTGTCACACTACCATGGCTTAAAAGGTCTGCTGAGAAAAAGGTCTTTAAAGATGACAATGACGATTATTATGATAAGTAATGCGATGACTAGGGATGGCGGTGTGCGTCGTTATCTGCTTGTTACTCACCAGCTGACTGGTCCGCTTGAGGTAACTTGGAGACAGAGTTCTGAAGCGTTGCCAGCTTTGACTTCATTATCCTGAGGCCCTCTGTAAATCGCATCTCCTGGCCTTTCAGAAACTTCTCCATTTGACGGAGCACCCCGACCACCTGGTGCTTATCCATGCATGTCTGTTGATAAAGCATGAGCACTATGAGCAGAATTAAGAGTTATGAAAGAGCCTTGGCAAAACATTTCAACATAGGTTTTCTCAGTTTAAGGGTCATAAAATGTATAACATGAGCTGTGAATAAACATTAATGTGCAGCTGCGGACCATGATGTAATTGAAACTAAAGCCATCTTATTGGTGGGCACAAAGAGTTTTCATTGATATTATAATAAGACTGGCTGTTTTTTTTACAGTGCTTGCATCATATATTATTTTTAAATTTATTTGCTTTACAATATTTTCTATTTTCCAGTACACCTTATTGCACTCACATGCAATATATTCTATCTAAGCCCACCTTCTCTCTTCTTCTCTCCCTCACCCCTTTCCACTTACTATCAACACTCTAGTGGCAGACACAGCTGGACAAAAGCTGTCTGGCAGATGTCAGTGGGACCTAAGTCCAAAATTCTGTTCCTCTGTATATTTTGCATGGAGGTAGAAAGCCACATGCTCATTGGATAATCCTGACTGGGCAGACTCAAAATAGCATGGGGGCCACTAGCAGTTACTTGAGGGAGAAAGCTTGTCAAGCCATTGCAAAGTTCCCCAAAGAAAGTGCCTTTAATCCTTTCAGGAGGGTTTATTAATCACATGCTCATTGGAACAATTTCTCTGTGCAGCATACCTTAAATTCCTGCACTGGCAGTGGCATTTCAAGGGGCTTTGTACAATAACAACTAGCTTCAATACATTGAAATCCACATAGTTTAGACCTTTGCGGTGGTTGGACAGTGCTCTGCTCCTTTTACCTGCCCCAGGCAAAGGGGAAATGCCACCAGCTGACAAGAACTTATGAGAGGACTCATGTCTGGATGCTACAATGGTGTTTCTCGGAAAAGCAAAAAAGTATTGAGTCATTTCTCCAGTGGAAACACAGACTGTGATCACAAACCTGCAGAACTTAGAATGGCACAGTTATAATAGATGCAAGCAGGATAAAGTGCACGACCAGAATACAATATTTTACGGATAACAGGATTAAGATATTAAAAAGGATAACCTTTGCTCAGATGTATGAATGTTTGTTCAGATTTGGAGATTTCATATGGACACATTATTGAGCCAGTTTGCCCTAGAGGCAGATCCCTAATGTTGCATAAACAAGCCTAATTGCTCTTACCTGTACGGCAGCGTGACCACTCTGGATAGCTGTCAAACACAGCAAAAGCAAACACCTGCGTCGAAAAGACAGTGCCATCGCTGAAAGTTCAGTAATAACAGAGAAATGCTGTTCCCTGTTGGTGTTTTCCAAGATTTGGAAGGTTTATGTTTTTATGTTTCTTCGACAAAATCGCCAAAAACAGTTAGGCTATCTCTTGTGAGGCTCCGTCCCCTGGTTCCAAGAGTTTAGAGGATGCTCATCAGGTGTTTGAGACAGACATGCGCTCCCGTCTCTTTATCTGCGCTCTCGGAAAGTTCAGCCTCTGCGCTCTGCACGCCACTTAGGTTTCCTGCAGCAAGAATCCCTCCCACCGACATACTCCCAAAACATTAGGTTTTTCTCTTTGCATCTCTATGTTGCTGTCAAGGAAAATGTACTAGAAGCTACCCCGATGGTAATATGACCTTAATTGTGTTTGTTTACTCCGCCATTAAGGGTAAACATGTATTTGTTTACTTTTTTTTCCCCAAACTGAAATGACTGGATCCATACAGAATAAGAGCTGCCTCAGAATATGATGATGCTCCTTATGAGACAGGTCGTCAAGCCGTGTCTTTGATGGACTAACGCGTTTAAACCATAGGTATAAACACACAATGACCAATTCTCTATCTGTATCATCAGGTAACTGAGATATAGCCAACGTTAACCGTCACTGCCGCCATTGTTGTGCAGACTAGAAAGATTCATTTTGAGCATATTGTTTGTCAGTTGACTTTACATTTTACTCACTACTACGTGCATTATGTTATCGGTGCACAAGACAGTGACTCCGGGGCTTGGCTTGTGGAGTCGGAGCGACACCTGGTGGTCACTGACAGGACTTGCACAAGCGCCTGAAAATCGTGCGCTTTTTTTTATACGTCCGCGCAAAAAAATGAACGAGATACGCAGCTAATATTGCTCATAAGGCGGTGAAGCGAATTGACTGTAGCTGTCTTTTTGTTTTTAAAAATACCATAAACTCGGGTGGTTGTAACTGCGTAATACACGCACGTAAATTAAAACACTGACAAAGGACACAACTGTGCGTCGTAAACACTTCATTTGTTGCAGATGTTGAAAAATGAATGACAATGCTTTGAACCAATAAAAAGCTTAGCTCTCTTCACTCGCGCGCTGTTCCACCAATGGTTGACGAGGATTCGCTGTAACCACGTTAGATAGATCCAGATGGGACTATATATTCGTGGAGGAATACATGATTTAGGAATGTGCTGTGCTGCAGACCTCAGAAGCCATTTTGAGATGATGTCCCTGTTGAGAAAGCCTCTGAAGATGCTGAAATCAACGAACATGGTTACATTTCTGTCTGTTTCTCCCTCCGTGTCCTCTATTTCACCATGGCAGCTGTCAACCGACGGGACATTAGCAAAGCGGGGTGTCAAGACGTGCTCACAGAGTTAAAACGTCATTGATATGAAAGAGGAGAGTGTCTGTTTACTGTCTCTGTTCGAGACATGTAACACCGTGAGTTTTTTCCAGTCTGAAATCTTGCAGCATCTCTCACAACCCAACGTCTCCTTGAGTGACTTGAGTTAACTCACTCTTGTACCGGAGAGAAGGGAGGCAGATCCGTTTTCCAATGGCTTCTGTGAGCCTTGTTTCCAGTCCCCCAGCCCCTGTTGTTCTTGACAAAAACATGACAGACTCTGAGCTTGCAGGGGATGAAAGGTCGAGTAATACTCTTATGCAATTCTTAATACGCTCATCTGTGCGTTTCAGTGCTGTGGGTCTACATGCTTGTGTTTTTATTATTATTTTTTTACCATGAATTGAAGGGTTTTATATAGGGTCCACGGTTTCCCCCTCAAAAATCTATGCATGCCTCTTTGGTGCAACTGAATAACGCTGTCCAAATGGCCTAGATGTCCATCACCGTGTCCATAAGACTCATTCATGATCATTTCCATGTTAGATGGCAGACCTCATCGTTTGTGTTGTTGTGGTCGTACTGGGATGAATTCATGGCTTCTTTGTTGCCATCTGCAGGAGACTATGCAAATGACTATGGTGTAAATGCCACGCCCATCCTCGTGCTGCATTACTCCCCCTACCGGGCACCTGGCAGTACTGCTGAGACAGGGTTCACGCAGGGTTGACACTATGTGCTTTCTGCTGGATACAGGCCATGTCTTTGTCCTTGTGACTGGTCTCTAATCCTCTACAGGGCTCTCAGACCATGTGGACAAAGAATGGGCAAGAGTTTATTGGTGTGAGATTACACCAGGTAATTTCACTGTCTTAAGAAGACACGGCTGGTGCAGTGTTTGGTTGGACCAAAAGCTCGTGTGTAGCCTACACTTCCATGCTTCACTCTGCTTTTCCTCTAACATGGATAGACCAGTGCTTTAAGTTGTTTAAATGCGTCAGAAAAGTCACATAGTAGCTATATAGCTATAGTTATGGTAGGCTATCACTGGAAAGTAGTTTTTTTCTATATGAATAAAGTATTTCTCTAGATTTGTAAGGTACTTGATTGCAGCCAATTTTGACAATAGGAATCTGTCGTTTTATGCCTGTATTCCCCAACCATATGCATCATATTCAAGTTGGAAAATGTTTCATCTTGAATCTTAAAGTGTATGGCTCTTTTTAACTAGAATAAAAATGAAGTGTATGGACAGTATTTTGGTGGTTTTGGATGTGGAGGGTGTCAGGTTGAAGCCTGATCTGCACTGGTGTCAGATGAAGAGGGAGCTGGTGTCTGTGGATCAGTGGGTGGACCCGTGTCAGGGTGTTTTTGTTTAATGCCCCCTACCTGCATTACATTTTTAAAGAAGCTGATATTTCATGTTATGAAAATAACCTCATAAGTTACCACTGGAATGGTTACATTATGTGTTGATTTTAAGTCCATTGAATCAGTACAGTACAGGCCTAATTTGAAATTTGGACCAGGTATTAACTGCCAAACTGGTGTTGTAACCAACTAATTGTACCCTTATCACCCTCTCCGAAACATAGATTATAATAGCAGTGTGTGAAGTAATCACCTGGTCAGCAAATCAGACATGTTTGAGTAACAGCTTCTCTGCAGACATACAGGGGTTATGGGTGTTGCAGCAAAGTAAGAGAACAAAGCTCCAAAATATTCCAAAGTTATGCTTACTGACCATAACGGTAACCATCATTGTCTTTAAACATTAACTTTACTGTATTTTTGTTGTAATTTCATCAAAATTTGATTAGGATCAGTTTACTTATACTTAACCTTCATAATGGGCCTTTGTCATAAAGATTATATGTGTGCATACGTCATACTTAGCTCATCTCTGACTCCAGGCAGTCATTTCATAAAATAACTGAATTACCTTGCTTCTGGAAATCAGAGGTTTTAATGGATTTGACCCAACCAGAGGTTGAATTGAATGTGTCTTTCATGAAATAACTACACACTGGTTCACAAGAAATCAAAACGTATCCTTGACTTATTGACAGGATGTTTTTAGTACAGGACAGACTCAGGGTGTATTTGCAACTGTATGGCATAATAATTGGTACTTTGCTCCAAATGAAGGGAAATATATTATGGCAGTTTTAGTATAATTTATTTTATGTATTATTTTCTTATTCAGTTATTACAGCAGGTGATTCTGGATTCTTTTTTTGTCTGATGTTTTGCTTATGATGTGAATGAAAATAATTATGCATGAGACTGAGCAGCGTAAAGACCTTTACAGTTAAACTTTACTTACTGTTTTCCTTCTTTCTTTTTTTTTTAGAGAGGATGGCGAACTGGAAGATGGAGAAATAGATGATGAAGGAATTGGCATTGAGGAGGAAAACAAAGAGGCCACAGAGGTGAAGGAAGACAAAGAGAAGGAAAAAGAAAAAGCTAAAGAGAAAGAAGAGAAGACCCACAGACACTCCAGGAAAAGATACAAAAAGACCAGAGAGAAAAGGAGGTCCAAAAGGAGGAGGCGTGACAGACAGAAGGTAAGATGCTAGAATATCTCTCACAGCTACCGCAATGAAGGCATGAATGTGAATTTCTCTGACTAATTTAAAATTCCTCTCTGGCCTCTCATCAGCACCACTCCCCCTCCAGCAGCTCCAGCTCAGACAGTTATGACTCTGACTACGACCGTGCAGAAAGGCCCAAAAACCGGAAGAGCCAGGGGTCTGATGGCCAGTCCTCTCAGGTGAGCTCAACTCCATTGGGATGAATACACTTAATATTCATAAAGGCATTATTGTGTGATATTTTTTCCTCTTTGACTGTTGACTTGCCAGCATGGACGGGATTCAAAGGGAGGCCACGGCAACTCACAGATGTCCCCGCCGCCCAAGAGCGGCGATTTTGACAAATACAGCGACTACAGTGATGACAAGTATGACTACGATGAAGAGGAGGATTACGAAGATGATTCTGAGTATCCACAATCAAAAGATTCCGTTTCCCAAGGTCGGGGAAGGGGACGCCACGCTAAAGAGCAGATGAAGAGAGGAGGCATGAGGGGGATGAAACAACAGCAGTGTATGAATGCTTTTCAAATCCAAACATGTTTCATATCAGATCATTCCTGGAGTCGTTTATCTAGTTTTACTGTTGATAACTGTTTTGGGGTTTTATGTTTGATGACTTCTTCCAAAAAATTTCATAATTTTCAGTTGGGCAGAGAGGAAGGGGCAGAGGGAGCGGACCAGGAAGAGGACGCGGAATGCTCAACAGGGGCAAGAAGCTGAAGGGCAAACCCTGGGGAGGACGTGGACGAGGACGAGGAGGAGACCAGGGCATGGAAGACATGGTATCTGCAAGGATCCAGTTGTATTAGTATCTGATATAAGTTTAGTAGAATACTGCATGAGCCACACCTGCTCCCTTATTTTCACATTATTTTAACATATGTCATTGGGAGTGCTTGAGAAGTACTGTATATATTTTTAATATCTGCATCACAATGTAATGTGAATGTTAACTGACCAACAGTAAAAGGGGTAATTATTTTATTTGTGCAGTATTTCAGCACTTGACCGTGCTGTTCAGCTATGAACTGTACAGATTTGATTGTACATTAACACATTTGTTTATTATTTGTCACAGGAAGGAAAAAATTCTTCCGGTTTTCAGAAGAAACGGCCGATAATGAGCAAAGAGTTCATCAGTCAACACACAGTTGAACACAACGGCAGATACATCTGCAAGTATTTCCTGGAGGGTCGATGCATCAAGGTACGGTGCCGCTAATTTTCTTTCACTTGCTCTAACAATGTACACTGAACTATTTTAAAAAAGCTTCAACTCTTATCTACCTGAAAGATGAATTTATTTGTTTTTCATACAGGGGGAACAGTGCAAGTTCGAACACGAGCTTGTCGTGCCAGATAAGAAAAAGGAACTTTGTAAATTTTACCTCCAAGGATACTGCAGTAAAGGAGATATTTGCATTTATATGCACAATATCCTTCACCAGTCACTAGTGTTTTTAAAACATTTCTGTAGTTGCAAGTCATTATTAAGGTAAATGTCATTTATACCTTTGAATTAGTACCGTTCCTTAACCTGTGATTGCACATGAATACCCGTGCAAGTTCTTTCATACTGGAGCCAAATGTTATCAAGGGGACAACTGCAAATTCTCCCACGAGGCTTTGAATGATGTGACCAAAGGGTTGCTTGATAAGGTAGGAAGAATCTTTTTTGTTTGTTTTACTCTTCTATGCCAAGAGATTCTCAGGTGAACAATTATTTATTATTATTATTTCTGCTTCCTGACACATTTCTCAGATAATAAACACTGAGGAGGAGAACGCCCGCGAGGATGAGTTGGAGCTGGAGGATCTGAGAAAGCAGGGTATCGCTCCACTTCCAAAGCCTCCTCCTGGGGTGGGGTTGCTGCCCACTCCTGGTCAGAGCAGTCCTACAGATGGAGCCTCTGGGCAAGCAGGGAAGAAGATCCCCTCCTTGTTTGAAATCAAGGTTCAGCCTACTGTAGATTTGGCACAAAAAATTAGTCTGAGGTAACATAAAAATCCAGATCAAACTCAAATCAAACTCTTTAAAAAGTTGAATCTCAGCCTAATAGTGCACATTATTTTTCAGCGGATCCAACTTTTCCCAGAATCAAGGTGAAGGCACCAATCAGTTTAGTGGAGGCTCAGAGGACACGCAGAGCGGAGGTATGGTGCCTCCTCCTATTCCTCACCCTGGATCGCCTGTTCCCATGGGTCACCCAACTGGACCACCCATGCTGCAGAGCCCCCCAGGACAGCACCCACCACACGGATTTCCAATGCCACCACCAATCCCCCCTGGTCCACCCCCACCCTTCCATGGAATCCGACCCAATATCAACCCTCAGATTAATATGCAGAGGCCTCCATTCCCTCCTGTACCAGACCTGCAGATGCTGCAAAGTCTCTTCCCTTATCCATCTTTGGGTCAGAACCCAGTAGAGTTCTTCAGCAACTTCCTCCAAAATCAGACCGTGGCTCCCCAAGGAGGTCAGTGTTATAATAATATCATTGCCCATGCATGGGCTAATTATCTTTCAACCATAACTGAAATTGCAAACTTGTGTTTCTTTGATTTATTTTCAATGTTGTAGACCCTGGTCTAGCCTTCATGCAGAACCTTCAGCAGCAGATGGGTGCAGAGTCACAGTTGCAGTCTTTACCACCAGCAGTGCAGAAGGCCATCTTTTTACACCTGACACAGCAGCAACATCAAGAGTCACAGGGAAATGAGCCACAGAGAGCAAAGGGCCAGGATGATAATGCAAACAGAGGTAAGCGCCTCAGGGACAAGAAGCAGCTTTGCTATATTAATTAAGATAAAATAAAAAAACCCAGTAAAGCCCAGAACCCCTTCAGATATGGAGCAAAAACTGAAGTAAAAAGACCTGTCTTACCCGGGGATATTATCCTCAGTAAACCTGCTGTTTGAAACAAGCCTAATGTACAATGAGTTACACAGACAATTTACAATATACTCTGAGAGAAAAAACCTTAACACTTTATATTAAGGTCCTTGTAATAAGCATTCATTAATAGGTAATATGTGCTTTATAAGTCCTTATAAGATGCTTGTTATGTGTTAGTCACACTATATATGTGTGTTAGTAATAGCATCAAATATGTTTATTGTTGGATTATAAAACGATTATAAGCACGGCTTATAAATGCATTATTATGCATTATTAGAAGTTAACTGCACTTAACAGTTAAGTATGCTTTTTTGCAACTACCAGATCTAAAGCAAGAACAATGCCTTGTTATGGTTAATAAATCATTTATTATGCACTCTAACAGTTTGTAATTGTACTAAGTGCAGAGTTAACTGCTAATAAGTCCATAATGAGTTTCTTATAAATGCTTACTGTATAATTGTTTATAATCTAACAATAAATGGTTTTATGATGCTATTATTAATACATAGTTTTACTTTATTATTATCTATTAGCCAATGCTTATTACATGGACCTTAATATGAAGTTTTACCAAATCGTCTTTTTTTGCAGATGAAACTACAAACTGGTACTCAAGTGATGAGGAGGATGGGAGCTGTGTTGCCTCCATCCTTAAATCTCTCAAGAAGCAGAATGAGATGCAGCAGTCTCAGTCCAAGCCTCCCCAGGCTGCGCCAGTGGCTCCAGCACTGGGTGACCCTCGGCTTGTGAAGGAGAGGGCCCCGCCCAGTGACCCCCGTGTGAAGACAGATCCTCGACAGCGACCGCCAGATATGAAAAAGGAGTCGGACGGAGCTGCAGACCCACGGTTCTCAAGAGACCCCAGAAAGATGAGGCCAATGGAGCCGAGTTCCTATCGCCAGCAGAGCCAGCCTGTCCCTAAGAGACCTCGTACGGGTGATGAGGATGATGAAGGAGAGCGGGAACTCAGGGACAAAGCTGTTCTCATCCCTCTAGATGCCATGCCCAGTGTTGTGCTGCGGGACCCTCGTTGCCAGTTAAAGCAGTTTAGCCACATTCGGGTGGACATCCTGCTCCAGCGGCCAGCCTTTGCTCAGGCAGTGGTGTGGGCCCCTGAGGACCTCATCCCTTCCCTGGTGCCCAAACAGGAACACTCCATCAACCTGCCCCTTCCACCCCTAATTGCAGATGCTCAGATGAACCGAACAAGCCTGCCCGACCATCCCCCCGTCTCCAGCCCTCCAGCAATTGACCCCAGACTGGTGGCCGCACGGTTAAAGGAACGTATGAGTCGATTACCCTCTGGATCTTTAGAGTCTCGATCCTCAACTGAAAGACCTATAGATCCGCGTCAGCAGAAGGCTCTGGACCCCAGACTCAAGCGTACAGTAAGCCTGGACTCCAAGCTGCTGGTTCAGAAAGTGTCCTCCTCTGGCGGAGGAGTTGTGGACCCCAGGCTACAGAAGGCCAGTGCAAACTCCTCTCCGCATGTTGTCCAAGCAAAGCCAGAGCCTGAGAAGCTGCCACCTTATGCCCCTCGCTTGGCTTCCTCTGGTGGAGGGTTAGAGAGTCCCACGACAATCCTCGGTGGCATCAGTCTGTACGATCCTCGTAATCAAACCGAGCAGGTTCAGAAGGAGCAAACTGAGCCTCCTAAAAAGACGCCGATTCTGAAGCTCCAAGCTAAGAAGGAGAAAACTCCGCCGCTCTCACCAACCCAGCGAAGCAGCTCTTTGGAAGAGGCAAAAAGCACAGCCATTGCCTCAGATCAGCCTCCACCTCCCAGTTCTCCCACAGTGTCCCATGCGTCACCCGTCAAACCCCCTGCAGTTCATAACCTGCCCATCCAGGCACTGGCCGGGCTGATCCGACCCCAGTACACTGACCCCAGGCAGGCCAAACTAGGAGGACAGGGCCTTACAGGAGCACAAGAAGAGGTAGAGGAAAAGGAGCAGGAGGAAGCCATGGAAGAAGAACCAAAACAGGATGACCCACAGGAGGCAGACGACAGGACACTTAAAGATGTGTTCAAGACTTTTGATCCCACTGCTTCTCCTTTTTGTCAGTAAACAACTCCAGTGTGGAAATATATAAAAGTCGCAGAAGATTTGTATTTTGATGAGACGTGTCTATTAATCTTTATGTAGCTTTACATGAACCTATTTATTTATGTATATAAAGGATCCTGTATAGAACCGCATCCTATCTAGTGCACCACACATTTGTCAGTATAGAGATGCTCAATATGTGCACAGACACAGTGTATAGTTTCTTTTTACATACTCATATTAATGCTGAAATGTTTGTTTTGAAAGTGTGTATGTTAAGGTTTTCTATCATTGTGTTATTTTCACAGACATTTTAAACAATCAGAAAAAAGTCATTATGTACAGTTTTCACTAAGGACTCATCCATTTGGGTTCATTCCAGGCATTACACACACACAGTTCATACACTCACTCTATGTTCATTAATAATTGTAAGAATTCTCCTGCGAATTTTTGTATATCCTTAATTATTTCAAGACACTTTTATATTCTGAGATCTTTATGTTCATGCTCACTTTTATGATAAGGGATTTTATCACAATTAGTCAACAGATGTTTCCTTGAATATTTTAATATTTTACCACAGGGTTTTTGATTGGTCAACCTCTGACATGATCAGGCCAGAGCATCAAAAGAAAATAAATGACCTACAATATGAGACAGTTCCTGCTTAGCTACGACGAAATGTGTAATTTTGCAACACTGCAGACATTCAATTTGTGTTTTGTAACATTTCTGGACCTTTTTCATTGTAAGTGGCCTAAATGCTTTACTGTGGTAATTTTCTAACCCCAAACGACTACAGAATGCAAAATAACCAAAAAGACACAGTTATGACAGTTAATCGGGTGAATTAATATTGGTAACTTAATTTGATTTGTCATTCCTCACAACACTCCCTACTGACAAGCTTGTAAATACCGGGTAAACTGTATTTCACTTGTTTTCATCAGAATAATAATTTTTAAAAAGTATGATAAAAAAGAGAAAATATTATCTTTGTGACATTGCATTGATATGCTGTTATATTATATAAATATAACTTTTATGACTACGTTTCATGTTGAATTTTGTTGGCGTTGACTGTAGATAACTCTTGTGTGTCCTACAGACGGTGAGTGTTGTGGGCTTAAGGTAGCTTAATGCTCGTCAGTTTCTATTATTTGACAGTTCAGTGTCTTTTTAAGGTGGACTGAAACTAAGCTTTGTACTTTTTTTTTAATCATTATTAGAATTCCCATTGTAAATGCCTATTTTGTATCACATGTACAGTTGGTTTTGAGTGTTTTAATGAATATTGCTTTATTTTTTTCTGTCAGTTTGGTGGTTATGGTTGTATAATAATACTGTATGACATTTTAACAACACATATGCCCGTCACATTTCAGTGATTTTATTATGAATAACTGAAATAAAGAGATTAAACATAAAGATATTTTATTTCAGAGTCTCACAATCAAATTGCATTGTCTCACCTTAGTAAGGTGTATATATTTGGTAACATGTTTAACATTCATATCAAATTTTAGCTTCCACCACTTGAAGCTCCCTCTCAGGGTTGAGTTGGTTTCACATTATTACACAAAACAAAAATGTGATCTGTGTTCCTTATTTCTTGAGACTTTAATACTTTTTTTTTGAAATGTTAGCGGTCACTTGTAGCCAACTTGCGGGGCAAGACTGGGTGCTACAGGGTGGGACGAGGTCTTCCTCAAACCCAGCTCATCAGTCTCCGGGTTCAAGGTCTGCTGGGCTCGATGGATCTCCAGTTTCCTCCTCCAGTGGAAGCACAATGCTGTAGCCTCTGCACCATCCGAGTTTGGCTCAGGCTCCTTCAAACCCTGTAACAAAAATTGTGCAGGTTTAATGGCTCAGGAAACAATACACATAACTGCTGTGTCATATCTATCTATAATACACAGAGAGGACTTCATATCATTACAGATTTGTTTTTTGAAGTTAGATTTACTGTGATGCAGGCCGTCTCTGCAGCGTGGACTCCACGCAGAACCGTCTGGAGTAGATTTTGTGTGTTCTTCACCAGGATCTCATCAGATGATTTGCATCCAGGTGTTACAGCATTGACACTAAGTAAACATGAGGCAAAAAAAGGGCTTTTAAAAATGTTATTCTAGTTTAGTTTTTGGCTGCGATTTATGTCGACACTCTTTCGACCTGGAGATGATGTTAAGCTGGTTGGTGATGGTGAGAATCTGCTCAACTATCAGGGAGAGTTCAACCGTACACTGTTTATCCAGGCAGTGGTTGGCAATAACTCTGATGAACTGAGTTACTGATTGGCAGTTGGAGATCACATCTTTGGCTGCAGTTACAAATGCCTCTTTATTCTGAAAGACAATGAACGATTGTGTATGAGGGTGCCTGCAAATATCAAGATCTAGTAGTGAAGTGCTCTCTGGTGGTCATTACCGGTATTGGGCCTTTCTTCTTCAAGTACTGAGTCATGTAACATAGTGTGTCAGCCATCTTCCTGGTCACCTGGACAATTCTGTTGTCCTTGGGATCCCAGCTGTCACTTTCTTGCTTTAGAAAAAGGGATGTGTAGGACAGCGAAGACGCCTCTTTGTATGCTCCAGACCTGAAACTGTCCTACAGAGAAAAACAAGGACATAATGTATTGTAACATAAAGATATCAATGAATTTTAAAATTGTGGTAATTATAAGATACATATTTACTGTATTTCCAGATCCATATTTGATCACAGCTGCCATGTTCATATTTGGTTTGGTAGCATCTACATTTTCTATGCTGCCTTTCTGCCAGGGTGTCATTGTCATGTCAGAGGAAAATTGCACTTCTCTGACTTTCGATGGGACCGTAGCCAACACTTCTTTGATATCCTCAGGTGTTCTGCCCTGTAGACCAGCCCTGATCTGCTCTTTAGTCTCTTGGTGAATCCCATCCTGCTTCCTGATCTCCTCCACCACATAGTGAGCTTTGGCTGACCAGCACTGTATCTGCACATCCAGACTGAGTGTGTCACAAACGTAGCGAGTCTCTATCATGAGTCTCGCCCTGCTGATTATATCTGAGATCTGAAAAGAAAGGTGGTCGTTGATAGACCTCAGGTTAGAACGGGCACGCGGGTCACGGATGTAGTGTAAGCAGTCCTCGACTCTTTTGATCGCAGGTTTTACATTTTCAAAAAGTGCTTGAGCTGCATTGTCAAATTTTTGCTCTTCGTCTTCTGTGTTGTTCTCCCTAAAGTGTCCAGCAGCAAAATAAGCAATGCTGAGAATATTTTGAAGTGCTGTGTCATAATCCTTATTTGCTTTGCTTAAATGACCAGAAAGCACTCTCATTTTAATCAAAAGATGTCTCTGCAATAATTCTGATTTTGCAAGTTGTATGACACTTGGCATTATGCCAAGCTCTTCGGCAGTTCTAAGATAGGCTTCAGTCAGGGTTTTGAGTTCATCCTGGTACACTGTTAACTGTTTGGATTTGTAAGCGCTTTTACAATTTAGGCTGGTTATCCTCGCCGCCTCTTGGATTCGAAGCGAGTTCTCCGACAACACCGATAGCTGTTTCTGAGGACTCAACTGGTTCATTGCAGTTAATGTTCCCAAAATCTTATCAAGAGAACTTAACAAAATCTGAATAGACAGGCCCCAGAGGATACAGAGTCCCTCTAGTTGATCTACCTGTCCTTCCAACAAGGTGGAAAATTCTACCAGATACTTTGTGTTGTTCTGGGCTTTGTGCAGCTTGTTGTGTAAAACACTGAATGTTTCTTGGCCATCGCTTTGTGAAGTTAAATCAGACGATGTCAAGAGCTGGACCACATCAGCACATAAAGTCATCACTTCATTTAGTTGCTGCGTAACAGTGGCCGCCATTGTTGGCAGATTTCCTTGTAGCTCAGTGTAAACAGCATGATACCAGGTTCCAGCTACTGGCAGTAAAACCTTTCGGGTGTTGTTGATAAGGTCGGTAAACTGCGTGCTGTGTTTGTAGACGCTCTCCGTGCTCACCGCTGAGCTCATCGCTGTCTCCTGAGCTGTCTGGACGAGCAGTGGCGTCAGTGACACCAGCTCCGCTCTAAAACTTTCCAAGGTCTGACGATCAACCGCGTCAACGACAGCCAAGGCTTCCTTTGCAGCTTGAGCGTAACAGTTTGACAGCTCAAGAACACCAGTGCAGGCCCGGTTGAGCGCTGTCACATCTTTCCCTTTAGTCACAGTCACAACTTCATACAAGAGGGGTAAAAGGTCAAATTCAGGAGGCTTGCGGATCAGTTTGGGCTCATCGGAGACAGCTGGGACCTTTAAATCCTCAATGTCATATTTATGAGCTTGTTCTGCATCTATGGTTTCCTCATCAGAGTGCTCCTCCTCATGTTCAGTTTGGGAATCCCTCTCCATAACCTCCAAAACAGGAGAGCCTCTTATCATATGATCCAGGCTCAATTCACAGAAGTCTTTGACTGGTACACACGGGCGTGAGATTTCAGACTGACGTGCCCCCTCCCGCAGAGGGCTCAGGAGATGCGGATGCTGTTGTCCGTCCAGTCCCTTTCTGAGCACTTTAAAATGCTGAATAGCCGTGGAAACATTATCTGAAAAAGTAGAATATACCTCCACATTTAGACTGGAGCCTAAAAGCATGTCTCTGACTGACTCACCAACTTTGGCTTGAGATGTCTGGACCTGTTTCAGCAGTACCAGTAGACCGTTCCTGTAGATGGGGTTATCGCTTCTGTCCAAGTGCCTCCTCACCGAGTGAACCACCATCTTCATGTGACAAATAAGGTTCGCCGCATGTTCATTAAACAGTTTATAGCTCTGCTCTCTGTACGCTGCGTCACACCTATGCTGATCATTGATCACCTCGTCAATAGCAATACTAGTGAACTCCTTCACATCAATTACATCACTGAGAGCATCCTGAAGCTGACTAACCTCCTCCTCCCATTGTTGACACACCTCATGAAGCTTTTGAGCAGTTTGCATCGAATTATCAGCCAGCTCCAGGGACAGAGGAGCAATCCGAGCTCTGAGTCTCGTGAGGCACACTCGCGAGTTCTCCACGTTCTCCAAACTCTTTGCATCAACGGACACAGCTGAGACAAAATTTGCCACTTGGTTTATTCTATCAGTGGAAGATATGAAGTCCTCAACTAGAGGCTGAATAAAGTTCAGATCCATGTCCGTAGAAGAATGTGCAACCAGGATCTGTCTCGTCACACTTGAAAGTTCCTCAAACATAGAAGATGCTGAAAGAAATGTGTCCAAGACAAGATAAAGAACAGTAGTCATCAAAGCTTTGTCAAGCATGTGTATTTGCTGCACCAACAAAGTGTACTTATTCTCAAGACTCTGCTCAGAATAATCCTCTGAGAACTTTAAAATCCTTTTTATGTCTGACCAGAACTGCAGGATGTGACGACAATAACCCACCACACTTTGTTGAAACTCTCTACGAGAAGAGTTGGCCACAACCATACAGTGAAATACAACATCTCTCACCATGCTGTCAAAGCCACTGCTTTGGATTGAGGAGGTGGGGGAGCTATTAAGTAGCTGCAACAGAGCGTTCCTCATCCCTGTGTAATACCCACAATGACCCAGTGATCCACCGTGGCCTTCACTTTTCAGGGTTGTAATAATGCCATTCACTGTGCTCTTCACCTTGTCCAGAATGTACCTCTTGGCTGCCTGTGCCTGCTCACTTGTAGGGTGTTTTATGGTTGTGCACATGGCCGTGTGCAGCATTGAGATGCACCTCCTCAGGGTATCCAAGGCGTCGAGAAGTTCTTCTGTTTGTCTGGGGTCCTGTAAGGCATTTGCTCTCTCCAATGTCAGACTTTTGAGGAAAAGCAAAGCCTCAGAAAACACCTGGAAAGATTTGAGCAGAGACTTGATGTCTGGAGAGGAGCCAAGCTTGGAGAGGCACTCCAAAACTTGATCAGCAGCGGCTACAACTCTCCTGACAGTAGCATCGTCGTCCAATAACAGGACCTAAGAGTGGAGAGACAGATAGGGTATTTTGTTACTGCTTGTTTCTTATGCTTTTTCTTTTTTAGCCATGTTAGTGGCATGGAGCTGTGGAGGGCAGTGCGAGCACAAGCACTACCTAATGTAATCCCCTCATAAATTACAGAGAGTCTGTACACTGACAGATAGATATCAGCCAGCAGCTAACATTCCCTTTCCTGAAATTAACCAAAAATATTATTTCTAAAAACACGGGAAGTTTAGGGAAAGGGTCGGATGAACAGGGAGAAATTTCAGGTGTTAAATAGCCAGTGGTTTTGCCTCATAATGTGTTAAATAGTATTCCCATTTAAGGAAAAGTAAAAAAACAAAAAAAAAAACAAATACAGCTGTTCCTTCATCTCCATCTCTGTTCATTCCTGGTGTAATATCTTACATTAAATGGTATATTTAGTAACATGCTTGCAACCATCTTCTAAACCAGGACAAAAAAAAGCAATACTTCACTTTGACTGTTGCGAGGAAGACGTTTTGTGTAGCAGTGATGAGTTCCTCTCTGTGCTCAGTCAAACCTGGCTGGATGGTGAGTTTCTGGGCTGCCAGCAGCACATGTTGTCCAGACACAGTGACCGACTCCAACAGGGACGACATCTCCATGTGCAAAATGTCATCCTCTGTGTCACTTATTCGCCTAGAAATAAAGAGCCTGGTGTTAATCAGATACTATGTTACACATGTCATTCTCTTTCCAGACTGTACATACCTGGAGGCCACTGCTGCCATGTTCTCAGTAGCTTTAGCCACAGCCTGAGCTGCACCCTCCAGCTGGCTGAACTGCTCAGGTTCCTCTGCACTGTCACACAGCAGCACCAAGTGGCATAAATGACTTGCGATTGGTGCAACCACCTGCTCCACCGCCACAGTCCTGATCAGCCCATGATCCAATGCAGAAGACATAGTTAGCAGAGCGATTTTCTCTGGTTAAAAGAAAGTGAGCATTATTTGTGGAGTTCCTGATGTATTCTCTGTGGTGGCCGTATTAATAATTCACTGTGCTCCACACAGGAGGCTTGTGCTTGGTATCAGCGTTTCATAGCAACTGGCGGAGCCTGACCAAACACACATGACCTCACCAGGTTTAAGATGAATTAGTCGTCTTTCTTTCTTGACAAATTGTAGACCTGCAGTCACACTGCTCTTGCAAGCAGAATGTACTATATGCTGCAGCTAAAGATTAGTTTCAATTAATATATCAATCATTAGTTTGACTGAGTTTAGTGGCACCTTAAAACTTTGCCTGTAAAGACTTTTTTTTAAATCCTGAAATCTTGCAAAACATTCAATAGTCACTGCTACATATGTAACGTCGTCATTGGTTGAAAAAAAGAGACTATTGTGTTGTATGTGTTTTAGGGAAAGTGGCCAGAATTACATTGTATTTAAATAAAGATAGCAGATCAGATCAGTTGACTGGAACATAATTGACTAAAAATGTATTTTAAAAATACTTTAAAAATCAATTTATTGCCAACCTCCAGTAAACTGTCAGATAAAAGTGAAAATGCCTGTCACAACTTCTAATTTTTCCGATTTCACAAAATGACATCTCTAAAGTGCCTTACCTGACTAATTTTCTGATGACTGACTAATGATTTTAGCTCTAAGATGTACATATACACTGAATATAAGAAAGATATTAAGCTATATAAAAAAATATTTCTGCATATTCCTCCTAGAGTTTTCAAAGAACTTTGAATATGTAATTGTTCATATATGTGAGCTGTGTCTGTACATTGAGCAAAGCAGCCAGCAGAGAGCACTACACACCATCAAAAAAGAAGTGAACCAACCAACCAGCCATCACACTGCACGCATGTTGACAAAAACTGCACACAGAGACATGACATTTCACTCTAAAGTTTATCAACAGTTAAATATACAGTTCCAACATGACTTAAAACATCAAACATACAGCACACTATAATGGAAATGATATTCAGTGACAGTAGTATACTCAGAACAAAAACCCCAAATAATGGTGTGATTAACGGTGACAACAAAACATACAAACAAAATATAACCATCACAGTTCGAATTTACCAAAAAATGTCAAGTGTCGGTTTCTCTGCATAAAGATATAGCATCGGTTTATCAGATGCAGAGAGAAGACGTGAATGTGTACAGTATATGCCGTCATGCCAGTGGAATTAAATGGTAAAAAAATGGTAAAGTCTATCAGATCAATAACAGATTCATACAGTACAAAAAAGAGAGTTAAGCAATCATAGTAAGCCATAAAGTGTCTTAGCAATGAAGTGTGAAACATATTGAAATATAGTTTTTGCTCTGTAGCATTGCACGTTTAAATCTGACTCCCATCTACTGCAAAATATTTGGTTTAATATAATTAAATTTTTACTCGATGGTCATTTACAAATTCTTCAAAACTGACATCAAAACATCTCTTTTGGAGCATAATTTACATTTTTTTTTTCAATTCATTTTATTTTGCAATAAATCTCTAGAAAATAGTTCAAATAGTTCCTATTCCTACTTCTTTTGGGACATTTGATATAAAATTGAATTCACTGTGTTGTGCAAACTTGAATTTACAATCAAACCCAGCTTTAAAAAAGACCCCTAAGAACATGTGGGGTAAAACTGAGTACTGAGGAACTGTGAACTTTAATAGTGGCAGATTTTCAGGGAGCTGACATTCCTCCATGTTGACTTTAAATGAGCTTTTCCCATGAGCCCCAAAGAGCTCGTTTATGTATAGTGATTGAGTGAAGCACATTCCCACCTATTTTTAGGGTATTACTCATGCCATGGGCCCCTCTAAATGACTGTAGGTGGACACCCATCGATGACTTTCATCTGGCCGTGTATCTCATATTTCACTCTAAAACCCAATGCCTAATTACATAACAGTAAAATTAAATATGGTTTGCGTAGGTGAGGTTTAGAAAGTTTTTTGGAAATTAATCATAATCGGGTCTTGTGTCATGAAGTGACTCAGTATCTAACAGTCTTCACTTAAACCTGGAGACTTTTTGGGGGTCGAATCTAAAAAGTCAGCTGCATACCTGAGCAACAGTTCCTTGCAAAAGCAGCTTCAGATAATTCACTGTACTGCACATTCAAAGCACTGCAGAGAGTAAAGATTACAATTTTATATTGGACAAAATCACTTTGTTACATGCACTTTTATCACCTACAAACATTCGCTCAAAAGCCAGACCATAATGAATGGAATGCTTATGGAAAAGTCACAGAGCTCGAAATATGAAGGGTATAATTCACGACCCCCACATTTAGGGCCTAATAATAAAGGAAACATGGCAGATAAAGTGTTGATAGAGGACTCTGCGGCGTGGTTGATTACCACATCCTGAACTGGGACCTTAGAGAGCGCTTTTACTGGGCCTCTCAGTAACTCTGACAACACTGTGACGACATGAGGACACAACATTTTAATCATTGTGTGTGTGGGTCTAAAACACTAATTATCTGTGTGAGGGAGGGGCAGTCAGATGGGTCAAACAGATATTCATAAGCCGGAAATAGTACAGAAAAGATACAATCTTTCACTCCCCCGAAGAACTGAATATACAAACGGCTCCAATCATATACTATACAGGACATATCTTTGGCATAAAAAGTAAAGCGATGGAGCCAAGGCATTCATTCTTATCAAACATCAGTGCTTTTAGGAAAACATACTGTAGAAACAGTATGTTTATAATGGCCTTCAAAACCCCCTCTCTTCGCAAAGCCCAGTTTTATACAATATGGCTTAGTGTATGTATAAAAATAAATTTGCTATGTAACACAGCCCTGAGGGTTTTGTTGTCCACCAGTATTCATGCTGTCTCCACATCCCCATACTACGGATGTGGGTCTCCATCAACAGCTCCGCTCTTGCTGGCTGGGAGTAACCTCCTTTGAGATTAGCTGAGTTCCACAGCAAGTGTCCTCTGGCAAGCCACACTGTCACCTCAGAAGCCTGTTTCCTGGACCCCCATCCACAAAAAAAAAATATCAAGTCTCCAAAAAATATGGAGAATATTCTCTTCCACATATGGAAGACTGAAGGGCCTGGTGCCACTGGGGCGGCTGGGCTGCGAGACCACGTGCTATTGGATCCTTCCCGACCCAATCCCTAATCTCATTGGCTCCTGTGAGACCCCGACTACAAATATCAGTGGTTCTTTTCCATCCAGTCCCAGCTTTCATCACTGTCCTTCCTGTTCTTTTCAGCCTCAATGATCTCTCTGTAACGCCGACGGAAGAATCCCATCTGTCGAAGGACAAGAGGAACAAAATTTGGAGTGGTTAGTATGTCAGTAAGGTGTATCTGTGGTCAGATCTGAATACATGAATGAAAATCCTGTGGTTTTGCATATTTGAGCTCACATGAATCACTGCTGACCATTTTTCCAAAGCATATCATAACTTTTTAAGGTAGATTTTCCTCTCATGAGTTGGTCATTAAAACGAAAAGCTTAGCTGAGATAGGTAATGCATAGCTATGATCTACTGACTGACCACTGGCTGATATTATAACCGCATATCAGCAAAGCATATTACCAAATATGTCAGCCTTTAGTTCAACATGAAAATGTGCTTATTAGCTCTCTTGCAGAGAGTTATGAGAAGGTAGTCCCCACTCATGTCTGTATGGTAAATACAAAGCTACAGTTAGCCAGTTAGCTGATCATAACACAGTGTGTTACGTGCTGGGCTGTTTCTAAATTGGGCACAGTAACTTCTTGGTAAATAAATATTCCTTTAAGTAACATAAGAACATTGCAATACATAAATCAAGAAGATTTATTGATGGTTATCTGGTGATAATTTAGAAACAGTGGTGTCATTACATAGTGACTTTAGGGAGCCTTTAAGTATAATTTAGTGTTTTTCAACTGTAATATGTCTTGCTCAGTGCATATCTTGGTTATTTTATAACTCAAATCAATGGATCGTTATCAAAACGTTTGCTAGTATTATGCATTTATGTTAAAAAGACAGTCAGCAGATTTTTCAGCTTTTTAAATTCCATACTGGTCAGACAATGCTGTGGACATTCAGTCAGCTTTATTTCTTTTACAAATGTGTATTGTCATGTATCACTTTAGAGTTTTTGTTTTGTGTTGCAAGTCTTTGGGAATTAGTTACAAGTTTGGACTACTTGTTTGTGCATTCAGGGACGCTCCCACATATTTATGAGATTCAGCTGCAGAACGGCAAAAATATTTGTTAGGTTAAGTATTGTATTGTAAAGCAATAAAACGGATTTCAACATTTTCTTGCTTGTCTTCTGGATTTGATTTCACATAGCGTGTTAATGCATTCTTATTCAGCAGCTGGGTGTCAGGTGTGTCACTGAACGTACCACCAGTGAGAGAGTTTATTTAAACCAGTCTCTTTTTTCAGCTACATTACTACAACAATAACCTCATTTAAATTAAATAATAGCTATAACTCAAGCTGAGATTTGCCCTGCAGTGAAACAAATGGCAAAGAATGGATGTTTGTGAGGTAGAAAATCAATTCAAAAACATCATGGCTTGGTAAAAAATAGCCGGCAGTACAGTAAAGTATACACAATTCGAAGGTAATAGGCTAAACCACACATAACCACCGTCATGGATTGAAGCAAATCAAGCATTTCCCTTGTAGAAATGCCTTGTGTCTTTAGGAAAGTAATATTGTATTGTAATTTACATTTACCTACCAAGTGTAATATAAAGGAGATATGATAGGATGGAGAGAGCAGCAGATTCTTGGTGTGTATCTAAACAAACCAGACCCAAGGGGATGATGCCTCTCTCACTACGACTCTATTAATGTTTCTGCGTCTGACTACTCATGTTTATTGATACAGACCTGTACTCTCCTCAGGAATTTCCTGAAAAGAGCAATACAGGACATGTGCTGCTCTTGTAAGTGGGGTTTATTTTGGCAAGGTCCGAGGACCTGGGGATCGAGGGGGGGGGGGGGGGGGTTTAGGGATGTATCCCAGGACCAACATTCCTAGGTTTCGTTTCGGTATTCCCGGTGGAAAATGAAGCAGTGAAAAAGAAAAGGAGTTTTGTCCTAACAGGGCCTCTGGACATCAGTGTAATTGCCATTTCCCTTTTAGATTTTTCTTTCATGTGAGTGGTATGGTGTGAATTATTGTCCAGTCTGTGATTTGTCCTTTCCATGGTTGTTAAAGGCCAAAAGCGAGCTCTCACCCCCACCTCTTCCCCTACCTCCAGCTGTCTCTGTACAACTGGATACCGTTCGGCCGTTGAGACACAGCGCTCCTGACCTTGACACATATGTTTGTGACAACCCCCTCTTTTCTATTTTTGCTCCTGCAAAAAATATTGCTAGAAAAGCAAGCAGTTTTGTGGCTAATGCTATAAGCTGAATAATCACAATCTGTGTTCATGAGTTGGTTACCTTCCAGAGAAGCACAGCTAACAGCAAAAAGATGAGGATTCCCACCAGCAGACTGATGGCAATGATCCAGCCGACTACGTAACCCCTCGGCTCCTGACTGTGGAGAGCCTCAAACACCAGCTGAAACATAACAACACTTTGATTAGTCATTGAGTCACACTCAAATGCAACACAGAGGGACACAGAGTAATGATGAAGTCATGTTCTACTAATGATGCAATGTAGTGTAACAATAACAACCAAGCGAATCTGGTTTTGGTCGCTTTAGCCTGATTTGATTCAAGAGGAGCTACAGTATGTGTAAACCTAAAGCACCACACAGCATGGGGTTTTATTTTATGAAGAAGAACACATTTAATCAATCAGTCATACAAACAAAACATACAAAAATGGAACGGAATTTTATCTATTTGACCAAATTTGAAAGAACGTCATGAGTTTTATGCACACCCAGGGTCGGACAAGTTGGTTAAGGTGACCGCTGCTCCCAATGCAACAAACAGTCGTGCAAAATATGCAAAACATATTTTCTTTCACATAATAAGTGATCACTTTTAGATTGTTGGGGTGTCCACCCACTTTTGTCCAGACCGGAAAAAAAAATGTAGCAAATATTCATGAAGGATGGCTCCTACTTACTTTGTGATCCCCAGACTAACTTTCAATGAGCATGTTACCTTTATCTCAAAGTGCAGCCTCACAGAGCTGTTGCCATGGCTGTAGTCTTGGTCTTGTTGTCTAATAAGACGTTGCCTTTTGTTTTTGAATAAATAACATCACACTGTAACCGGTCAGTAAGCTTGACCACTGCTCGGTGTGTAATGCCAACAAGTATTCATCATATTAGGTCAGTGCAATTCAGAGTAATATATCCTCCACTCCCTGTTTTTTAATTCACAGCGTCATGCCTTCAAACTGATTCCTTGAAGCCCAGAACGAGGCTGAGAGTTATCTCAGCAACCTTGGCAACTCCTAATAAATAGCCTGCTTCCACAATAAATAAGAGCTATTTAGTTTCCCATGACACGAGTTAACACTGACTGGCTGCACAATCCGTCAAACTCAGTTCACTTAACCCAATAACAGTATCTGCTGTTCTTTTAAACCACTTAACCAAAAAGTTCTTTTGAAGCTATTTGATATTTCTGTACAGGAGTCAGTTCCAACACATTTACTTTGATTGCTTAAAGTGATTTGCACTGAATTAACAAATATTGCATTATTCGGCATCACACCTAAGCCTGCTTTAATGTCAGAGTTCAAGCACATTCATGGGATCAAGAAGTAGATGGGTTTATTTACTAACGATCTTAAACAAAAGCAAATGATGTGTAATGTGCAATCCCTCAAATGTCAAATAGTCTCGTGTTATTTGTTACTGCAAACAATGGTGGGGCAATTTCAGAAATGACTGAGGAATTCACTGCTGCAACGTGCAATGCTGCACGGGGCTTTGAACATAAATGTGGCATGAGACACCAACTGTGAGCCAAGACGAAACTAAGTGAAGATTAATCTCTCTGTTGAATAGTTTCTCACATTAACACATCCCCCTTACTCCGAGCTCTGGAATCTAACTGTTGTTATGCATGCCAAGGCGCTTGCGTGTACAGAAAAGATGAAAGCTCCACTGGTCGTTGCTCTCTGACTTTCCCAATTTAACTTGCACAATCAGTTCACTCTAGGAATGTGTAATTTAATGTGAAGTTCATTCAACTCTGCCCTGCAATGCTAAATTTGTGACTTGCGTACTTACAAAAGAATCTTACGGATTTATTTCCGTTTGTGTACATGGCACAGGAGATAAAAATGTGAGCTTGTTGCTCTGCTGACAACCGGTATGCCTGCTGTGAGCCGTACAACCAGGGGCCACAAATCATACTTTCCAGTGTGTACTCTAGTCAGCACGGATCCTGAGGGAAAAGGTAACTGTGTTTACTAAAACCTAAAGGGGCAACAGTCCCTGGAATGAGCACACTCACTAAGTGCTGAAAGAGCTGCATGGTATGGATATATTCATGGCGGGTCTGGATTTTTCCAAGCACGCATGAAGCTCAGGGTCAGCAGGGCTGCAGCCCGGTCAGCACCCTAATCACTTGAGAGATCCCGCTGCGAGCATGCAGAGTGCTCAATATAATCATCACATCTGATCTTGTGGGCCGTTCAATCACTCAGCAAACAATAGTGAGGGGGGAGGGTCTGTCCTTGAGCACAGCTGAGGACCACGAAAAGATGTCGATAGAAGTGCCACTATACAGTAAACCCACAGTTCCCAGCTGTTCCCAGGGCTCACGTCAGCAGCTTGAGGATTGTCTAACGACAGCGTGAAGGTACATCTAAAGATAAAAATATATATACTTATTGATATATTCTTTGTCAGCACAGCCATGCAGTGAGTCGCAATTAGTATCTGCCTTGACACAGTGCCTTTAAACAAGACACAGCAGCCTGCTGCAGTTCTGTTCTGTAATTTAGCGTGTGAATCATGGCAAGAGAAACTGGATCAAGGCTGTTAACCCACACTAACAGGGTTTAACTGGTGGGTTCACCCAAATTAAGTGAACCCGAAGCTAGTTGCTGACTTTGTTTATCTGGTGTTTGGTACTGGCAGTGGTTTATATTTCACAATTTTTGTTTATCGTCCCTAGCATTCTTATGATCTCGACATTTCTAACCGTACTTGAAGGCAGCTTCATTTCACAGCAGTGAGACAAGAAGAGACGGAGGGACAGTGCTTTGTGCTGGAGCTTGTTGCAGGAAGTTTAGCTTACAGAAACTCCTTGGTAGTTGGGGGTTAAGTGCTTGTGTTTTGTTTTTTACCGCCATAGATTTTTTTTTTAACTTTATTGTACTGAAGCTGATTTAAGCCCATGGTCCGTAGCAGAGATAGAGGCAGGTATGTGTACTGTAAAGACAAGTCTGATCACCGGTTACATGATTTGCCACCACAGTCTGACATCCGGTCGCATTTCTCCAGAAGTTGAATCTGTTTCAACTTTTCGCGGAGGACTGCAGCAGTTTTTTTCGGCACCCTCCGCGGACCCCACCCCTGCGGCCTCAACATACTACTACGGCCATTTAAATTAATAGGAGGACTAGTGTTTTTGCTGCGGCGCCTGATCTCACCTGAACGCAACCTAAAGAAGCTAAAAAGAGCTATGGGGAACTGCAGAGTCTGGTGTTAATTATGTGGGTTTGTCATCAGAAGCGGCTACTGTCACATACACATTGTCATCTGACCAATTGTTGATATTAAAATATTGATTAGAGCAGCTTTAAGTAGTTTTTAAACAATAAAACCCAACCTCTGAGCTGCAAGCTGCAAGCACCCTATTGTGATTGTTCAATGTTGTTATTTTGTGTGCTGTAGTAAATGTTGAATTAACATTTGTTCATGATGTACTCACAGAAATGTCCTCTGGCAGCCCATTTGGCACCTCCACTGCCTTGTCATTTACTTGCACACTGCCCCTTGTTACAAACTGGATCACAGAGGAACTATCCTGTGGGTAGAAAGAGGGCAGATTACAGTTACTATTAGAATCACAACAACCTGTGACTTAATTCATCAAGCTTGTGCGATGTGTTTCTTACCCTCTTGAGAATTTCAGTGTTGAGTAAAAGTTTTATATCTATGCTCAGAGCTTCTTCTTTTAATTGTGGGCCAAGGCTGCAGGAGATTGTCATACATGCTCTTCCGGGCCGGTCACAGTCCTTTAAAAAAAAAGACAGAGATCAAGAAGAAACAGAGAGTTGGAAGGAGCAGGAGACAGTGTTTTGTGATACACAGATGTTGCGCTGACTAAAAAAACAAAAACAAAAACAGGAACCCTCATAGGGGGTGACTGTCAACGTGACCTCTGAAATGTCAAAGTGCAACATGAGGGCTGCATATTTACCAAGACTTTGCGTCCTGATTTGGTGAAGAAGGCAAATATGGAGTAGAAGATGCTCTCTCTGTCCTGGGGGATGGTGCATGGTGTCGGGTTCCTGTGAGGGGTGCAGTTCCCCCGGCCGTCGGCCACCTGAAATATGACAGTGGTAGAGAAAAACTGAGTTGTGTTGACTATGATTTTAGGAAAAATCAAATCCAATGGACACAAATGAAGTCTTGAGTATAACAGAGGAGAGTTAAAATTGTTTTTATGAGTTTTGTCATATTTATGGTGCAAAGGTTTAGGGTTGGGCAGCAAAAATGTAGACACAAACACACTTGTGTCACCTTAACTGGCCCAATCCCATTATTGTTATGAGCCTCCAGAGCTCACAGGAAGTTCTCCCAAACAAGAAGCTGGTACCTCTCCCTGACAGACTTCCCATATGGAGTGATTTAGAGGTGTCTGGTTTACTGCCCAGCCCCCAGGGAACACTTCCCCTTTCCCCTCTCAGTCCGACCTGAAGCTCTGGAGGTGGAAATCTCCTCTGGCCTTCCTCATTGTACGCTCTGTTGCCACCCAGCATGTCTGAACTTTTATTGCAGTGCTTTCTCATGTCCTGTGTTTCTGCTGCCTTTGCTGGTGTGAAGATTCATAGGCTGCACTAACTTTAAGCCTCACAAGAACAGAAATTTCATATGAAATAATGAAGATTTTGTGCAGAAAAAAGATACATATGGAGCAACAGCCAGGAACTTGTATATCATGTCTGAACAATGGTGGTCTGTATAAAAAGTAAAAATATCTGGCTATAAAAGATAAGCGCGCAACTGTCCGGTGTGCCGCAGCCTAGACGCAGTGTTAACAGCATTAATGATGTGTGTTTCCAGCGTGGGGATGGTACTCGGCAGTAGCCAACTCTGCAGGTGTCCCATTCCCATTTCGTGCAAGCTGTCTGATCCCCAGAAAGTGATTCCAGATGGACTCAAGGAGGGTGGGATACAGTCAACCCTATCTGCCCATTCACAGAAAATACAATTAACAGCTTGAGCCCCCCCATGATCTACCTATATGAAAGGAGCAATGCAAGGGTTAAGAAAACATTTAAACCCAGTGGGAGTATTGTGTTTCTTTATCTAAATGCAAAATGTTGTGAAACTAAATGGTTGGCCAGCTTCAGTAGCAACATCAACACTTTTGTTTGGATTTTCACTGGCCCAGTGGTGCCTTACACGAAGCAAATTGACCATGCCATGACAAAAAAAAAGTGACCTCTGAGGTGGATAAAGGCAGCTGTGCCATGAAGAGAACAAGACCCGACATGCATAGGCTGGATAAATGAGTTAAAAATAAGGCTGCCTGCAGGTGAATAAACTAATAAATAATGATTCGGGCTGGATACATAATGTAGATAGATTGCTGTTGGCATCCACCTGTGTTTCAATGATATGGAACATGTCAGCTCCGCTGCCAGCCAGCCGGTTGGGAATCCTGATGTCCACAGTGGAGCCGGGGAGCCTGCTGGGCCCCTTGTTTATGGCCTGGAACCACATCACACAGAGACAGGTAAAGATGGAGACAAAGGAAAAGAGAAGTGAATATACAGAGAAACGTAAAAATACTGAAAAAACCCTTCATGGTCCGTGGTAGCAGTACCTGGAAAGTGAGATTGAGAGGCTGAAAGTTGCACTCCATGTCTTCCAACTGGACGAAGCGGGAGGCATCGATGGAGCTTCCATACACAAAGGAGCTTGGTGTCACCACACTTCAGAGAGCCACAAGAGAGAGATATAAGATGAGGCATTTAACCATTTATTTAAATTCCAATAGAAATCATATTAAAAAATAGGCTTCCAAAAAGTATCTGGCTTCAGTCATGTTATTAGCTGGACAGCAGAGTGGAGGTATGAGTCAGACATGTTCAGCTTTGCTCTGAAGCCTCCCTCCACATTAAAGGCAGCACACACAGCAGCTTTATCAGATGTCAGACTCCTGGTGGATTTGGGCTGTTTTACATCTCTTTTTTTTCTCTGTGAAGCAGAGCTATGATAAAGCCTTCAGAGATAAGGCTTTTCAAGTTGACATGCTCCATACCGACTAAGACACTCCCTCTCCTCCCAACAGCCAACAGATGGGAAACCAGTTCAAGCTGGTTTCAGCTTTAAGTTTGTATAATAGTTACTACACTGCTATGTTTTTTTTTGCTCTTACCCAGTAATAGTCGTGTCAGTCTCATGAACCAGAGGGATGGATAGATCCAGACTGTTGTCGGAGAGTTTGTGCTCAGGATTGGCACTGGAACAAACGAGCAACAATAAATTCAGTCATTTCGGATCAATTCAGGTACTGCATACAGGGTGTAATTCTACAAGCACCCACAAAAACACATTTACTTTACTGAACACACAGTTGGGCACATTTATGGAGATAAATCAGTTTAATGCACATGACACAAAAATACAATTCTTATAGTATGGAGTAGAATGTGAGATTCTTAATAATTACCTTTTTGCTTGAACTAAGAACCGCAATGTGTCATTTTCCCCAAGGAGCTGACTTGTGTCAAAGATAACTGCAAAATGATACTGTAGAGAGAAAAAGATGGAATAAACCAAGGGTTCTACAAAATCTATAAAAAAAGAATTCCAATTATTATCTTCGTTTGAGCTACCTTAGTCTGCGCTCTCATGAAGGGAAATCCCACGCTGCATTTGAGGAAGTCCAAATCAACAAGTCCACAGGAAATACCCTTCTCTTCCTGCAAAAAAAGACAGATAGACAGTGAGAGGAGGCGATAAAGACAGACTGACTGGAGGCAGACTGGGTGAAACTCACGGAGATGCAAGACGCAAAGAGGAAAACAAAGTAGATAGGGAACCATCAGTTTTGATAAGTAACCAGGCAAAAAGCATCAGCAATGACTTTGGGTGGTAATATAAACGCAGATATCAGATAACTTACTACACATGCATTGAAAAAAGCAACAGTAGAACCTCTGCTGCAGCTTTAAAAACACACATACCTGCCATCATTTACAGTAAGATCAAAATGTATTGTTAGAAACTTCTATATATGTAAAATAATAGGTTTTAATATCTTATTGAAGTTCTATATTAGGTTAAAGGAAGAATGTACATTACGGTGATGCCACATACACATCATAGCGGGTGGGTAATTGGACAACCTCCAGGCTGTGTGTTTGGAAGCTTGTCTAAACACTATGGAGCTTCACCGGCTGAGCTGTGTAAACACTCGGGCCTTGACCCTACGAGGAGTAAGAATTCTTTTAGCGAGAGTTCACTGAGAGGCTGTTGGCTAAGCTTGTGTGCTGGGAGCATGAAAGAGGGCAGAGATACTTCACAACTTCAACAGTAAAAAAAGAAGGAAAAAGAGACAGACTAGCGCTCCTGGAACATTCAGCGAGGGGGCTTAAGGTAAGTCATACAAAACGTCCGTGTGCATCAGCTGCTGTCCAGTTTGGGCCTGTGTTTATAATGTGGTTTCAAAAGTGATAAAGAAAAGAGGTGTGAAGGTTATCTCTACTGACATATTTAAAGGTAGAAATCCATCCACAGTATCATCTGCACTACCATTCCCCTTATTCAGCAGATTCCCAGTCTACGTTAAGGGTGTGGCTGTTCCCTCCATCTTCATTAAGTCAGCTTAAATAAGCAAAGCTGCCCTTTGCATGGAGACTATGCCAAACCATGTAGGTCCAATGATGGAATTTCCTCTATTTCCTGTATTCCTTCGTGCTGCTGTGCAAATACTTCCTGTCCCATGGGGCTGGGCAGGATTGAGGAAGTCAGCCTGTTTACCCATCATCCACCTGACAGCCCTTGAGAGAGAGCAGAGCACTCGGACATATGGCGTGTTGTGCCTCCATGGGGAGAAGAGTGACAAAGTCTGTTTGTTCAGCACTTCTTCACGTTCTTTCTTTCTCCATCAGGAACAAACACACGCTGGGATTTTCACAAATGGCAGGTCTGTTATGTATCACCTGGATTGTGTACCCTGCTTTAGTGTCAGCTGTAGCATCTACTGAAGTAGTACGTCAGTGTGGATGACAACACACAGGAGACCAATTTTCTGCATGCCTCTGTATGTCTCTATCCACTTTGGTATTTGTACATTTGGCATTACTTCGGTCTACCTTTTCCAAGTCAGTGTCATTGCCTACTTTACACTTCACTCAACCCACTTAGGTCTGAACACTAAGATCTACCTTTCACAGCATACGCAAAGCTGAACTTCACAGCCAAGAAAATCAGCGATTCGTATACTCTAAGTTTGAAGGTCCACTGACGTTAACAACTTCACACATTTCTCAGTTGCATTCCCAAATCCTGGGCTTTTCACCACCATGTTCAACTGTTCCAACTGTTAAATCCCAAGAAGTCAGTGGTGGAGGAAAGTATTCTGATCCTTTACTTAAAGGTTCGATATTGTAAAAAGGGAGATTTCCATGTCTTGTATTATTATAAAGGAGGGCGAGCTTCTATATAAATACTGAGAAAGTATGAAAACTCTCAATCCACAGAGAAATGCACACAGCCTGTATTCAGAAACTGTGTCTTTAAATGAGCCGTCAGGACTTCAATACGGTTGTGATGTCACATCTTTACTATGTTTAGGTAGAAAGTGCTGCTACAGTGTCGTTACAGTCATTCGACGGCTACAACGATGGTGCAGAGATGCTGTGAGCGCAGATGTGTAAGACCTGGAAATGCTGACCAATCAGAGGCTCTAAAACAGATAGATTCAGAGGGTGAATACAGAAATACAGTATTAATAATGTGTCTTTTTGAAACATGTAAACATGCTGTAGTAGACACCTATCATACAAGTATAGACCTGAAAATGAGCATAATATTGGACCTTTAAGTGGTATATATTTACATTCAATATATATATTATTATGTACTCATGTTATTTTGCATATATTTGTTAGATTATGTACGGTAATACCATACTGTATACAGTCTATACTGTATATCATAATTGAAAAAAACCCATACATATTATGGTGTTGGTTTCAAATATCACCCAGCCCAACTGATGCATTCACTTTTAAACAGTTTTTTGATATTGTTAAGTCTTTATAGATTTCTGTGTGGTTTAATCTAACAAAGATCATTTAGAGGCTGGTGTGTTTTGTTTGTAAAATCTTTATCTGCAAAGTAACTAGGATTTTTAGGTTGATGTAGTAGAGTAGAAGTACAAACTTCTGGCAGAAACTCAATGGCACAAAAAAATGCTAGACCGAGAAACTCACACTTTTCAGAGATAAAAAAAGAAAACACAGAAGCCAGCACAGCAGTCTCTGAGTCCCATGAGAGGTAAGGCACCGCTCCTGAAACCAATTCACCTCCACAGCTCTCCGACAGCTTGTGTTGCAAGAAAAACAGACAGATAACACATCCCACTCTTTAATATGAGGGGGAGTGCAAGTACATGCATAGGTCACTGGTGGAAAAAGCCTCAGGGAGGATTGGGAGCTAACCCTAATGTTGCCAAAAGGGGTCACATCATCACCTCAGACTTCCACAGGACTAATTAGAAATGTCTCAAAGAGCATATGGCAGTAAATCTGCTTGTTTGCCTCTTTGTCATCTCTTCATACTGTTCACATCCTGCTCCCTTTGTGCAGCGGGCCACCCTGACTTATCAGGTTCCCGAACAAAAGGAGCCTCTGTGGTTGCTGGGAACCTGATACTTAATTAGTTCATTAAATTAGCTATGAAACTTAAACTGAAACACTGTTTTTCTAATATTTGCCTGCAGCATTTATTCTATTTAAATTCAATTTCAGCTTTGTTGGGGGTGTTTTCAATCACGTCATAGATTGTGCGCCTTCCAGAGATGATCTTATCCATCACAGGGGTTCAAACCCCAGCTGGAGGATAAACATGAGGTCCATTATGAGGGGGGGAAGCCTTCATGATGGATGTTGTCCCCTCAAGCATCTGCTGAGTCCGTGCAAGCTCGTGACAGAGCTCTGGACCGATGTGGCGTCTCTTTTAAGCTTCGAGAGGACCTGCGGGCCTCTTTGCAACAAGCGAGCAAGCAGACGCGAGCAGAGGCGGAGGAGGCCAGCCACTGTGAAATCCATTCGCATCCAGTGTAGTGTGGTCTTACGGAAAATCTCTCTCAGGTTTAATGTGGGACGGCAGTGGGTAGATATTTCTTTAACAGGGACAGTGACAGAATGCTGAAATCGTTTTTTGTCAGAGGTGAAAGAGTGTTAGGAGCAGGCCTGATCGGTATCTCCGTGAAGGTCGGTCATAATCCTCTCTTCACATACCTGCGTGTTCCCCGTTAAATATGGCCCTTTTTTGAGATGAATAATGCGATTTGAATGGCAAATAAGTCAAGCTTGTGGGAAATGAAGTATGTGTGTTCTGATTTGTTCTCATGCACATGTTGTTGACATGTGTGTCGGCCTTGAATGAGTCAGAGAAGCGTGTGACAGGTCAGCCAGAGGAGCTGTGAGATGGGACAGCTGCTGCTGCTGCTGCTGGGGCTCTCCTGCCCTTCATCCTTTCATCTGCAGATCCGGAAAATCTGTCCTCTCGCAGGTCAGTCTTTTTTTTACTCTTCACTGTTTAGACTGCTCTCCTGACATTTAAACAGTCTTTTTTAAACAAACTGTGTTTTAGAAAATGTATATCTCAGTGGAAAACTTTTAATATTCAGCTGATATGTATGTGTAAAACGTGGCTCTCTGCTTTATCCGCATCTTTTCAGCCAAACAACCAAGTACATTTAAGAAGCAAACATGCTCACTAGAGTACATAAACAGCACACATTTCAACAAGACTTAACAGACCTTCTGCCAGAAGTTGATGTAGAAAACTTCTCTGGAGAAGTTGAAGTAGATGTTGGTGTCATAGGCGTCGTCCCCAGCGTTAGAGATGGTCAGGTTCAAAGAGATGTTCTTCACTCCTCCGAGGGCCAAATGGGGCTGGCTATTCAACCTGATGGGAACATAAAGTAAACAATGCACTTCAGAGAATAAATAAACTGCTCATGACAACCGTGGGATTTTCGAGGAAGAACAGGAAGCAAATATTCATATTTACAAGGTATCTAAGTTTGTTTTATTTTGATTTTTTTTCCTTTAAAGTGAAAGTAAACAAAGAAGAGTGGCCACTTTCAAAATGAATAAATGCTTTTCCTATGGACTGTCCAAACATATTAGTGAACATGAGCAACTCTCTATTAAATCCAAAAACTAGAGGTGCTAAAACTTAAATGTGTGATGTCATCAACTATAAAGTCTGGAACGGCTCCATATTTGAGACTTACTTCGTTAGATATTGATGGAACTTTCCTAAGGTATGGTAATAACCTATGATAATTCTTAATTTAAGTGGTGTTCCTCTTTAAAATGCTTGTTTTTGGAGTACAACAAAAAAAAATTAAAAGATGACTAGTGTTTACCATGACAGACGTATGCTGTCACTAAGAGCACAAGATACACAATAAAAAGAAAAGGGAACTCCCTAAGTATGGAAAAACATATGGATATCCTCCAAGCATGCGTCATGGTTCCACTCCCCACACCCACATGGCCTATGACGTCTGCTTGCTTCCTCAGTACTGTAGAAAAGGCCAAAACAGAGAATTGTAAGGTTGAAGATTTTTTTACCCAGAGAGCAACAGTTTCCCGTGAAGCCTCAGGTCTGCAGCACAGTCGTCTGACAGGCAGTTCTTCTCGAACCAAGTCTGAAGAGGAAACAGTAAAGTACACAGTTCATATGACCTCATGCTGTCCATGCACCCAACACATCGACTCCACATTCAGACTAGGGGGCAGTATTGTGCTGTTGTTGGGGCTCTCCGGTAGACCTTTATCCATTAAGACCCAAATCTTTACTCTATCTGATCTCTCTTTTAATCAGGCAGAGGATGGTCTTTGGTTTAAGGCTAAATCATGAAAGGAAACTTAAGTCAAGCAGTAAAGTTCCATGTTACGTTGATGAGCTTTAGATAAATGGATTCTGTAGGTGCTGAAAGACGTAAATCCCTCAGTTTTTCAAGAAGTGCAGACAGTGGGGAAACACATGTGGGGCAGGTTAGAGGTGGTTGCAAAGAAAATAAATGAATCAGTCTTTTTGGATTCCACTCAAGAAAAGCTAACACAGACAATAATAAGCTGGTAACCCACACCAAATCATTATAACCTCAATTTGAGGCATTTCCTTCATTCCTTCTGCGGTCCATGCAGAGGCTTTGTTCTTTATAATCAATCGAGGAGAATCAGAATTAGTTGATAATAACGGTTAGAGTGATCATCTGTTATAGCACGCCTGAACTAAAGCATTTGTATATTTAAGTGCAGGATGGTGTGGTATCTAAATAATTCATACATGTAATATATATATATATATATATATACGTGAAAGAGGTTTAAATGAAAATAAATTCTCTCTGATGCTCATTTTCATGCCCAACACACTATGAACCTAATTTTAGGGCTTGAACAGCTTTAATCATTAATTGTATCAAAGTCAAAGTCCAACCACAGAAAAATAAATGTGCAATGGCCAGGGTACATTTTACACACACTACCTGAGCGAGAATTACGCCCATTACGTTATGCCCACAGTCTAAGACGTATTCATAAAAATGAACAACTTTCTCCTAAATCCCAAAAAACTCATATTTGTGATGTCATCATGTATAAAGTGTGGAGCTGCTCCAAAGACAATGTATGAGAAAGTTATAGATGACTGAGTGTACCCAGGGGAATATTCTGAGGATATGGGTACATTTTCTGTTTTACAACCGAGAACACAACAATAGAATTAAGCTCATTTAGGTATAAAAAAGAAAACAAAATCAGTCTCATTCATTGTCTATTCACTTTCGCAATTTATTATTAAGGTGGTGTTTGTCAAGACCGATCTTAAGACCATCTTTTTTTCTGGTACTTTCTCCATACAAAATCAGACATTGAGAAACCTTGATACCTTTTACACTTGTACTGTAAAAGACGTCTCCTAACATGCTGTATATTTAAACAACATAAATCCCAAACAGCACATCATTTCATCTTCCATTACTGTTTTACCTCATTCCTCGTTGCGATCTTGTTTCCTTTCCTCCATCGTAGCACTGGCATGAGTGCGGGCAAGTCTCGCTCCTGGTGTCCAGTCAGCACATGCTTCCCCAGGCTGTAAGCCACCTCGAACGTGATGGCTGTGAACACGTCCTTCACATCTTTCTGCGGAGGGATCAAACAAAAAGACTGTTGCAAAGAAGTTGTCTCACCATAGACACAAAACTGTTAAAATTCATTTCAAACCCCAAAGAGTTGTTTCATGTAACAGCCTGGGTCATTATGGTAATTTAACATCTTTCTCCAATTCTCGCCTGGCGCAAAGACTGATTACACTGCGTTATCGGAAGGCAATACTGTCTGGATATGATGCTATGACTGTAATCAGTGTGCTGAAAGTCCACAGGGTTGAACACAGATATAAGTACACTGATAAACCACAAAATGATCTGAATTGGTTTAAATGGCTGAGTGACACAACTCTATCATCAATTACTATCTAAGTAATAAAAGCAGGATCACCACGAATCTCTCAGCAAAGGAAACACAAGGATCATTTTTTTTAACTTGCTGGCACTGCATCTGAGACATATCTTTGCGTTTCTGGCCGCTCCATCTAAGACCACAAAAGAAGTGTTTGATTTGGCATCAGGTTTGGAAACAATACAGACAGAATGAAAACAGAGGGCTAAATGTGATTCAATCCCATATCTTCATTAGATGACAGCACTGAAAGACGTACATGGGGAAAGCAGATACTGATGTCGCTTTCTCATCTCTTCTGTCCATTACAGTTACACTCAGCTCTTTGAAGGCGGCTTGGTGGGGTCTCGCTTTGGTCTTAGTGTCTAAAAGGTTGCAGCAGCAAAAACAACATACACAGAAGCTCCATAGGCAACCTGTGCCCCTGTGCCCAACTGATGTCTACCAACATGAAGCCAAACCCACAAAGTAAACACAAATGGCTTCCCTGTGTTTTCCGGTGGGTGCTCGGACTTTTACACTTTCTCCCCCCTGTCCATTATCACAGCATTTTCCAGCATCCACCCACCCATCCTCTTTCCTCAGGGCAGGCACAGAGCCAGTTTGGGCTTTGAACACATCACCAGTGGAGAACCCACCCAACTCATCAACAGTGAGAGAGTTATAGCAGGAAAGAGCAAACATTAGTGCAGGGCATGAATAGACAAAAACAGAAGATTTGAGGCTCATTTGGGAAATAGTGCTGCACACAGATAAAGGCATAGACTAAAAAAAAAAAATCAGTTTTAGAGATATTAGATATGCTGTCTTTATTTGGTTGGCCCCTACCTCTGATAGTTTGAAACAGGGTTGTGAATCACATCTATTTTCATTATCAGTTAATCTGGCTATTATTTTTTGTCTTTAATAATCAAGCGGGAACATGAGAAATGGAGCCAACAAGTGTCAAAAACTTCAATACCTCAAATGGCCACTTGAGGCTTTCTTCAAAAGTAAGTCTATCCCCATTGACCCCCATGTTAAAATGACTGACCAGAAATTAACAGTAGGTATCCACATGTTTACAGCCTCAAAAAAACCCTAAAAATTGCTGTACCAGACGAATCTGCCAAACTCAAACAAACAGGTTTCATTTGCTCTGGCAGGTACAGTATGCCTGGCCCCTCTCCCACATAGAAAGATTTCCAGCAGCTTGAGATCGTACGAACCAATCACAACCATTTATCTCATGTGGGGCGGATTTGAGATGATGACTGACAGCGTCACCGTCCAGTCTGATGGTGCATTCAATGCAGTTTTTCAAGCTCACGAAACACAGATCAAACTGTCAAACTAGGCAGGGCTGATCAAACATGAATCAAGATTATGTTACTGTATTGCCTATTTCTCACAATTTTTTTTTTTCAGAAACACATTCTGGCGCACTGCTAGTTGTAATCTGAGAAAGTTTCTGACCTTGCCGCCATTGTTTTTCACGGACCAAGCACCGTTGTTTATTGCTGTGATTGCTTGTAGGTCTATCCAACTGCATCCAGAAGTATTTTGCTCTGGCCCTTGAAAATTGCAAATGAACTGAGAGGGTGCCAGACTTCTATCCATTTGCGATTAGTCTGGTGATGTATGACAACTGTACTGTGATTTATTTTTATATAACTCACCTGTCTGAAGTTTAGGGCTTAAAGTTATGCATAATGAAGGGCATGGCTGCTTGCAGTGACAGGTGGTTGCTGTCACAGGTGGTGAGCATAGACAGCAGGCTTTGTGTTGCCCTACTCAACTCCATCCACTCTCTACCCAGTTTTGAATTAGCCAGAGTTAGGTGGAGTCAGGTGTTGCCAAGATGGCGACAGCGGGGGCCACCCACTTTAAGTTTCACAATGGCTTTTCAGTAACCTCCATCACAGAGACTACCTCCATGTTTTATACAGTCTATGGTAATCAGTTAATCGTTTCAATTACAGAATTTCTCAGAGCCCAAGCTAGTTGCAAAATCATTTTCTGTCAATCAACCCATTGATTAATCCACAATTGTGTGGGCTCTAATTGAAAATGACACAAATTACCCATTTCCACAGTAGAACTGGTCAAAAGTAGGGCTGAGTACCGCAGATGCAAGAGGTTGACCTCACATCCATCACTGGACTGCAGTTCATGCCTCATTAGACTTATAGAGACGTTGTTGTTCTAGTAGTATGTCGGCTCAGCTGGGAGGTAACACGGCACAATGTTGTAGTCAGTGCTGGACAAGTGGCGGTAAACTATTTGAGTCAATGGCAAAGCCCTTGTCAATAGCCATTAAAGCAGAATGCTTGAAATGGCCCCTGTCCACTGGCCTCTGAGTGAACTGACCCCCTGAGATTTGACTGCCCCAAACTCCCAACGCTTATCTCACATTTTCTCAAGCCACAGGAACATTGGGGGACATAACGACCTGAAATCAAATGTGGTTCTGAACAATCTCATGCTTAAAGAGTGACTTTTATGTTCAAGTAAATAGGCGTAATTTTCCCATTAAATTAGTGTGCTGTGGAGGGATTTCCGTTCTTTTTCAACAGAGCATCTATTATTGTGCACATACAGAATCACTTTCTTCTTGAAACACAAGACAACAGACTGCTAACTAACTAGAGAGCTCCCAAGACTCACAGCAAGCTCACATTAGAAGTGCCGGAGGCCATTCGCTAACACTTGGCCTAAGCTTTTATTACCCCTTGATCAATGCTGCCAATTGCCCCACCCAAGTCCAAGCCCCCGGCCTAGTCACCTACTCCCTCCTGATCGTGCTTTTGATTCCTGTATTTATGGAACAGAGGAGTTCCTGAGCTCCAGCTGAGAAGGACACCGGCTAGTGTTAACTGCCTGCTACCTATAATTTCATGGAAAGAAACGCAACAACTGCTCCATACATGCTGGTGAAGCTTGTGACAGGTCATTCTTTACTCAAAGGCTTCCACTGTGTTAATGCTCATTCAAATAAAGAGGCCACAGGGTGGGTCCCTGATCTCAGATCAGACAGAGTTACTCTGGGATTTGTGTTATTTAAAGACCATTATAATGAACGTGGACATATTACAAAACAGGTTATTGCCAGTTTTAAAGTGATATATAACATTTGAATGAAGAAATAAATCATTCATCCTCTTATAATTAAAAGTTGAACAATAATGTGATGTAATAATGTTCATCGTTTCATGCTTTGGGTCCCATTCCATTTACTCCATTTACTTTTTGTCGGGTCTCTACTGATGACGTCTTTAAGGCAACTGGCTCACAGTCTCACTCTTCAGCCGATATGTGAAGAAACTGTACTAATAGAGTATGTGATCGAGGCATCTTTCAAATTGTTCTCATGGCATAAGTGTTTGTGTTTTTGTATTTGTGTGTGTGTGTGTGTGTGTGTGTGTGTGTGTGTGTGTGTGTGTGTGTGTGTGTGTGTGTGTGTGTGTGTGTGTGTGTGTGTGTGTGTGTGTGTGTGTGTGTGTGTCTGTGTCTGTGTGTTTGTGTGTGTGGTTATAGACCTCTGAATGTCCACCACCATAAGTTTCAAATAGGTCTAGTGTTGTGCTCATTGATTGCAATTTCTGCCCAGAGAAATCAGAGCTTTGTATTTGTTGCTTAGCTACACCAAACTCCCAGGAAGTGCCCCAGGCTTTGAAACCATTCTGACATAGTGGCCAAATAGTGGAATGGGTCCATCATGTGATGCCATGGGTCTCAAAATCATTATCGGCTAAAAAGCAGGAGGGAAAAGAATAGGAGGATAAACACATTTCATCCTTAGTAACTTATTCCTCTATCTAGTAGTATGTTGTACATCCACCTCAAAAAACTACTACTACACCACTGGTCACAACAACCTCAAAAATGAAGAGCCGTACCATTAAATCATGTAATCCCCCATTCAAGTAAGTAGAGCACTAAACCGGAAGTTTCAAATCATACACATAGTGGCTTTATACAGGATTAAGGATTTTTTTACAGTATTCTTGGTGAGGGAAATACTGCCAATAAAAAAGGTAAATTTCCTGCATGGTCACTTAAAAATAGTCTGAACCTTCTCATCATCCCATGGACAAAATGACATATTAATGGTTCCAGTCATACTGCAGAAGAGATGCCAGCAAACTCAGCAGGAAGCAACTTTTTTCCAGCAGCTCCCACCACATTATGGAAAACTGTAAATTCTCAACTATAGGACCAAAAAATCTGCATGTTACAGCAGTTGCAATCTTTTATGACACACTTGATACAAAGTCTGTGTCCCTGTGTGCATATTCATTTAGTCAACTCACAGGATGGAGGACAGCTTGCTGCTCTGTATGTTTTCAAAGATAATATTTGGGATTCAAACCTTCACCTACAACACCTCCTCTCTGTGGAACAAGGTTTCTGCCAATATACTATCTCAGTGTTTATCCTCACACTCAGGACCCATTTATTTGGTCCTGCAGAGCATAACTCCCGCCTTACCATCCATTATTTCCCCTTCATTTCCCGTATCACACATCCATGCTTTATGCTTGCATGTTTTTAGGAACATAACCACTGCTGCTGTATGAATTAATCCCACTTAGTTGAACATATTTTATAGATTTAACCACGAGTTGTACTCCACTTTGTTGCAAACTGGAGATTCTCACATGTTAATCTGATCAACAAGATGGCAAGCTGCCCCTGCATGCTCGTAGAGCAGCAGCTCCACCGTGGTGGGTGCGGGGAGGATGACGTCAGGCTGCAAAAGGCTCTGATCCCCAGTTTTAAACGCCTCAAGCTTGGCTGAAATGCATAAGAGCTCCTCTCTCAGCCAAACCATTCCCCTCAGAAGCGTACAGCTTAAGCCTGGTCATGGGAAGTCTTTATTAACTTATGAGTGAAAGCCGCACACAGCACTCCTTTTTAGGACAATGGATGTTTGGATGACTTGCAGGTTGAGGCCATTTCATTCAAGGGCTAAACGCCAGGGAATCTTGGTTTGAATGGAAAAAGCTTTTTAGTTAAGTAATGAATGGATTCAGCCTGTCAAAGGTTGGGGTTATGCATGTGCATTGAGACACAGGGAGATGACTTGAAATTGAAAGCATTTACATTAACGTCTGCAGCATATGGCCGACACACACACTCAGGCAGCTTATCTTCCTTGAAAAAAGTCCAGAAGTGAGACAATCGCTAAAAAAAAAAAATGTGCGTTACTCTCTGCCAGATTGACTGTACAGGTCAAACTACAGCAGCTGCTCCGCTTAGAATAGGTTAGCAGATGTTGAGAAGCCTAGAAAGAGGAATTGTGGAGGAGTAGGAAGTGAGTGTCTTCCAATTGTTTTAGCTAGAAATCATTTTGGAGATATGAAAACAGCTTTATTCTATCTGCGAAAATGATCCAGCGCTCCTCAATCTTAATCTTTCTGGTCACACGTGTCATGGCAGACAGCTCAGCGTGTGTACCTGCTTTGACACTCTAGCTTCTTTACATTACAAACTGCAATCTCTCTTCTTAAACCACAACCCATTAACAAATCCCGTGGGTCATACTCATATTTTAACAGAATTATTATTGGTTTGAGCCCCTCTTACTTGATTTACAGTATCTACTTCACTAATATCTTACAACCACCCTTTACTTCCTGCTAAAATCCCCCAAGGAGCAACTCTTCCGTTCAGACTGCTATTGCTAGAGACAGGATTTTCTTCAAGGACATTGTCAAGGACTTCTAAGTGAGAATGAGTGCAGCTGCCTCTAAACCTGGGGATTTTTAACATATGTTTTTCTTTTTTACTGTGTATGCTTTTCCTGTATGTGTTTTCTTAAGCCGTCCCTTGATTGTTCAGTCAGCATCATTTTAAATGAGGTGTTTTTTCTGCCTCATTAAGTGTTTTTTTTATTTATTTTTAATAAAGTAGCTATTCTCGTTTTATTTATTTTGTCGTTTTTGTCATTTTTCTTGTCTAATTTTTGTATTATTTTTTTTTAAATATTAAAAACATACCAAAACACCCAACACTAACGCATTATCACCTGCTAAAGTTAAATTGTATTAGCTTCTTATTTAGACATCCAGCAGACAGGCCATCTGCTCATTGTAAATCCCCTATTCACTCTGTTTTTATCTCCTGAGGAAAATATCTGTCTGTTTACCTGCTAAATGTCCCTGCTGTTTGCATGGTGCTGCATGTGGCGGACAGTCGGTTTCTCCGCTTTTTTCACTGAAAACAGCTTCCTGCTGCTGCTGAAAACGACATTGATGAGGTCAGTGAGAGTGAACCGAAGCACTAAAGTTATGGGCTGTAAACGTGTTAGCAAACAGTTGCTTATTTACACACCCAGCAGTTATAGAGCAATATTATCATTCATTTGGAGTTGGGTTACTGGCCACCTGGTGAATCAAAGTCAGATATGTGCTCTCTTTTAGCTCTGTTTTTGGTGTCTACCCATTCCTGAAGAAAATGTCTGGCTTTTGAGCAGCTAAAGTGTCCCACTATTTTCACTAGCTTGTCACTAACTGTGTCTGTCCGCTGTTTCAAGCTTTTAAGCTGAAAACAGCTGCTGCGGCGGCCGAAAGCGACTCTAGAGAGCAGTGACGGTGAACTAAAAAACTAAAGTTGCAGGATATAAAATCCAAATAATAAGCTCAATGATGTTAAAACAATACCAAACCTGTAGAGAAGGGTAATAGGACCCCCAAGGCACAAGAAAGAGAAGCTGGCCCAATAACACCTGGTGAAGGGACCTGGAGACTGACATCAAGCAGAGCGGGGTGACATGGAAACAGCTGGAAAGAAAAGCCCAGGACAGTAGACTCTGGCAAACTGTGGTCAACAGCCTATGCTCCATAAAAAAGGAGCGATAGATGCAAGTTAAGTAAAGCAAAGCAAGTAGGGTGATGTTAGAATCAATTGTCTTATCCGCTGTTAGTATAAAAATATTGACGGACTTATCGTTTGAACACATCTGATATTGGCCTATCACACACATATTGGTATTGGCGTATATGTTTTCCAATATGTGTATGTATATATATATATAACACCAGCCATCCCTGCTTAAAAAATCCATGCTGCTATACCATGAATCTATGAACTTCCTCCCCTTATAATCAGTATCAGCCTCAAAAATTCCATATTGGTTAGGCCCTTAAAAATATAGATTAGTGCAGCAAGATGTCTTGACTGAAAAAATGACACAAATCCGTGGAGTTAACCATGTTCCTAATTACCGATCTGGTCGGGAAATGTTATGAGTCAACAAAAAATGCACTTGGGTTTTAATACCTTCATCCTGTCCAAAACCAAATTATTCTGAATAATCTGAAAAGGCCAGACTACCAGTCATACCAAATGTATGCAGTCTGCCTTTGACAACTGTTCTCATTCAACAAGAGCCATGTTTACACCAACCACTGGAAAATATTTCAGATGTTAGTAGTAGGGGTAGTGATTCTCAGATGTCTGTCCAGCTTCAGGCACCAACCTGATAAATCCCACACTGCAACTTCACAACCTGTTGTGCATCAAAACGCACTGAGCCTAGAAACAAATGGAACTGACAAAGCATTTCAAAAGAGGGAACGTCAAGGTTCAGAGTACACTGTGTCTAGTATAAAAGCAAACATGTTATTATTACTGAGCTACTCTGGGGATAGGGTTAAGCATTGAGCTAATTAAGTTAGAAATGAAAACAAAGGCTTGGATTTACACGGTTGTACACTCATGATAATTAGGAGTGAATAATCAGCATTTAATATTCAGTAAACAGTGGAATGGATTAACTTTATCACAAAGAAATCCGAACCCCTTCTGAGTGACATTTCACTGGTTACTGCCACTCAGACAGGAAAAATTAAGACAGGAGTGTATTTTCACATCAGAATTGTTAGTACAGTGAAAGTGTGAGTCTGTCACAATAACATGGAGTCATATTATTATATTTTCCCCTTCATTTTGAATTTTTTCCCTCCACTCTGCAGTCCCTCCCTCCATTAAAATCATAATCTTAGGGCTGGGTATTGGTACTCGATTCCTTTAGTGTATTGACCGAAAGCATTATTGAAACTTCTCCAGTCAAAAGATACCTGCGTATGATCCTTTTTGTGCCAAAACTTATAAACAATGCTTGTAGCCAAATGTTCTTCAATTTAATACGACATAATATTGGCCCACTACCACAGAAGCTACAACCCATACAGTCTGTGGTGTGTTTGAAGGAGTTGGCAGTTCGGCGTGCAGTGATGCTTCAATTCACACGATGGGTTTCAAATTAAGCAGAAAAAAGATTCAAATGAAGTACTCTGTTGGTATTATCGTACCCTACTGTCTCATGCTTTCACTTCACTGGGGATTTAGGTCCAGTTTGATGATACAATTGGGAGGATCATCATTGCTGTTGTCTGATCAGAATAGTCCATTAAGAATTCCCTTTAATTTCCACCCAACTTATACCTTCACCAACCACTAAAGTTATAGAGAAATATGTGTGTTCAAAAACAGAACACTAGATCTTGAGTACAATTTTGGCCTGCTCTTTCAGTGGAAACATAAATCAACCAAATTCCAACTTTTAGCAAGACTGAGTGCTGCTAGATACGGCGGCGTTTTGAAATGTCTCCCTTGAGCAAACACATATTTCCTCCTGGCTAAAAAAGAGGAGGGCCATCACTTAACTGACAGGAAACGTATACCATCTGTAGTGTCATGCATTAGACCACATCATGAATAAACACCAATTAATGTTGCTGTTAACACAGCATGCGCGCAGGAACATCCAGTACATACTAAAGTACATACTATTCATAATCCTTGTCTCACTCGCCCGACTTTTCTTCTGAAACACACAAACAAAAACACGCACCTCTCTGCTTCAGACTCTCAGTAAAATGATTCCCCTTAATAAAGATCCCAAGGGTGCAGATAAGGAGATATACATCTCTTATGTTGCCTTGGAGAATCCGAGTGTATTGAATTTATTGCTTTTTAAAACAACGTTCACGTAAACACAAATTACAGGAAACTTTTATGGTCTCGTATGCATCATGAAGAAGGCATTCAACATTTGACCCTTGGACAGTTAAAGCCACAGCTGGGATTTATAAAGGAGGAGAGAAAGGTGCCTCATTTCCCTGGTGGAAATCGGCAGATGGAATAAGTTTACTGCTCAAACATACCAAATACCTGTACATCAGCGTGTTATTTTTACTACATTCCATCAACAACAACGTGAATTAACGCCAGTGCTAACTATAGCTGTTTTAGTGTAATATCTGGATCTGAAATCCAGCCAGCATCCTATAAACAAACAGATGTGTTCCCTCATATCTCAATTCCTCCTCACTCTGCTGCCACATTGTGCTGTTGTCAACATATTATTTGCTCCTGTGCTATTTTCAGTATCATTACTACATCTCATTTGAGGGCATTACAAGGCTTTTCACTCTTAAAATGACTCCAAAGTTGTAAAGATTAGCTCTGGAAATTCCGCAGCAACAAGAGCACAACTGATGGGGAATTAGCCTAACAGGTTCTGCATTATAACCTCTTCATACCCCAACTTCTCCACCCGGGGCTTCTGTTATCATTATGACTATCTACCTTTAACCTCTTGCTGATCTCTATTGTAACCCAACTGACGGGTATGAAGTCACCGCAGGGACACACGCACAGCTCTCCTAAGGAGCAAAACAAACCCAGCGCTGAAAAAAAGAAGAATCCAGATGAGATCCTTTTAAGGAAGCAGCTTTGGCTCTTGAGCTGGAAATCAAATGGAAACAAGGTGGCTTTAGTCCCCACTTAAGTCTGTATTAGGCTTTAGGCAATAATGGGAATAATGGTAACACTACTTATAATAATAATAATAATAATAATAATAATAATAATAATAATAATAATAATAATAATAATAATAATAAAAAAGGAGAAAAAAAGAAGAAAACAAAAAAAATGCTTCTAGACATTTTAGATAATATCCGTGTCCAAATGACTTCCTTGTTCACTCAGTAAATGGCAGAAGGTAGATGAAATGCTCTAGGTAGCAAATAGGGAGTGAGTCCACACATGGGCAGTTTTTTATTGGATTTAACTTATGAACTCATTGAACTAGTTGTATTTCTGAATTTTGTTGCTGTTTAGAAACAACAACAAGCATCTGAAGACTTCCTCTGTTTGAGAGATTAACTCCCCTCAACATCCTGATAAACCTTCTTTGTGCATAAACAGGAAGTTCATTATCTACACTCTTATGCAATCGATTGGAAAAAAGGAGATTCTTTAAAACTTTGCACAACCTGATTTTTGCATCGTGACAGTTTCCACCGTACTATTTGTACAGCAATTGCACGCTTTTGTTGAAAATTGCTATTTCAAACTGAAGAGAAATTTAAGATAGATGAGATACCAGCAGGGAGGAGCAGCTCAAAATGTGCCATTTTCAAATGGAGATCAGTGTGTGTGTGTGTGTGTGTGTGTGTGTGTGTGTGTGTGTGTGTGTGTGTGTGTGTGTGTGTGTGTGTGTGTGTGTGTGTGTGTGTGTGTGTGTGTGTGTTTGAGTCTGTTCCATCCTGGTGATAGAGGAGGTCTCCAGATGCTTCCTGCAGCTGATTTTGTCACTGTGCACACAATCTGGGGCACTTTTATTTAACTGTTAGTGCTGGAGCCATTGCTTGTAGACAAAGCCCTGATAAAACTGCAGCATGCCAACACATATGTGACAAAACCACCTGACGAAGGCAGGTTAAAGTCTCCGCCGGACATAAACAATTATCTTGTCTATGTATAGTATTTGTTCCACTTCCTTTGTGACGGATCGTGCCTGTTTATACAGGAAGTTGAATTTTCTGTTGACACCACCACATCAGGAATATACACTAATATTAACAAATGGGTCAAGTAGTGGGAAATGATAACGGATTGTTAAGGAAGCGTCATGACGATGCCAAGCCATTTGAGTAATCAAAGCCTTTTGTCTTATCCTGGTCGTGTGAAGCACAGGCCCCCATTATGACATTCTTATCCAACATGCACACACTGAACGCACATACACATACATGTTTCCTCTGTAGTGGAAGTGGGAAACATGGCAAGAGAAACTCTTTCTTTGTGGACAGACTTGGCCACCCATTACGTTGCCTTGTGGTGGCATCTTGCGGTAGTAACGCGGCCAGAAGACTGCGGAAACATTTTGCCCAGCATGCTTAGTAGCCAAAATCAACAAATCGTTGAATCTGCTCAACCTTTGGTCTGTCCCGATATGAGTAACAACAATGTATTTACTATGGCAACAACACAGAGCAGGTCTAATGAGCAGCCATACCAAAAATAATACCGCACTTAAATCTTCAAGGCACATGCATGAGAGGAACTTCATGAGAAATTTGACTTGTTTTACTGTAAGAAAAGTCTGTTGGCCTTGCACTCCCTAAATAAGCCTGGAGAAGAACTGTTTAAGGTTCACTCTGGCACGACCATGTAGGGAAATCCTGACCAAAATATTACCCTGAGCTAAAATTAACCCGAATAGCTCTTCTTTAGTATCCAGTAAATGGAATTAACACTTACACTTTCAGACAAAGCATTCAGCTGAACTTATGAATATGACAGCGTCTATGACATTTTCCACCCGATTTATTATTGCAGTGCACTGCTCGTATATTTTGCTTTTTTTTTCATTATATTCTTTATAAATAGACCTGCTGCTGTGTGTAATAGAAGCCAGCTGGACATGATTACCTTCCTGCTATATACTTTCATTGTATCAGCTCTCTTGGCCTGAGGTAAATGAAACCGGGGGAACGGCATCAAGGGAATTGCACATTTCTGTTGAACTGTAAAAAGGCAAACAAAGCAGGCAGTGTGGCGGCCCCGCTATGGCTGTCCATGTGCCACACAGTGTTGGGGGGACTTTGTCTTTGGGATGCTGAGACAGGAACTCCTGCTCTGCTTTATTTTCCAGGGTTTCCTGTTTGTGGAGAGCAGACTTAGCTCAAACAATAAGTGAAAATGATTTGTCACATTTGTTTTGACTTCCTTGGAGGAACAGATTACTCGATTTCACTGCACAGTACAAATACTGCCAGGTAAGTTGTCAATCACAGAAAAGTGTAGTACACTGACTTACGTTTGCAGAACACAAAATCATGTTTCGAGAACCACACTTCTGTCTTGCACTATATCCATTAAGGTAAAGTAACAAAGTCTTGTAAGATTTGGTGTGTTTTTCTCCATTAATCAATTAATCATCAAACAAAATGTCAAACAATTATAAAAAGGCTCTTTACATTTTTCCAAAGCCTAAGTTGACATATTCAATATCACTTCTTTTGAATGACCAACAGTCTAGTAGCCGAATATTTTCTGTTTACTATCATAGTAGACCAGTTTTTGAACAATAATGTCCAAATGATAACGCAAGAACACACTGTTTTTATTATTGTCTATGTTTTTGTTCTCTTTGTCTTTCTGTAATGCATCTTAATTTAGGACATGTTGTGCTGTGAAGCACTTCGAATCTGCCTTGTGTATGAAAAGTGCTGTACAAATAAAGTTGCCTTGCCTTGCCTTGAAGCGCTGTCAAAAGAATGCCAAACCAATAGGCAGCAATATCACCTGAACCCTAAAGCCATGTTGGTCAAACTGTCGACACAACTATACTGAAAATCAAAATTCTAAAACACTTGGAATGCATTTTCCCAAAGAGACGTTTTCAGTGGCCTGAAAAGCAGTTTGCATATGGACGAAAGGCCAAAATGTACAGAAAATACTACATTAAAAAAATTACCCACACGTGTGGACTAGGTCTGAGAAGACATGCAAATGTCTTAAATTGTTATTAACTTAAACGTTTAATTGATTATCAAAATTGTTGTGGACTAACTACTTCTATGAACTATCTACTTCTATCGTTTCAGCTCAGCTCTCGATATTTTGACTTTACCACTCGCTTGAGCCTCATTTCATAAGTCAGGCATTAGTGGAAAAAAACATCTAACTGCATACAAGTAGAGCCATCATTACATATATGAACCAGATAAGATGAGCCAGAACACAAACATGGACTCATTCTTTAACTTGTGAAGCTGAGGTTTATGTTTGTTGTTGTTGTCTAGAAATATATAGTAAACAATGGATCTGTAAACCAAATTTAGCTGAACAAGATGTGAATGAGTTACATCATGATGCTAACAAGCAGACACACAGGCAGGTTAAAACATTAGCTCCTTTCAATTGAATTTGCAGAGGTAATGATACAGAGAACCATCATCAGTCCATCTGAGTCTGAAAATCTCATGAATTGTATTGCTCAAATCCAACATGTCTCTAGTTTTTCCATTCAGTCATGAGAGAATCAGTGCATTTAGCTTTGACAGATAAATGTTCACCCTGCACATGCACCACTAACAGCAGCAGTCATCAGAATACAGTTTGGTGGACCTTTAAATACTCTGGTGGTGCCGAGCAAATGTTAGGGGGACATGAGATATAGGACACATACTCAGTGGAATATAGGCCAGAGGAAAGTGAGCAGGATACTTTATGAGCTAAATTAAACAGACAACTGTTACAGGCAGGGCTTTAAATGTCTATTTTAGCTCCTCCTTGGAGACTGCACTGCTTCTACAGAGCTATACAATACCTCCTGTGACCACAAATGGAATTGGCTCTTGGCATGATTTCAAGGCTCACGTGCACTGCACTGTGATGGGACTGCTGGAGTAAAAACACATGTGACATGTAAACATGCCAGAAGAAGTGCAGGACAACTAATATTATTAGTATTTATTTTATTTATTTATACATACAAATGATTTATATATATATATATATATATTTTATATATATATATATATATATATATATATATATATATATATATAAATATATATATAAATCATTGAATCAGTGAGGTTTTTAAATAAGCTAGTAGTGGATTTCTACCTCACTTGCACATGCATTGTATTTTCTATCTACTTTTTCCTCTGACTTTTTCTTTTAAAATATGTGCAAATAAAGCATAAAACAAAGGAGCAGTGGTACTTAAAATGTGTTTACCAAGACTAGACAAGCAACAAATCAAAGCCAAGTGAGGAGTAGGATCTGGCCTCCATCACTTAAACTTTTGGAGCGTAGTAGCGCCTTATGTTTCCCAGGCAGTAAAATATGCAGCATGTGTACAGACCCTTATAGTTTATAGTATGACATTGCACCTGCTGCATTTCCACAGACACTGATGTCCTTCACTGAACATATTACATACATACATACATACATACATACAAACATACATACATACATACATACATACATACATACATACATACATACATACATACATACATACATACATACATAAACAAAGTACATAACATGATCTGAATAATCGGTCATCCCTCCACTCTGGTCCAGATTTAAATATATCAACAGATTTTGGATGGATTACCTTTAAATTTTGCACAGACATTCATGGTGTACTCCTTATCAAATCCAGCCTAAATAAGATAAGTAGCATACAGTAATTAAGTATAGCATATGCGTAAAAAAGTCAGGTAAAAAGTGACCTGTTTTATAAATATTTGCACTGCTCCACAGTTTAATTGCAGAGGTGCCTTGTTGAACATGAATAATACTCAAAACCTTTAAGCTATTTCACTACAACTTGCGACACTACCATACCACAGAAGGATAACATGGCAGTTTTGCAAATTGACTTAATGCAACACAAGAAACTAAAGGATTCCTCCTCAAAGTCGGTTGTTCTCTTGTTAAATGACTCACTGTCATCTCACGCACACAGCACCCCTAGTCATCTGGACCCTAAGCGTTCATCAGTCATCACTGCGAGGAACTGTTTTTCCTTCCTTAATATGAGGTACAACTCAAGTAAAAGCCTGCATAGAGTTTATTTAGCCAACAATAACCAAACACAGACCATCTGGAGGGCTGGTATGCTGTTTTTCCATGCCAATGAAAACATGTTTAAAATGATCAACATGAAAGACTTGCATTATTTCAGAAGGAATTACTCTTGATAAGAGTTTGAACTATTAGCTTCTGTCCTTCTGTCCTATAACTAAGTCCTAGTATTTTCAACGGTACATGATTTACTGAGTGGCCCGTCCAGTTTTTTGCTTGATTTCGTTTCAGATGGTGAAAATTCAACATGCCTCTTTCAGTCCTGTTGCTGCTTGTACAGTAGATTATATAAAACAAGCACAACTTTAAAAGCGCCCTGTTTAGTTTAGCTTAGTTTAGTTAACTGAGGCCCTTTAAAAGTGTTTATATCATTTAGAAAGTCAACAAATGGGGTCGACAGATGGTCAGCGTAGTTAGAAACGTGAGAGTGTCTCAGAATAGCTCACGGCCTGCTTCCACTGGCCCTCATGCATTGGGGCTTGAGCAATCGAGCCTGACGTGAGGGTTTTCCATCAGCAGCGCCAGCGAGCATGCAGCTCCAGTTGACACAACAGCAGCCCAGCAGCCCCCTGCTGTGACGCAAGCCTCAGTACTGTTAGCTGAGAGAAGGGTGGGGCAGGGGCGCACAATCCCCCTCCACCCTTGAGGATGCAGCCGAGCAACCAGCTGGTTTCCATTAGCATACCTCTTCTGGGGAATGGGAGGACAGGCTCATGTGGGCAGACACATGAGGAAGATAAATGTTGCGATTGGTCAAGCAGACTAGACCCATTTCAGAGCGGAGTCAGATCACCTCTGATTATGGTGATTCTTTAGCTCTTCTCAACAGTTCAAACATGATGATGAAGACTCATAGCAGCTCGAAGGTCATAATCTTTGTCCCTTTAACTTTTCATACATATTTGAGGCCATTGAGCCTGTAAATAGTTTGGTAAAGTTGTAATTTGGACTCATATTACCGTCCTTTGTTCAGATTTTCGTAACTTTGGGAATCTCACCTCTTCTTTTAGCAGCAGAGCAGGTGGAATTTGCGGCCACATATAGAATAAATATAATAATTCACACAGCTGGAGTGGCAACCATGCTTGCATTTAACACCTCAGCCAAGCCAATCCAAATACTCCCACTGACGAAAGACGTAATGTTATCCATGCCATCTGTAAACTGAAATACTTACATTTAGAGTTAAAGGAATAGTTCCACATTTTCAAAAACAAACTTCACACTTCACTTTTATTTGGCAGAGAATTAGATGAGAAAACCGATACCATTCTCATATCCTTTAATAAGCTGGAGCCAGGAGACAGTAAACTTAGCTTGGCATAAACACTGGAAACAGAGGGAAACAACTGGCTTTGTTCGAAGGCAAAAAGAAAACCCCCATTCAGCACCTTTAAAGGCCACTTAAAGAAGGCTGCAGGAATTAGTCCGAAAACCTGGAAATGTGTTAGCATTTTTTGCAGTTTCCTGCCAATGGGTTTTTTGAATGGTTTTCTGGTAAGATGCCTGAAATAATGTCTGTGCTTAACACAAGCTTAAGAGATTTTCATGTTTGGTTTCACAACATAAAATACATCAGTAAATATCCCACCCATGAATTCTGGAGCATGTACGTGTCTTAAAAAAGATGGTTGCTAACACGTGGCTCAATGCTACAAACGTTACCACGCCAAACACGTGAAATCAGTCGGAAGCTAGTGGTGGTGACGTTGAACTCATGCAACCGTGGTGTACTGTGGTAAATTTAGAGCCTAATATTAGCTTTTTACTTTCAGGAAGTTACTGCAAAGACTGAGAAAAGACTTCGGTACATAACCCCTCGTAAATCTACAACGTTTCCTAAAATTTCCCCAAAAAGAACTATTCCTTATTTCATCCAGCAACATTAGTGCCTTAAGCTGCGACATACAGCTACCTCCTGAAGTCGCATCTGGCCTGATGGATGGCACTTAAAGTATAAGTGTGTTTATCTCACAGCTAGAGAGATGCCACAGATATGTGGCAGCTACGAGCTAAGATGGAGTGATAATCGTTCGCCCACCCACAAACCGAAAGATGTTTGATTCAAGTGTTGAAATGTCCCATTTGCTTTGGGCAGAAACACTGCCTTACATGACTTAACCTCCTGTTGATGTTCTGTTTGTTGAAATTAAGACAAAGAGAAGTGAAACTTAGATTTGAAACGTTAGATTCTTCTGTCCAGGTTTGCTGAAGAGCCTGGATAAACAGACGCACCAGACGTCACTGAATATATCTTGATAAATGTGATGGGTATGTTCTGCAACTGCTCTGTGTCAACCGCTCAGACTCTTACAGTCTGAGCGGTTGAAGGAAGGGAGGCAGGCGTCGTAATGACAGCCCCCCTCAGTCAGCAGCTCAGCCTCCCACAGTGAAAGTGCCTGGAGAGCACAGTTTTGAATGCCAGTGAAATTCACAGGCCTGCAGTGGGCCTCCACATTAGAGGAGGTGAAACATGGATGGTGCCCTCAGGACTTGGTCCCTCTCTGAGACTACACGCTTAAATCACCAGAGGAACACAATAGAGAGACTATGTGATGACAAAGAAGACTCTGTTTCCTGTTTCTGTCAATTTCTGCAGATGCACACTTGAGCAGCATGGTTTCACGAATCATCAAGCGAATGACTGTTACCTTTAACCTAACTCAGCAGGGCGACATAAAGAGCTTCCCAGCAGATGCCTGCTCATCTGTAGCCTTCAGCTGCAACAGGCAGCCCCCGCACCACTATATCCCTATACATGTGATGGCCTTTAATTTAGCCTGACATTTTTAATTTTCCTCGTGTTTTGATCTGTTTAAACATTTTAGCAGGAAATGTACGGACTTTGATGCTCCATCCAAAAGCCACATAAACAGATAAGAAAGAAAAACAAACCACATGAGCAAATAACTCATATCACACATCAACACTGCAGGGCAAGAGTGCTCAAGGTTATGAGAAAGCAGCAGAGAGATCAGCTGAGGACATGAGCAGCACACAGACAACCTAACACAAACACAGACCAGAGAATCCAACCCTACCTTAACGTAGGCAGTGTAGCGTTGGCACTCCTCCCTGTTGATTTCCAAGCTGAGCTGCTGGCTCATCTGGCTGATCTGAGATCCGCTTTGAGTGAAGTAGACCCGGGAAGGCTGGTTCTTCTGCCGCTTATCCACATCAGCTGTCAAGTTATACAGCAACTCTGAGAAGACACAGAAACACTGTTACGCATTACATCAACTGACAGCGGCGGTTCTTTGGGTAAAGATAATCTGGAGGGGAACTTAAAGTATGCAGGGTTTGGTTTTTCTTGGTCATAAAAACATGGTTAAAAATGAATTATCGGTTATTGCAGTGAAATGAATGTGAGTCAGAAGATTCCCATCGTCCCTCTGACATGTTTGACATTTCCTGGTCAAATCATCTGATATTACTTTAAGTTGACAAGAGCCCTTTGTCCCATGTTGTGTAATGGAAACAGTGCTAATTTCAGTAGGTTTATAGTCGTTGACTTGCTACTTGGTTTGCTATTATAAATTATATTATATTATAAACACTGACTTTTAAATTTCATCTAGACGCAAAAAAATTCAAATTATTTTTTTCACACATCTTTCATCTAGCTAACAAAGATGTTATTTATTCATGCTCAGGCTGAATTCATATAAACAGCCTTTTTGTGCCGATATTTTCATAGCTTCAGTGAGCAGCATTAAAATATTAAAGCTTCGTTAAAATGCTCGTTTTAAGGGATTTCATACTTGTATTTCCGGTGGGGCGATGCAGTGAGCAGCATGAATTGTGAAGGGGCCAGCCAGCTCCATGCACTAACGGCATAACACACCGTAATATATATTATAAACTGTGTTTATCTTGATTAAAATTGCCTAAAAACGACACCAGGCTGCTACAGTAGTAATCACACAGACCTCTACACACATCAGACTGCTTGGTTATGACGTGCCTCAGCCACATGTCCTTGTTCTTAGCTGAGACAGACAGCTCAGTGCTGCAGTGTTTTAGTGGAATTAATAAATTAGCAGCTATCGGACTTCCTTTGCTCAGAACATAGCAGTGAAGAGAAGGAGAGAAAAGCAACTATAAATGACAGCAAAAAAAGACTCTCACACTGTGCTGAAATGGACACACTGAGCTGCAACACATGGCTTTTAGTTTACACTAACTACTACACTTACAGGCATTTTTTTCTAAGAATTCTATAATATTAAAGTTTGAAAAAACAAATATCTAAATCCCAAAATTGAAAACTGAATACCTACCCAAGAATGAATATCTGAATTGTTAAATATTTAGGTCCAACCCTAATACTTTCACATTTGTTTATTTGGCACCTCAAACTACATTATAATAAAAAAACACATGAAAATCTCCATCTTTACAATATGTGACCTTTAACGAAAAAAGGAAGTAATTTCCCATCTGGTGGGGCAGAGGTAGTATTACCGTGAAAGGAAACATTTCAATAATAACTTTCCTGCTGGTTCCACCCCTGGCCTTAGTGACATCAGACACAGAACAACTTCAAATCTATCTTCAATTGAGAAATAAAAAGCATGAAGCAAGCATTACCAATATTTCCGAGAAAACCATATAAGGGCCTCTGACCGTTTAAAATCCATTCGTCTGAATGAATCAGCCTCAGTCTAGTAATTGCTTCAAGAGGGTGTCACACTGGTAAAACAGTGGGAAGGGTGGCAAACACACCCCAGTTGGACCAAAGCCTACTGTTTTCTCCTTTCAACAGAGGGAACGCCATGAGCTCACTCTAGAGGAGGCAAAGGAAGGTTTCATTACGGGAGTCACCAAACACGGAGTGCTACACTTTCCATGATGTTCGCCAGACAGCTAAACAGAGAGGCTTTATTATTGCGAGCCAGGACATAGTCATTATGTAACGACATAGCTCCTGTTCCCCTGGGGGGGTGGAGGACCACACCCAAACACTGGAACAGGACTACACCTCAGCACTCAACAGGCACCGCACCCAACAGTCAGTTGACAAATAAAGGCTGAAGGGTAAACCCTTGGCCAAACGCACTGACAGGCCGAAGACTAACCACAACGACCGCCTCAAAGCGTGGGGAGAATTGTTCAGCATGATCATGTTTACACATTTTCCCCATTCAAATAAGCAACAAAAGTTCATGGTCTATCAATATGCTGTAGGCCTACGCCAAAAGGTACAGTACAGTTGTCGTTCTTACGTTTCTCGTTGTACAAATAGGATACACAACATATGAATTACTAAGTTTAAGAGGTGTGGGTAAGTGTTTTGTTTTTTAACTTTGAAGAGGGACAGGCTAGCTGCTTCCCTTGCTTCAAGTCTTTATACTAAGCTAAGTTAAGCTAATCACCTCCTGGCCTTCACTCTGTACTTAGTACACAGACACAAGTGGTCAATCTTGCAGTCTTGGAACCCATCGGCATACATATGCAAATATCTGCATATAGAGATGATCAATATTGTATCTCTCTGCAAGAAAGTTCATAAGCATGGACGTATCAAACTATCCTGTTAAGCTATAAAAACTAAATTATGTTCAAGTATTCTACATTCTACAAGGCGTATAAACTCAGTCGTATTATTTTTAATATATTCTCTATTTAGTTATCTCACTCTTTTGTATTGTGGAAATATGTTTTTCTGTGTGTGCAAGTAATATCAGTCAGACTGGGGGACAAAAGGGGACTAAGTATACGGGGAACACAAAGACACTATAATGAATAGCGATGGATATGGGTATGGACCATAGAGAATTCCTGTGCACAGGTTCCAGGATTTTGTGCTACACCCCTTGTCGCAGGTGGTTGAATGTCCTTTTCCAGTGTGGTCTTAAAACTTTTGTGACGGTTCTCTTGTGGGCATTTGTCCTCACCTATCTGTCCAGGCAGCTGTCTACCCCAGAAGCGCATGCAGACGGTGACGTTGAAGCAGTTCAGGTTCTGGTGGCCCTCGTGGCACTGCGGCACCGAGATGTTGATGGAGACGGGCAGAAAGATGGAGACATCCACCGTAATGACAGGCCTAGTCCTACAACCACAGGAGCACATTATAAAAGAAGGACTGGACATTAAAACCACTCCGAAGTAGAAAAAACAAATAAGCTACTCCAGTCACAGAGAACGATCTGGTTACTCACCTCAGCAACACCACATTATCTGACATGAAAGCTCCAATAGTGACATCTGCAACAAAAACATAAACATGATTGATTTGGAAAGCCATAACGAGGATATAACATTAATGCAACATCTGCTGACAGCACTCATTACACCTGCAAATCCAAAACAATGCTCAGAGGTCTTTAACTTTCTTTAAATGTCTTTATGCTGCTAAGTCTGAATGTCAGCTGTGGAATGCAGTAAACAAGATGCCTCTATCACGAGTCTTTGCACTGCTACTGCAGAGAATGAAAGTCCAAAACATTTAGGGTGAAAAGAATTCATAATCTAATCCTATTTTAATGTTTTCATCTTATTCTCTTGATGTGGTTAAGTTTTTCCCTAGTCTGGTTTGATCTTACCTGCGTATCCATTGCCATCCATGTCCACATTGCCTGAGATTGACTGGCCAAACATCTGCAGACCAGGGTTTACATTGCGCCCAGACAGTTTCTGTAACAGATGATACAATCCTTCAAATAACATGTGAGCCAACATGGAAAAAAGAGCACATCATATGATTTGTTTTTGCTCTTTGTTTGTTTTTCGTAGACAAATGATGTTATAGTAAATAATACATTTGGTGGCTTAGCATTAAGACTGTAAACAGGAGAAAAGAGCTAGACTAGTTCTCAAGAGTTCCAAAATATATTTTTTGTAAACAAATGTTTAGTGTAAAAAGGAGGTTCATGCTCAAGTATTCCTTGACTAAAAGTGGCCAGGCATATTAAGGTCACAGCAATAAATAAATAGTTAAAGCACATAACTCCTTGTAGAACCAAAACTTGTCGCTATTACATTTAAGTTTTTGCATGTATGAAACAAACATGATAAAGGTTTTTAATTAGTGAGCTTTAGAAGTGCTGGGGGATTGTTTTAGCTTTGGCCAGAGTTGGCTGTTTTGCCGACGTTACAGAGGTATGGCTCTTTTCCTCTAGATTTTCCCAAAACATCAAACAGTTCCTTTAATATACTATATTAGAAGTAAATTTAATAGAGGAAGCCCCTAAGACTGATGCTGATGATGTCTACTGCATGTGGTGGTAAAGAGATATTTTGCTGATTTAAATCCAGCTCTCTGCCACTGGTCCGCTGTTTGTTCATCTGTACACACTGCCACGACACAGAGCTGGTGTGAAATCAGCAAAGTATTGCTATAAAATTGTAATTTTTAACATTGAAATACTTTAAACTAAAGCAGTAACTAAATTGAGGACCATACAAAACTGCTTGCTCCTCATTGAGAGCTACATGGGTTTTCCATGTATTTCCGAGGCTACCACCTGCGACTTTTACACATTACTCAGTGACTGTTGGGGAAGCTACATCTATAAATGAGGGAAAAGGGAATCACATAGGATATTACATACTTAGCCTACCATGGAAAAAAAAGAGAGTTCTTACCATGGAGTATTTCCTGATTATCCCTGTGGCATCCCCATGGTAGATATAAACTGCTCCTCCATAATCATCTTCTTTAGGTGCGCCTATGGCTACATCTGGAGAGGCAAATAGAGTAGAAATAAACTGTCTTGCTAAAAGATTGGCATAGAAATGAACAAGTATGTGAATGAGTGTGCACGTTTGTGAATGTGCACAAAAGCGTTTATTAACCCTGAGAAACAAGTTGTTACAATAATAGTCTTAATAGATAATTAAATGTTGTTAGTGGCCATTAAAACTTGTGCGACCTCTGAGAGAGTGGAAACAAGACTATAAAGCGCTGGCAAGAGCACTGAAACAATGTCTCCTTATCCCATTTCCACAGAAAGGCCATATATAAACTTTCTTTTTATAAACCAAAACACTTCCATGCCATGTGATGCAGCATACCAAAGCAGAAACGATAGAGTGGCACTTTTTTCAGTAAATTTCACACAACAATGAACTCATTATGTAGAAGTAGAGTTAAACAAGTAATTTGTTCTCAGTGAAACCAAATGTGCATTTTAATTTTTACAGTAGTTCTCTCAAATTAAGTACTGTAGTCGTGTGGTTGTAAATAATACACTGTCAGTCAGAGCAAGTCTGGCTCTTGACCCTGCGAGAGTGACGAGTTACAGGATGAGTTATGCTTCCCAGCTGCCATCTTTCTCCGCACACACGCGCACTTTGTGCCATGCTGCAAGCTGTGAGGCGTCTCTCACAAGGAGATGAAACCGGGAAGCAGCTTCCAGCCTAGAGTGTGAGACGGACGCCGAGTTGAGCCATTAGAGCCAAGCGGTTGCGAGTGCCAGGAAAACAGACAGCATAAAATGTATGTCTGTGTGGATGATTTGGTTTGTGTGTGGATGACTGTGTGCACACGAGGGTGAAAGAAGGCGATCGTTTCTAAGATCTCCTTCCTTGCAGGGTAATCCAAACAAAATGTCTGTGAAAATGACGGGTTTTGTTGCACCTACTGAGAATCTCGACCAGCCAACACTTGCTTGTGGGGAATATAAACTGCGTGACTTTATTACTCGCCAGATGACAGAGGAAATAGCTTTGTTGCATGACTACAGCAGAATGTCACACTAATAGCACCAACTTAATGAAAAGTGTTTGCTATTGCCTGGATTATAGATTCATAGACCACTGGAGGACCATTACAAGATTTATATTTATATAAAAACACAACCTCCATTTAAGTTAGGACCTTTCAGCAGTGGATCCAGTGTTGCAAACAGTTTACATGCCCAGAGATAGTTTAGTGGTTTAAGGACAATACCACTGGTTTTGAATTTAAGGACTCTCTTGTTTCTGAGGCAGAGGAGGAAATGCATAGGTTTTGTTTTGATTGGTACTGCAGAATCCGATTCACAAGGAGCATTTTAAAAGACTTGCTGCTCTCAATCTATCACTACACATCAATGATTCAGCTTCAACAATAACAACAAAACATAATATGTTTTTAACCATATTATTGTAACTGTGTCAAGCAGTTTTTAAGTTGCAGCAAGTTTCACATCACAGTGAATTCAATTAAAAACAGTGGCTGCATGCAAATAAGGACATTGTGGCATGGATGTAGAAATGGTTAACACAACTGTGCAGCATAACTGATTTGTAAAAAGTATTGCAAAAATAGATAATTCCATGTCTTTATTGATTATAAAGCAGGTCTAAGTCCTGTATAGACACTGTGAAAGTATCAAAATGTTCAATCCACGGAGAAATGCACACAGTATTCGGAAATTGTGCCTTTAAAGGAGCCGTCAGGATTTCTGTACAGTTGTAATGTCACAACTATACTACACTCAACAAAAATATAAACGCAACACTTTTGTTTTTGCTCCAATTTTTCACGAGATGGACTTAAAGATCTAAAATTCATACCAGATACACAATATTACCATTTCTCTCAAACATTGTTCACAAATCTGTCTAAATGTGTGATAGTAAGCACTTCTGCTTTGCTGAGATAATCCATCCCACCTCACAGGTGTGCCACATCCAGATGCTGATCTGACATCATGATTAATGCACAGGTGTGCCTTGGACTGTCAACAATAAATTACTGAGAAAAATAATATAATAATATAACTTATAAAAACTTTTATGCCAACGTTGACGAGAAGTCCTGAATGTGCTCAGAATAATGCAGCGTTAGAACAGAGCAAATCTCATCTGCTGAAAAAGACCATGTGATATAAGAGCTTAAAAATGGCAAGTAAGTTAGTACACGTGCTGCTTAGTCAACACATAAAAATTTATTATTTAATTATTACAATGCTTTGTACTGACCTTGGTATCCATCGTCATCTATATCTCCAATTGCGGCAATGCATTCTCCAAAGTGTGCATTGAAAGCATTGTCACCGCTCAAAACACCTCCCTCCTCCATCACCCCCTGACAACAGAAGCCGGGAAGATAACAGTTGTTATAGTGAGCTGACAGAAGAAATAAGGACGGTCCTACAGCACGCTGCTGCAGTGGGATTATTGCAGCTCTCAGATAAAATCCTTTAGCCACGACTGTAGTTAGTTGGCTTTTATCCAAATCATTTGACAACCAAACAGACAGTCAACTTCCTCACAATAACTCATAAATACAATGTACAAACAGAAGCTCTAGTCATGGCCGCTTAAATAATTTCACAGCCGAGTCTCACAATGCTCCACTGTTTTATTCTAATATCATGATAACAAACATGGTCAGAAAGAAATCAAACATGGGCAAAGCTTAAAAATCAAAACTGCAGGCAATGATAACATTACAGAAACGGGCATGCTGTAGTCAAATAAATCTGCAAGTTATGTTCTCATGTTCCCCCACTGACACACCGATCCCACTCACATTGCCCTTGCTGATGTACACAGACACCTGGCCCTCATCCCGGAGCTGGCTGTGCATGGGTGCCCCCACCAGCAGGTCCGACAGGCCGTCCTGGTTCAGATCAACTGCACACAATGAGGAGCCAAAGTAAGAGCCCATCTGGAACCAAGCCGAGCCACAGAGCAATGGGTCAGATCACAAATACTTCTTCTTCTTCAGTTCATAGCATTGACATGTGATTCACGCTCTGACTGGATTTACTTCCCCTTATATATATCTATACCAACATTAAAGGAATATTTTTACTGCTTGGGTCTTAAAGCCACCCTTGACTTCCTTTCATTTACTCTAAATGGAAAGCATTAGCTACCTCCCGAACTTTGGTTTCTGGCAAGTGTGTTACTTCTTTAAATCGCTGTTGCCGTCTATAAAATGATATAAAATATGCAGTTCTGAAAAAAGCAATCAGAGTAGCGTGTCTGCAATGCATCACAAACAGCATGATCCCTGAGGTGGATTAGATTCAAATAAAATATGGTTGTATTGTACAACAGTCTCTACGCAAAATATGTTCTGTATAATGATTGTAACCTCTGGAAAAGTATAAGACCACATCGGAGCTCATACCATTTTCCCTGAGGCTTGAAAGCTCTTCACCAAAGACACACCGTCGATTTTGAAAATGTAAACCTGCGTGGGTGAAAAACAAATCAGTATAGCGAGCAACACGAGAGGATTTCAATTCAACAGCTGTAAATAAGACAAAAAAACTACTTTTCCACTGCCGCTGTGCTGAGGTGCCCCTGCGGCTATGTCTATCACATCAGGAGAGGAGAAGTGCCCTGCAGTCACAGCATAGCCTGAAGACACAGATGACAGTCAACTAATTTTTTCTCATTTTTTTACCATTCAACACACTCATTGTCATTAACAGACACTCACCAAGGTAGCTGTATCTGTGGGAGTCGATGTCTTCTTTATTCGGGCTGTAGAAGGTGTCAGAAGTCAGGTTGTACACCTTGATCGTCCCAGTCCAGTAGTATGACCCCGGTGCCCCCATCACCACCAGCTCCTGAATGAAAACACACACATTCATTCAGATGACTGTGATACACCAAACTATCTGCTCAGCTATAGCCTGCTGAAGAAGAGGGGGAAAAAAGAGAAAATGCTGCTGGGTAAACGTCTGGTTAACCAGCAGCCACAGACTGGTTTGTGCTATCTGCTCTCAACCACAAAGCCAGATGGCATGCCAGCTGAAGCTGCCTCCTTTGATGAGGACTTCAGAGCCCAAGCAAAAGAAAACTGACAGCTGTAAAATAAGTTGTTTCGCAGCTTTTTCTTGTGACGCTCTGCAGCTATTTAAGGGACCAGAACATGATGATTAGGATGCTCTGCTCAGCTGCACTAAAATAATTGTGTAAGAGCTCAGATTCCTGATTTTCACTACTGATTTTAGCCAAATGGGACACGATCTAAGATGATGTAAATGCATCCAAATCAATCAGACTGAACCACACAATCAGGACCTCACTCTGCAGTATATATCTGCTGTGCTGTGGTGTCAAACAACGGAGCACATCTGGTTCACACAAGGATAAGGTTGAACAGTTGGACATCTTTCCTTTAAATTTTTCACATTCTTTCAATGGGGGGTGGGGGGGTAGTTGAAATGCTTTGACAGATCAACAATGACATCCTCAGCCTGTGGAAAAACAAAAGTTGGATTCATTTGTCTTTGAATTTAAAACAGTAGGTCCATTGTGGGATAGTTTCTTTCCTGAAGCCAAAAGTCTTCTTGTTGTTATTTACAGCTTCCACATGATGCAGACTAAAAATTCCACTTACACGCTCCTCACCTGCAAAGTTCTTTCTAGCTTATGATGTGTGTTTTCATTCTGGGGTGCGTTACATAATGAAAAACATGATGCCATACAATGCTTTAAGTGTTCATCACAGCCATGAACAACATTTTCAAAGGCAATGTTCTAAAAGTTAGCAGGCAGATCATGTGAAATGACCTCATTTTAGTATCTGTGAAAGGAAAAAAACATTTTTTAAAGCACAGCCATGTGTGTGCATGCTGTATGAGCATGCGTCTTTATTAATGTAAGTATGTAATTGTAGAGTAAGGCTGATTTTAATGATTTTGTTCTTTATCCATTAATCTCTCATTTATTCTTCTCAGAATATAGTGAAAAATGAGAGAGGATGTCTCAAAGGTCTTTTTTTGTCAGACCAACAGTACAAAACCTGAACATATTCAGTTTACTCTGATAAAAAACAGAGTAAAGCAACAAATCATCACATTGGAGAATGGTAAAATGGGCACCTTTCTAGTGTTCCAGTCACTCAAAGCGCTTTTATACTACTTGCCACATTCAACATTCCTTTTACTCACAACAGCTGTCTATTATTTTTCTGTTGATTGGTTAACAGAGGTTTGCATCTTGAGATTCTCACCAGGCCAACTAGAAATATAAAATAATGCTATTTAGCAGAGGTAAAATAAATACTACTCATATTACATGATCTTTTCAACAGACTCTTTCTCACCAATGAGAATGGTTTCACCCCTGAGGGCACAGCTGTGCTCCAAGGACACATTTTAAGTCACATACAGTCCACTGTACTTTACTGTATGTCCCAAATTGAGCGTAACTGTAATTCAAGACTTGAAAAGGGCCTTTGCAGGACATGCTGCTCACGGGCAACATCAGGAAAGAATTATATTTCCTTATGTAAAGAAAACTAAATGTCCAACCTAACTAGTCAAATATACATTTTCAAATGAAAATGAATTCCCATGTGCACATTTTTTCCTGTTAAACTACATTTTTGCTCAAATGCACTTATACGTTCAATCTATTTGCACCAGAGTCACATTTCCTTTTTTACAGATAAATGTGATGGACCAAAAGATATTTGTAAGATACAAAAGGTACTGTGCAACCAAGGAAGACAAAAACAGTAGCGCGTCTATGCTACAGAGAAAAGGAAACTTGTGTTTTCTAAAAGGTTTTATCTTGTGGAACCACACCGGGTCAAGTGAGGCCACTGAACCCTTTCCTCCACTATCTTCCTATGGAAACATAAGCTAACAGCTATCAGCAGCTGCTTTGATACAAATACTCATGTATATCTGACTCAATTTTCCACATCATTTGACATTTTAAACAACTCGGGGGGAACATTCCCCTCAGCCCAATATATATAACGTCTCTGCTAACTATCTACCAGAGAGTCAAAGTAAACACAGAGTGAGGAAGAAAAGAGGCATGTGGTTGTGTTAACGGAAATCTGACATTAAATGAGAAAATTAGTCCCCTGAAAAGATAAAAAAGGACATTTACATAGCCCCTGTCTACCTCACTGGGCAATGCTTTACAGTTTGCCTCTCACTTGACCCATTCACACATTCAAACATACTCACATACACGCGCGCGCGCGCGCGCGCGCACACACACACACACACACACACACACACACACACACACACACACACACACACACACACACAGACACACAGACACACAGACACACACCAATGGTTGTGAAAATGCCATGCAAAGTGAAGGCCTGCCCGCCCATTGGGATCAACTTGGGTCTTGGATTGATCCGCCAACCTTGTGATTGATGAATGACCCGCTGTACCACATCCGCCGCCAAAAAAAACAAAACAAAAAAAGAGGAAGACAGTGGACGATAACTAAATGTTTCTGTTACTATGTTACATGGAAAGAATGCAAATTGCTATTACATTTGAAAATATGCTCTGTTTACCAAACAGTGAATTAACTGATGAAGCTTCGCGAGTGTCAAGACAACTATCTCTATGTTAGACTAACAGAAGGAGAGCATGACATGGATTAAGAAGATGAACAAGCACTGTTACTGACCTCCGTAAAAACTCCCGCTATCCCGGCTTGGCACGAGCCATGCTCTTCTCCATACTTCTGCTTATAGTCTGTAAGAAAAAACAAACCACAAATTATTTCACTGTGTGCTCGAGCCAGCGTTTACTGGAGTTTTTCCTGCATTCCATATGGAGCTAGTCAAAGTCCCAGTCCCATCCACGAGGAGTCTGGAGCCAGAAAAGCAGACTGGGAGAAGGGGTACAACACCACATTCAACAAGAAGACCTCTTTACTTGGAGGGGGGGACACAATGCTCTCGGGTTACAAAAATATTAAGGTTGGATCCTGTAGAATGCTCTGTAAGTACGGTCCCATGCAAAGTCTGTCTGGCTTCTCCTCAACTGTTGGCAACAAGAGTTACGGAAGGAAGTGAAATCCTGACCTGAGAGCACAATTAAGGTTTAAAACGGGCTTTGATAAATAGCTCTGAGTCACATACCAAAACATATGAGGAACACATTTTGCACGAGTGACCTTTTTTATACAGCGCATTCTTTTTTTTAAAGGAACTTGATTTTTTAGTTTTGTAGATTGTGCGCAAACGGATTTGATTTACTACAATCATAACAAAAATCGGATTTCTCTACCTTGCAAATCTTTCTTGAAAAGCACCTGATTTCTGTTAAAAACAAAAGCCTAAATCTGTGCTTTGAAAAAAAGTCAGCATAATTACACCTCAGTGAAAATGTTTTTCTTTTGCAAAAAAGGTGCACAGGGAATACAAACTCTCCGCGCATTGGACAAATGCTCATATATTCGGTTTTAACAAACCCTTAAATGCCAAGGTACTCGGATGTGTTGGACTGAGGAGAAGAGATCACACTTCAAGGCTCTCCTGCTACTAGTCTTCAGTGCCAGAGCACTAATCAGAGGCCAGAAGCACATGATGGTGCTGGCTACAGAGATCACGTATCATGATAAAAATGTAACCGCAGAAGAGGATAAACAGACTGATTTCTTCCTTTTTTTTCTTATGAAATAAATCTTCAGGCTTTTAATCATCAATCTGAGAAGAAAGATTACCCTTCAGCTGCTCACAACTCATGTCCACACTCAGGCTATAACCTGGGTCTTTGTTTGGATTTAAAGGTCCCATATTGTAAAATGGAGATTTCCATGTCGTTCTTTCATTTTAAAGCAGGTCGAGGTGCTATATAAATACTGTGAAAGTATTCAAATCCTTAATCCACAGAGAAATGCACACGTATCCAAAAACTGTGCCCTTAAATGAGCCGCCAGGATTTCCGTAAAGTTTTGATGTCACAACTATACTAGACATACTACACATGGCTTAATGCACTTATTGTAAGTCACTTTGGATAAAAGCTTCATCTAAATTAATGTGATGTGAAATGGCTACTACAGTGCCATTACAGTCATTCCCCGGCTGCATTGACAGTGCAGAGACGCCGAGAACGCAGATGTGGAAGACCCGGAAATGCAGACCAATCAGAGCAGACTGGGGTTTTTCTGGAAGGGATCTTAAAGAGACAGGTTCTAAAACGGAGCGGTGTATACAAGTATATTCAGACAGACAGTATAAGAAAAATAATGTGTTCTTGAACATTAAAACCTGTTCTAGTAGAAACCCAAAATACAAGTTTGAACCTGAAAATGAGCATATAATGGGACTTGTAAGCGGTAAAGTAAATATGGGTTAAAATGAAAGATCCTGATAATTTGTGCCTCACTGTACCTTCATAACAAGGGATGAGCGGCTTGGTTGTGCCCTGAAGACTGGGAGGAATAATAGAGCAATACCCGTGTGGAAGGATGTGCTCGTAGTAGACGTTTTTCCAGCGGTGAGCACAGGCCTGCGAGAGAAAAGCAGGAAGGAAAAAACAGATTCAGACACATGGTCATGTTGTAAACACAAACACCTCAGACTGCAGCCAGGCGTTCCTCCACCATGCTGATTGTTTAAGCCCCTTCCTCACTGTACTGGAGTCAGAGCGTCTCTGTGGCTGTCAAATGATTGTCAATGAGAGGGGGAAATAAAGCCCATCCACAACCCCCGGCCATAACAGCCATGGTCTGTGGTGTGAATATCTCAGCTACAGCGTGGGATCTGTGTTCCCTTAGCAGCATTTAATGTGCAGCGAGAAAATCTTCCCATCAACATTTGTGTTTTAAAAGTTTCAGAGCAGCTCCTGCGGGCCTTACGGGGCAGATGGAGAAGCCCAAAGTTCAGACAGGGGTCAAAAGACAGAGAACAAACTCCTACTTTATTATGCTGCTATTGAAACAGGAGGTATATTTCTAAAACTGACAGCCAGTAATTCTCAAAACAATATTTTGCCGCTGTGTTTTTCAAAATAGAACATTCCACAGATCGATAAGTAAACAGGATAGTATAGACTCAATTTCAAACTCTGCACAAATAAGGCCACATAAATGTGTAAATGTGGTAATGGTTTAGTACCCCGGGGGGATGGTGGTGGAGCTCCTGCGGCTCTGGGGACAGATCTGGACGCCTCTGCGCAGACAAAGTTCACTTCATTTCCCCTTGCACTGTTTAACTCCCCAGGCCCACCTCCCCAAGCACGCTCACATGTAGCCAATCTAAATGAATATAAGAGTTCGGCAGGGTGTGGGCGCAACAGAGAGCGTCAGATGTCTGTCTGGAACCAAGACAGTGTGTTAAGAAACACTTGTGCTTCAAAGGAAGGCTTGGGCAACAGCAGTAGCCATACAAGCATAAACCCAACCTCTTGAGTAGAAGCAGATTCTTTGAAAAATCAGCTGACATAAACACAGTAAAACGCAGCTGACAAGTTTTGCCGAAGCAGCAGATAATGCTTTTTCTGTGTCTGCACTGTTGTGCTGTTCCCGTTCAGTTGAAAGCCCTCGCTGGTGGTCACAAACAAGAGCTTTTTACTGAAAGCGCAGATGAAATCACCACTGTACACATCTGCCAGGCAGCCGTTTCCCTCCCGGTGCACAGAGAAAAACGTGAGTTAATTCAGATGAGATTAGAAAAAAAGGCGCATGTGCACTGGAAAGTTACAACCTTTCTTTTATCAAATCATAAGAGCGTGCAGCTAAAAGCATGTTGTTATACAACTCTACACTCAAGTTCCCAAGACTGACAAGTCCAAGAACTCATCAAATTTTTTGGTCATGGTTTGAAAGTCAAACCAATACATTCCACTGAGGTATAAAAAAAAATAAATCTTCCAAAGACAAACATATTGAAAGGGACAGAGGTTTGAGAGGGCCAGTTATCTGGACGTGTGTATGAGGAAGAATTCTTGACTCCCATAGGAGAAGGTCAATCAGCAACAGGTATTCAAACACACACCTGTCCTGAGTGTTTCAATAGCTGTCAAATCCACCAGTCATCTTCAAACCGTACTGAGCTACTGCTGGTTCCTACTTCGCCACCCACCGCAGGAGACGGGGGTTAACGTGTAATGAAGGACTGCCCTCGGATGGGACCACCGCAGAGGGAGCTGAAGTTTAAACAAACTCTGCCAGGTGCCCTATGATCTCTGTGCAAACACCCAGCCAAGCACCTCTGGGATTAGCACCACTAGTTAGTCTTCTAGTTTCTCTAAATCCCTCTCTCAGGATCTTTTTTTTTTTATAAACATCATTCTACTTTTGACAAACTTTGTTCCACTCACTCTTCAAGCTCCAAACACAAGCTAGATGTTTCGCGGTATTATGTAACCACACAGCAGTTTCCAAATCTGTCTGACTTTAGTTGTTACGCCAGCAAAAAAAGAAATTGAAGTTCAATATTTGACTTGTGAGAGTCATGCTTGTGAGCATGAAACATAGGAGGGAAGGAAAGGCCTATTTGCTCCAGTAAAAGAGGGATGTGATGTTGAGACCAGCTGTGGTTTTACAGTGCGGTTCATGGGTTGACATTACTAACAATGATGTCCGTATAATCAGGTCTGTTTTTTGTTTTTTGTTTTTTTTACAAGTGTACATGTGTCACATTAAACAATTTAGTGACGGGACTGCGGTGTTGCGTCCCCGAACTCACCAGTATTTTGCCGCTGGCTTTGTCCTGGCGGGCCAGGCTGACCCCCATCCACTCATCGTCCCTGTCTCCTTGGCATGTCTTCCCACAAGACTCTCTCGGCCTGTTTCCTGAAAGACAATGAAAGCAGTTTCGGCAGACGTTTTGTCACCAGGATGGAGGATGTCTTGGAGCAAGTCGTTTTTTTTTTTAACTCGTCAGCTTTTTGAGTTCTGGGTTTTAGTCTTTGTTTCTGCTGAATGTGCGTGGGATGTTTACGAGCGTTTCAAATGCTGTAGATCAAACCTCAAAAAAGGGTGTGCAGCTGATACAGTCATAGTTTAAGTCACCTTGACTCAAAGAAAAACAGTGTCATCATCCCATTTAGGACAGCCCAATCACTCTGATTTGACGTTGATATAAATATTAATAATTGACTATTAATCTAACAATATAAAGGCTGACATTTCATTATAAACATTAACTTGTTACACAGCTTTGTTGAATACTCAATTCCGATTGGTCGATTACGGCATTCTACAGTCTGTTATTTCTGCTATAGATACACTTCTGATAAAAGACCATTTTTAGATCAATATTTCGTGTTAAATTATGGTTTTCCTTAGTAAGTAGCTGGGTAATAAGCAGGGTAATAAAGAGCAAGCCGTTCCCTCTACATTTTCATTTCCATACACATAGTCTAGCATATTAATATGTTTTTATATGGATTTCTTTAGGGCTGAAAGTAATGATTGTTTTCATGGTTGAGTAATCTGAATCGATGAACTGTTTGGTCGATAAAACAGATGAAAACGATGAAAAATGTCCTTCACAATTTCCCTTCAGCCCAAGGAAATGTCATCAAATTTCAAAAGTGCACATACAAATCTAAAAGGCTAAACAATGTACATTGTATATTACTTTGTAATGACTTTGAACCTGGAGCACTTTATGAAGACCATACATCATAAAAATGATTAAGAACATAAATGCAGTGAAAGTAAAATGAACAGAAATGTGCACAATTATGAGAATAAAGACAAAAAAAGAGAAAGATCTTAGACACCACTACAACTTTTCTTTGTCAGAGTCCAAATCTTCCCTTTCCCGAATTTGATTCTCTTTCTCCCTGCAGACAATTGATTCAGCACAAAGGCATGTAAGTAGCTGTGAGTGTCTCTCTGTGTGTTGGGAGCTCCCAGAGGCCCGTTAGAGTCCAGCTCCGCTGGTCTATGTGGCTCACTGAGCACCAGGCAGCACACACTCACAGTAATCATGTGTGTTGTTTTTGCTGGTGACACATTGACTGAGCACAGGGTTAATGTTAAAGCCATGCCTGGTGCACCGGCTTTCTTGACCACAAGAAAAGGGCCCAGTCTGGAGAGCTCAACTTTTTTGGCTCACGTGCTTGGAAAATATTAGCAGAAGCATAAATCATGTTTATCAAAAAATATTTATGGACCTCTGCACACAGAACCTTCTTGTGTTCTGCAGCAGGTTTAAACTAAAAAAAAACAACTGCAGCACTGTTAAGAGTAGTATAAGGCTGCATTATTCTGATAAAACAAAACAGATGCTTGGGGGGGAGTGTAGGCAAAGAGGGGACAAGGAAAAGCTGCAGGAAAGCTGCGTGTCCGGATAGTGACCTGGATCTGTGACATGACTATTAATTTCTGAACTGAGCAGTTTGTGTGTGTGTGTGTGTGTGTGTGTGTGTGTGTGTGTGTGTGTGTGTGTGTGTGTTAGTGTGTGTGTGTGTGTGTTGCCATAAGGGTCCAGTTAGTGTGTGTCATTACATGCTCTCATATTTATGCTGCAGGTAGGGGTGACTGACCTCTTCCCAGATCCATCTCTGTGCAGCGGCGTTCTGGGTTGCTGTGAACTCGACACTTATAAACTGCTCCAGGAGCGTGCACAGAGCTACTGTAGGTTGAGTTTGCCTTTGGAGCCCCAACTATTACCCTGCAGACATGAGGAGAGAGGATGGGACCAACACTCTACAGTATGTTTAGTCTGTACCACTGAAACTTTTAAATAAATTAAAAATATATATATTGCCAGCAACAAAAAAACATGTACAGTACACATACTGTATACTGTAAATGGTTTTTAATGAGTCATAATAAGAGTTGTTATTCACTGGGTGTGGATGCAGCCTGCGCTCTAGAAACACAAACATTTGCTTGAAAAGTACAAATTCATTGCATCAGTGGCAGAAAATAAGAGCTTTTCCAGGAACAGTACATGGAACTCACCAGCGTGTGTTGTCATGATAATGCTCCAGCACAGAATAGCCAAAAAAACTAGAATTTGGTCCGCGGAACACCAAAGGATGTTCTAAGTCTATATTGTAAGAATGAGCCACTGAAATAGAGAGATAGACATAAAAAACATGTTGTATTCCCGTTTTGTGTCTCCGAAGTGGAGCCATCCCTTTGCGCATCATGCGTAATAACGCGGCGAAAGTGTCCAAAAAAGAAGAAAAAAGGGAAAAGAAACAAGAAAGAGAAATTGCCAACTCTTCAGTGGTCAAAGCTGTTACAAAACTATCTTTCAGTCGTTTTTTCCTGATCTAGCGCAGCATGTACGCGGTGATGACATGGGGAAAAGCTTGAGGAGGAAAGTTAACGGTCCGGTAAATAACGGTGCGTCAGCTTCTCTCCATTCTGTGTCAATCTGAGAAAGTTGTTGCTCGCAGGCTCCCTGTCGTGGAGATAAATGCGGCCACTGGTGTCAAGTTAAAGAGAGGTGAGCGGGATAAGACCGAATATAAAAAAGGTTTTACTCAAAAATAAAAGCCTCGCTGCTGGCTCAACCGCGTTTACAAGCCTTGACGGGCAGTGAGGAGTTTTAATCTGAAAGGTATAACCGGAAAGAGTGTTTCCATGCCGTTACACTGACACTGGTACCGCGGTCATGGAGAGACGCGGATGGTTTTGAGGCGCAAAGCATCACATTTCACCCGTGGGCTTTGGGGCTCCATTCACCTACAGTGAGAGCTGAGGGCGCACTGCTGCCATCTAACGTTTCTCGTCAGCATGTTTGAAAAAGCACAATTAGACAATGATATTAGCACAAAAAAGAACCCACTCAAGGGCTCTCTCTGATATGGTTTCTGGGAAAAAATAGTATTATAAAAATAAAACAAAGCAATGTCGACCAGCAGTCAACCGACGACATGTTAATTCCAAGGTTCAGTCTGAATACCTTTTAGAGTCCTGACAAAACATGGGTCGATTTACAAATTTAAAAGAGAGGAGCCTTAAAGGAGTCTGAATATTGTGTGGATGATGTCTTCCTTTCCAAGTATATCATAATATTCGGACCTGTGTACAGCAGTTTGTTCTCCACCTCTTTGATCTTTTTTCAAGATCATTTGTAACCAAATATTAGACAGATATTTTTTTGACAAAAATACTCATCCCTATTCAACAACTGCAGACAAATGTGGTCCCACGCAGAGGTAGGTTCAACATTATTAGAAATTTAAAGATGGATAAATGAAATTAGAGTTTGAGGCAATTAAGGCGTCACAAATTAAAATGTAAATATACTAAATGACTTTTAAGGCCTTATATTTATAATTAATAATTTGACAGGCGAGCGAAATGTTTACGTTTCAAGTTGAATTCCTCGTGTGAGCATACTTGACCAAAAAAAGTTTATTCCGATTCCTATTAAATGATGTTTGGTCTAATACATGCGTTTGTGTACTTTATATGGGAAACTCCTATTTGTTGAGGAGGAAAGCAATAAAGGTCAAAGGTTAACCTAGCTCAACTATGTGACCTTTTACATACAGGATCGTTAAAGTCCAGATTTCTTGGGATGTCTGCATTGCACACGTCTCTTTCAACAGGATGTTATCATACTTTATCCTCTGCTAAACAGGCGGAACAATGTAGAAGCAGGTAACAAGATAAGCTATTGGATTCAAGATACTGTATAATTAAAAGGAAAAAAACTAGACAAAAGGTGTTCTGTAAATACAATTTTATTTTAGTCTGAAAATGTATAGCAAGTCATATAGTGCCCTCTAGTTTTAATTATCATAGTACAATTTACAGTCTGTGTTTGTGTGTCTCTATATCAGTGTAGTGACAAAATATAAAGCATACAAAAGCTGTGTTAAACAAACAAGGTCCAGAGGCCAGTATATCTTTATGTGGTGCAAGTGCACAGTTAAAAGGGTTGTTTACAGTTTTACAGAGGAAGTGATTCAGACAACAGCACGACACAGAAACCCATAAATCAACTGACCTGTCAGCATCAGTACGTGATAATGATATCATTTATTGCACAAAGCCAATCTGTATGAACACATTCTAAAATAAAAAGGAAACATTTTACTTTATCTAAAACATAAATTAACAAACTTCACTTGGGAGTAAAACTAGATTTATGGAAGATTTGTGTTTCTGGCATAATAATTAATTCCCTCATACCGTATATTACTGATTTATTCACGCATTCTGCACACACACAGAAACACACACACGCACATACTTCTTCCCAAGTGTGTTCTCAAACACGCACACACACACACATTAAATGACAAATGCAGAGAAAAGGGCTTTATCAAATCCATGGTAGTCTTCCCCTTCAGCAGCAGCAGCAGATTTTCATCCATAAATACCTGAATCATTCACACGCTCATCGTAACCAGGGCTGTGGAGGGACAAATATGAAATGAAGTCAATTAATTGTGCAATCGACAATGAAGAATTGTCATATGTCATATGTAACATGTATATGAGCTTGTGAAAGTGTCCTCAACAGGTAACATCTGTAGATGCTTACAACTGCTTTTGAGTCTTCTTTATCCAAAACCTTTTGCGCTTGGTCTGGAGAAAACTTCAGCATGGAAGTAATCACTTTGGCCATCGTCTGTGGATGGACAGCAAATAAATAGATATAAAAAAACCTTATGAAACAGCTTTTTTCTTATAAAAAAATGTTTTTATATCTATGTTGCTAGTACACATTTTCAATATCACTTTCACAAACAGCACAACCCAAACAAATTGAGCTTGTTCAAGCCTAAAAAGACGACAACATTTTTTTTTTTTTTAAATGCAGGCCTATCTGCTAGGGTGCATGCATTTCCCCATAAACCCAAGGATAATCAGAAACAGGGCTGCTGTGTAGGAAACCAAACCGCTCGAATAACACTAAAAAAGGCCAGTATGTCTTAAATGGCAAATCTGCGTCATGCAAGATGCATGTGCTAGCAGGCAGCCTGGGGGACATCCTCCACACTGGGGAGGTCTGCCATGTTGCCATAAAGACTAACTGTTTGCTGAGCAGCTGGGAAAATCCCGCTGACTTTAGGACCATGTCAACAGCACGGTTAATTACGGACATCACTGTTAATTTTACCTAAGAAGACTGAACGCAACTTGACTTTTACATGGCATCCTTAACGATGCCGTGTTTTCTGTGGCGGACGGATGTCAGTGGGAATCCCGCTAAAAGAAAAAAACGGGATGGACTCTCTGATTCTCCAGTATCATTAGAAAAAAAATAATTAATAAATAAAAATGAAATGCATTGCAAACCTGCGGTCACATTCTAAAATATGATCTAACCATTTTAAAACAGTAGAATTATGATCTAATGAACAGCTTCATCAAACTTTTTTTTGATGATTTAATTCTATCATAAGTGGACGAATGAACACATTGTTCACATCGTATCACTCGGCGCCATCCATGCAACAACTGTAATTGGCACAGTTTCAGAGCTATAAGAGCAGTGATTGTGACTGGCTGAGAGTGCATTTATTAAATCACCACGAGCAATACAAAAGGGCCCGTGGGCTCACTTCTGCCAGTGTCAACCAACCATTTATCAAGATAGACAGGTATTAGATATCTCACATTCAGAAATATTAGAAAATAGGAACTAAAACAATAGAAAATGTAAGCATATGAGCAATGTTTCTAAATAATAATACTATAATAACATAAAAAGCATACTTTTGTTTCCCGTCCCATCATGTATTCAAACAACACCTTCCTCAGGTACTCCATCTCAGTAGGTTCGCTGCTGTTATATACAGGTTCTGTGGGGGGAAAAAAAGCAATAACAGCAATTTATGCCCCTCAGCTTCTATTACTTTGCTATGTGTGAATGCTGTTTTTAATGGGACCAGGATTATCTGGCAAAAGAAGTAATATATCTCAAGAGACTGCTTTCTGCTTGAAAACAGTAAAATAAATAAAACATTGCTATGAGTTCTAAACCTGGATGCCCTTCTTAAAACATTATAAATGTTTCTTGCATCATGTTTGTTAGTAACCATAAACAGAGCCACTTTCTACACAGGTATGGCTTTAAATTAAGCACTGACTATAAGCACAAGAAAACAAAAATGGCATGGCTCAGCATGAGCACATTAATACCACAAGAGTCGGAGGACGAACGTTTTACATCTAAGCCCAAAGCTATAACTATGAAGAGGGGAACCATATAGCACGGATAGAGCTGGTTACACTTAAGACTTCTGCTTCTACCACTGAAAAATCCCCATCAGGTCTCTAATATGGAACAACACCCACTTGCTCAGCTTATCTGGAATAATCATTCCGACGAGGCTAAATGTCCCTGCATGCACCAAGGAAGGCCGTGCAATTAAGAGGACAGGAAAAGGTGATAGAGAAGTCCAAACAACTCTTTGATCTCTTGTGTGAAGTAATGGGTCACCAATAAATCCTTCAGCCTTTGTCCTCCTGACCTTGTGTTGCCCCAGCGGAGCTGACCATCCCATTCCACGTGAAACCATATATAAACAGCCCTCCGATCGACCCTTTTATCTGAAACTAAAGCTCTGGGATTGAAGCAGTCACGACAAATTCATAATACATGGAAGACGCTTTCACTAATAAGTACTGTTATAGTACTGAGTAGGTACAGGTTGGATAAAGTATGTGTATTGTAGGTGTTTGTGCTGCAGGGTCCTGTGTGGGAAACGTCAAGACCAAAATCTGCTAAACCCATTAAATCCAACGATGGCTTCCTCACCGCCGCCCCCCCTTCTGACAGCAGATTCTCTTTATTAAACCAGCAGGGAAGCTCTAAGAAGAGGGTCAAATTCACTTAATCTCCCCCATCTCTCTCGCACGCACGCGCACACAGATGCACGCACACGCACACAATGTTAAGTTTATGATGCACTTGGGGTTACTGCATTGACATACAGTCAGCACCCAGAGGCTTTCCCTAACCTTACCACAAAGATTATATGTCTAACCCTAACCCTTACTCTAACCTTAACCATACCCTAATTATAACCGCAGTTCTCGTCTTAACCAATAAGCCTAAAATCATGCTTAGTTGGCTAAAATGCCCTCACAAGCAAACCAGACAACACACCCACACACACTACTCAGAATCTGCATTTCATCAGTGAAGAGAGAACATGAACACATGTAAAATATAATGATCGAAAGGCTACTCAAACCGTATGATGAAGCTTTAAATTTCCCAGAACATGGATTAATAGGGAAATATCAACTGTCCAAATGAATTTTGAATTTGAATCTGATCGACGTTCTTCGTCCGGGTTAGGGTTACGAATACGAATACTTTATTTTCCACAGTGTGAAAATTTGCCTTCAGTTCCGCCACAAGAATACAAAAATAGACCAGACATTAAAAACACAATATTCACACATAAAACAAACAGTTTGGACACAACATTTCATATAGAAGGACATAAATAAATGACTTAAAATAAATAAATAAAAAAGAAGGTGTGCTTGCTGTCCCAAAAAGAACGTGCATCCCTCTATATCACTGGTTCTCAAACTGTGGTACTTGCACCACTGGTGGTACTCAAGCCCTCTCTGGTGGTACTTGAAGGACTCTCCAAAATAAAAAAGGAAACATTAATTACTAAATTAATATAATACTAAGAAAATACTTAACTTAGATCCATGGTAATTTTAAATATGTTGGGTATTTCCTGTGATATTTTTGTTTCAATATCAGCCTGCTACGTAGTTATGCTCATGAGTTACGAGCGAAACCGTGATGGCAATATAGTGAGCAGAGGTAAAATGATCGGTTTGAAAACACTGACATCTCAGGTTTGATGCTGCCCTTTCATACAGCGTGGCTGTGGCTGCAGAAAGGTCCGCAATAAATGATCTTCTGATCAGGAATAAACCTTCCTGTCTGTAGCTGAATAGTGTCGGCCTACGCTACTGAATTTTAACATTGGTCTTAGTGGTGGTACTGAGAGAGCCTGATATTTGCTGAGTTGGTACGTAATGTACAAAATTTGAGAACCACTGCTCTATATCATTATTATTATTGTGTCCTGTGAATTTAGTGCCATTTAATAGTGTCCCAGCATTAGGGCCAAAGGATTTCTTTTAAACATTTCTATTTGCTGTTGGCACTCTATAACGGTAGAAGTTCTAATGATTTTAACATCTTTATTTCTACTTTGTTCCTCACACTGTGTAGGTGTCTTGGTGGCCTCCCTATAATTTGTGAAGCCATGTTTCCTATCCTCTGTAGGTTGTTCTTCCTTTGGATGTTGAGGTTTCCATACCACATGGTCATGTTGAAGGTTAGGACAACCTCCACTAAGCTTTTATATACTGTTTGCCAAAGGATTTCTTTAAAACATTTATATTTGCTGTTGGCACTCTATAACGCTTTCCTGCAGGTACAAGCTGTTGTTTGTAGGATTAGCCAGCTAGCTAGCGACATGAGAGAACCTTGGATAGAGTTAAGATAAGTGTGAGATATAATAGGACACAGCCATGGTTTTAGGATTTGCTTCTGTAATACAAGAACATATCTTTAAAACTTTAGATAGGACAAGCAGTCAGAATATTGTTCTGTAATGAGTCCCTAAAGGTGTGTGTGTGTGTGTGTGTGTGTGTATGTTTCCCATGGTATTGCACTGTGTTTAAGCATATTGCATGGCATCTTTGTTAAAGGGAAACTGGCTCAAGAAGCAGAACTAAGTGATTCCTGGTGTTAATATTACCTTTGAATGTGCTCCCGAGATGAGTCACAACTGTGGTTCGGTGGAAACATTTAATCTTGTCCTCAAGCGAGTGAATCTGCCGTGGAGAAACACACACGCATGCACAGATTAATAACTTTAAAAAAAAAGCTGTTTGACCCCAGTAGGGTTAATTCTATACATTAGCCTAATTGTTGCATGAAACATAAGCACAGCATTTTGAGTTTGTGAGAATGACGATGTGTGGGAGAAAACTGTGGGAGGCGTTGCTGTGATTGTTTATAGGGTTAAACCAAATGTAAACAGATGCGCTTTGTAATAAAGTTGATGCAGCAGGAGAGCAGTAGCTTCTCTTGCTGGAGGCCACAGAATCCTGGGAATACGCTGCATGGGATCTGCAGTTCACTTGTCCCTGCGAAGAGCACACACAGGCCCCAACACTCACTCTCTCCACAAAGCCCTGCTCCTTCAACCGAGCCTCGCTCAGCAGAGTCGTCTTCTCAGCCAGGTGAGCCTGAGGTGGAGGAGGACAGGGCCGTAAAAGTCAGTGAGAATTGGAAGGTGTATGATGGAACAAGTAATGCAAATGCACAGTATGTGTCTATCAATTATGCATGTTTTCTTGATCAAATAATGTTTTTACAGTGGAAATGGGCTGGAATGATATCCTAGGAACAGTAAAACCAGTGATAGTGGAGCCAGCAAACATACCTGTAGTTCTTCTGAGCTCATCTGTGCACACACAAAGAAAAAAAGGGGAAGATACTGCATATTAAAATAGAATGAAGGAGATACATGTGTAGTAACAATAAAGATACTAATATATACATTACTCATATCTCATATACCATAACTCACATATAGTTGTGGTATACAAAAACTGACAATAAAAATACAGAATAACCTTATGCCTTCTCTTTCAATTGCACAGTGCAATTAAAGGACTTTTCACGGCCAGTTAAAGCTATAATCCGTAAGATCTGAGATACGTTGTTTCTGGTGGCCTCTTTGGCGGTAAGATGTAATTACAGGCGACCCTCTATCGGTCCTCATCTCCCAGAGTTCCTTTCCTCAGCCTCTTTTGTCTCTTTCAGAGCCCTCTATCTTGTCACGTTTGCGGCCGCTATGCTTCTTGATTATTTGCCCTTCTTCACTTTAGCGATTAGTTTTTGTTTCTTTTTCTTTTGAATTGAACGGTCTTCTTTCTCTAGTCTGTTTGTCCATTGTGAGTCAGCCCTAATAAAAATTGGACCTGCGCCGGTCAGACACATTAGAGCGAGCCTGACTCAGAAGTTGGAAGTTCCCGATTTTAAACACTTCAGTATACACTTCTGCTGCCTGACGTAAAAAGCGTCACTAACAGAGCGCTGCATTTCAATTTTGCGCAGAAATGACACCACATACACTTGAATGTATTTCTGGGAAGAGCAACAAATACAAGCGTTTTCATTAGTTGGTCTTATGATCAATCACCATTGTTTTAACTCACTCTTTGATAGATAGTAACTTAACAATTAATTAGATGAAAATCTTACGGATTATAACTTTAAGTCTTTTTACAGAAAGTCTAAACCGGACTTGTGAAAGAGTGTTGCTGCTGTCTCTATGGAGAGACACGTTGACCCACTGTCTAAGTGAAGAATGGTTTGTGAGGCCCGTAGTAAGGAAAGGCCTCCCTGAGCATGAGCCCATACAATCCACCCATAAAGTTATTACCTCACCAGGGAAAAATGCAGTAGAGAGAGCAGCATAATTCTTTTTATGTTTGTGTGCATCTGGACACGGTGTAAAGGTAGAAGAATCCGCGCGGGGGTCTCATGGCACCTCAACACCTGGGTAAAACTTCTCCCTGGAGCACTTTTGTCCAATCTGGCCCCTTTCCAGTGTGCACATCTTGCCTGTGAGTATTGCTGTAGTATAAATCTAAGGCCTAGAATCACCTCGTATGATGATAATTGAGAACAGGGATTGAGGCTGGCTGCTGCCTCGCAATCTCTGTTTTCCGAGGGGAACATTCCTGAGTGATTCAAACGAGCTTCACAGCATCCGGCACACTTTGGAGACCAGCCACACGACTGCAGCGAGAGACTGATCAGAGCAAAGTATGTGAGCAAATTGTCCCTGAGCTCTTTGGCGGAATCCTTCAATTACAAAAAAGACAACGGAAAAGATAACCCATAACTGTAAAGGCTGTTAACCTAGACATGAACTTTCAGATAATAAAGTCTCATGGTATGGACACAGAAATGTGTCTGGTTTAGGTTGTCCTTCAAAACTAGTAATGCTTCCATCAGACGGCGTTTACCCAGAGGATCCCATTGTTATTGCACACAGCCATTGTGAAGTGACTTCATACTGGCTGATGGTTTCAACAGAATCACTGTATGAATTTGATCTAAACCTCCACTCACATATATAATGGATTTGAATGGCTGCAGGTAGGATTTTCTACATCTGTGTAAACTGAAGAAATGTTCCCAATACATCAACCAGTTGCGACACAAATCGCAGATGTTTGACCTGTTGAATATGTACAGTAGGTCAGAAATGTTTGTACCTCAGTAGTGTCATGGACCTTTGCTTGCAACTCTTCCAGTTCTTTCTGAACCTGCCACACTCGGTCTCCCATCTCCTCCTCTCGACTCTGACAGGGAGAAAAAAAGTGAGTGACTGAGTCATTTCTTACGTTTCCTCTCAGAATCAGAACTAAACTATGTTGGTCAAATCAGTCACTGCCTTATTTCAGACATCCCACCCTTAATTATGTCTGGAGACAGTGAAGGAGAATTTCTTTAACCAGACTGTTATTAAGTGATCACTTGACAGGTTTCCAAATATATATATATAATTCGGCAGGCGTCCATTGATGATTAATTCACCTTGTAAGAGACCAGTGGTTCATCCAGGGAGGGGGGAGGGGTACGTTGTGATTTGATCTAAAAATATACACTCACTGGCCACTTTATTAGGTGCACCTGGTGCTTAATAAAGTGTCAGTGTGGTCTTCTGCTGCTGTTACCTATCTGCTAGAAAGTAGGTGGTGATGTGTGTTCACAGATGCTCTCCTGCATTCCTCTGTTGTAACCAGTGGATATTTGAGTTTCTATCAGCTCCAACCAGGTAACCATTCTCCTCTGACCTCTGGCATCAACAAGGCATTTGCGCCCACAGAACTGTCGCTCACTGGATCTTTTCTCTTTTTGGGAGCATTCTCTGTAAACCCTAGAGATGGTTGTGTGTGAAAATCCCAGTAGATCAGCAGTTTCTGAAATACTCAGACCAGCCCGTCTGGCATCAACAACCATGCCACGTTCAAAGTCACTTAAATCACCTCTGGCATCAACAACCATGCCACGTTCAAAGTCACTTAAATCACCTTTCTTCCGATGCTCAGTTTGAACTGCAGCAAATCGTCTTGACCATGTCTACATGCCTAAATGCATTGAGCTTCTGCCATGTGATTGGCTGATTAGAAATTTGCGTTAAGCAGTTGGACAGGTGCACCTAATAAAGTGGCCGGTGAGTGTACATCCACATGTTGTGGAACTCTCTCCCCCAGCCCATCCGCGACTCTCCATCACTCACAACATTTAAATCCCGTCTAAAAACCTTCCCTTTCTCACAAGCCTACAACCTCCCCTACCCATAACTACATTCACTCCTGTCTCTTTCAGTCCCCCTACTGAAATAGCCTAGTCTGCTCTGATTGGTCCTCGTTTTCTACATCTGTACCCTCTGCACCTTTATTGCAGCGGCACTGTAGTGGCACATTCTACCTATATGTATAGTACAGTTGTGACATTTTATGGTACTATTGATTTCTCTTTGGATTGAGCATTCTCTCATAGTATTTCTATATCACCTCCACCTGCTTTATAATAAAAGAAAGACATAGAAATGTCACTGTTTACAATATAGAAACTTTAAGCTAAACTTATAAAAAAACATAAAAACACCCCTCGGTCTGTGCCACTGCTTTAGACTGAGGGGAGGCAGCTACCATCTAGTGCAGTGATAGCTTCCAAATGGTGGGTGGGGTTAATTTCCTTTCCATGGTAAACCCTACTTTAGGAAAAAAGTTTTTTTTTAGAGTACCTGTAAAACCTCTTCATATTTCTTAACAGTTCTGTGCAAATCGTCCTCCTTCTGGCCAATCACTTTCCTCAGCTGACCGGCTTCTTCACGATGACTAGTGATGAGCTCCGTCTCTACTTCTTGGGCCTTCCCTGTGTTGAGGTAAAGCGTAAGAAGAAAAAATAACCAATATTACGAAACGCTCAGTCAACATCCAATCTTACATGATTTAACTATAGAGGAAACATGGAAATGGCCATTCAGAACGCACGGTTTCCAAATTTAATGATCCCTTAATTGTGTTCCACCCAGTGTCAAGACGCTTCCTGTTCCCATGTAGTTATTCCACCCTACTGCTGTACATGTCGATCATATTCACTTTTCCATTTTAAAGCAGTTATTGATGGCCCAACAGATGATTTCACCACTACAAGAAAGAATAATCTCTATCTCCGACTTTCCCATGCTTCACAACCCAGCTGTAAATCAGTTTAACTTCATGAATCATTTTCTCCCGCCTCACCGATGGCCTCTTTCACTGCTGCTTCGAGCTCCCTCTCTTTCAAAGCCATCTGCGTGTTGAACTCCCGCATTAACTGCTTGATTGCAGAATTGTGCTTCATCTCCACATCTTCCAACTCAGCTCTATCGGAAACAGATAGTAAAGGAAATGTAATTAGATACTATGGACATCACGAGCATGTGTTTAAATATTTAAAGATAAGAAATCTGTTGCATCCTCTTATCTGTAAATGGAGATTCGTTTCATTTTCATTTTTAAAAAAATTACCATTATCCACTTACTTCAGCTTTTTCTCGTTCTCGTCTACCAAGTCTTTCTTCATGTATTCTAGGTCCTGTTCGTGCTCCTTCCTCAGTATACGGAAGTCCTTCTGTAGCCTGGCAAAGTCTTTGTGGATTTTCTCTTTCTCGTTCTTCACCCGACTCAGACTGCTCCTGAGAGACTCCAGAGAATCGCCGTCCACTCCTTGCATCGGAGAATGGTTTTCCATCTCGGTTTGCATCGCGCTCTTGGTTTGCTGTACGATGCTACATTCCACCTTTGTCCCAGCCTCAGGTCCTAATGGATTTTGAACTTGCTTAATAGTTGCCTGCTGTTCATCAAGCCGGGCATCCTTCTCGCACATTTCTTCTTTCAGGCAATTTATTTCTGCAAGAAGGTTTCCATTCTGCTCTTCCACTTCTTTTAGCTTTGCCTCCACTTCGCGTAGCGCTGATTCAGTTTCTTTGAGCTCCCCTTGCTGCGCTGCATCTCTCTGAAATGACGATAGCTTCTCTTCGTACAAGCTTTTCAATTCCTCTAAAGACTTTTCTTTCTCGAGCCTCTCGTTACACACAATCTGCTCGAGTTGTTGCTCCTGCTCTTCCTTAAGCCTGACGAGAGCTTCCTCAAGTGTTTTTGTTTTCTCCTCTAAAGTTTCCGTGTGGTGTTTGCCGGACGTTTCACTGCTCTTGACTTCCTCCAGTTTTATCTGAAGAGCCTTTATCGCCTGCTCTTTTTCCTCGAGCTGCAAGGTAAGCTGTTTTTTAATCTGACCGATTTTCTGCTCGGCTTTCTTCTTCAGTTCCGACACTTTCCGAGAGCTCTCCGCGGATAACTTCTCTTCGGCCGCCTTCAGACTCTCCTCTTTGCTCTTGATAATCTCGTCTTTCATCCTTTCAAATTCCTCCCTTTGACTTTCAAGCTTGTGTTTATACTTTTGTATGTCTCCCTCGAGGGAGTCAAGTTTTTCGGCCATCTCCTGCTCCAAATTACCATTCTGAGTGCACTGCATCTGGGTCTGCTCCAGCTGCTCCACCAACTCCCTCTTTTCATTCTCGCGGACGCTGTGTTGCTGCTTGAGTTCGGCTGTGAGCTGTTCGCACTCGTTTGTCTTTAAGGCTAACTGCTCCTGGAGCTCGCCGAATCGACTAATGCAACTCTCCAGCTCGGAAGTCAGTCCGCTGACCTTCTGCTCCTTCTCGCTCAAAGCCTGGTCCATCTCAGACTTGCTGATGGACTGATTGTCGATACTTGCCGTCAGCCTTTGCAGGGCTTCGTTCTTTTCATAGATTTCTCGCTCCAGCTCATCGAGCCTGGTCTGCAGAGATGCAATAGTGTTGGCGTTCTGGGTGAACTGTGTCCCTGTCTTCTTCTCATACTCAGACAGACTGTTCCTGAGTGCATCTGTCTGATCTAAAGCAGACTTTCTCTCCTGCTCTAATCTCTCAATGGTCTCCTCTGTTTGAGCAGCAGCCTGCTGTCTCTCCTCTTTATACTGCTGGTTCAGTTGACTTATGGCTTCATCCTTCTCTGTTACGCTACTTATCAGCTGATTTTTCAAGTCACTGATGATGCTTTCCAAGTTACTAACGCGCAACTCGTTTGCTTTCATACTTTCTGATAGGAGTCTGTTTGCTTCGCTCAGCTCCTCAGTTTTCAGAGCTTTCTCACTAATAGACTGACAATGATTCTCCTTCTCATGTGTTAAGGCTTCGATGTGCTCTGTATGAGCATTTACCTGAGCAGACATCTGTTCTAAGGAAATGCATAGATTCTTGTTCTCCTCCGTCTGCTGGCGGAGACTCTCCTCTAAAGTGCAAATTCGATCTGCTTTAGTGAGGATAGTGTTTTTGAGATTCACTACCTTTTTCTGACTACAGAGCAGTCTGTCTTTCAGCTCTTTCAACCTACATTCAACTCTTTGACAGAGTTCATTAGATCCACACTCCACTTTAGCCTGAACCTCCTTATAGTAATGCTCCATTTGGTTTCTGATCACAATTAACTGCTGCTGGAACTCTGCTTCCTTGGCTTGTAACTGAGTGGCAGTTTCCTCACTTTCCTTACATCTGGAACCTTCCAGTGCTTTACGCTGCTTCTCCTTTTCCTTCAGTTTTCCTGACAAGTTCTTTAACTTCTCTCTGTGCTCTTCATTGGTCGTGTTAAGCTTGTCTTGGAGGGAGTTCCTCTCATTCAGTGCCTGGTTAAGGTTCCTCTCCACCGACTCCATTTGCTCTTTGAGCAACGTTTCACTCTGAGACAAACTTTCAAGCTTAACCGCTGCTTCGTTAAGCTCTTCTTGCAGCTTCTGCACAGTGGTTTCTCGGATCGCCAGGTCCTCCTTTAAATCCTTTATTTCGCACAACGCTTGCTCGTTCTCCTCTTTGCCTCGGCCGAGTTGCTGAGACATTTCCTCCAGCTCCTGAGCCTTCTCCTGTAGCATGTGTGACTGTTTCTCTGTTAATTCTTCCTCCTGCTGTTTTAACTTCTCCTGCCAACGATGCTCCAGCTCCTCAGTCTCATGCTTATAGGTGTCATGTAGCTTCTCCAATTCTTCCTTATGGTTGGCCTGCAGCTCTGACATTGCGCTGCTCAGGCCTTGGGAACTTTTTTGGGATATCTCAACAATCTTCTCTTGAACTTGCTGCTCTGTCTGTTGAAGCTCTTTCTCCTTTTTTGCGAGCTCCTTCTTCATGCTTTCTTCATTCTGCTGAAGCTTTTTCTTATAACTCTCGTGCATTTCTTTGGCCTTGTTTTTAAACTTTTCCATTTTTGTTTCCTGTGTTTTCAGCTTAGCTTCCATCTCAGCTATAGTGTTTTTCAACTTCTTCTCATGGGCAGCTTTTTCCTCATCCAGCTGTTTCTTGAGACGAGTGTGTTCTTCCTGCTTAGCGTTCAGTTCTGCAGTGAATGACTTCTCCTGCTCTGAGAGCTCTTTTTTGGTCTGTTGTAATTGGTGCTCTAGTTCTTGGAGCGACTTCTCTTTTTGATGCAAATCATTCTTAGCCACTTCCAACTGATGCTCCAAATCTGTCAAATCCTTCTTACACTTATTAAGCTCCTTTGACATCTTTTTTAACTGCGCATTAGATTCCTTTAGGCTCCCGCTTTCCAGCTGGGATTGGGATAAACATTGCTGCAGCTCGTCCAATTCCTTAACCTTGACATTTAGTTCTTGTACAGTGGAATGTGATTCCTCTTGAAGTGTTTTTTCTCTCAGGATGTGTTCTTTAATCTCCTTTTCCTTTTCCTCCAGAATAATCCTTAACCCATTAAGTTCCTCCTTCAGAGATTTCTCTATTCCTCCAAGTGACTGCTCGTGCTCCTGTTTGATATTTGCGAGCTCTACATTGTGCTTTTCCACGTGATCTTGAAACCTCTCCTCGTGTTCCTGTAGAGCTAAACCATGAGCATCTGCAGCTGCCACCACCTTCTCCTCCAGAAGCTGTTTACTCTTCAGAGCCTCAGAAAGTTCAGCGGAAACGGCCTCTAGCTCTGCCTGCTTTGCATCCAGTTTCTCCAAAGTTTTCTGGTTCATGTCTTCAACGTGTGCTTGGAACTGCAATTCTTTATCTTTCAGAAGGGTCTCCACTTCAGCTCTGTGTTTTTCCTTGAGCTCCTCGAGAGTAGCATCATCATTCTTCTGGGTTAGGGTGCCCTTGTGCTTTTCCAGCTGCTCCTGGTGCTTTTCCTCTAATGCGGAGATCTGCTCTCTGTGTTTCTCCTTCAGCTCCTCCAACTTACGAGAAAGTTCATGGGACAGACTTGATCCATCTTGTGAGATCTTCTCCAGAGAGCTCTCCAGCTCCAATACTCTCTGCAATCACATACATGACGGTTTTTAGATTACTCTGTAAAGTAACTGTAGTAAATTGTTTCTGAGACAACTATAAAAACAAACAACTAATAATTAAGATATATATATATATATATATATATATATATATATATATATATATATATTTTATCAGTGGCACTGAATCAGTACAGTTTTTATAAATATTCAAAGCTTTATGGGCAAGGAAGGGTAGCGTCCGTATGTGTGTATTTCTGTAAAACATCCTGTTTCAGATTAAATCATTTTTTTGTCAATTTATTGATATATTAAAATTATATTTTGCAACACATTGTACAATGTAACCAAATGTATTAAGCTTTGTAGTACACGTGTTTGTATGTTAGTTTGCATTGTGTGTCTCTGTTTTGCCTAGAGTTTGTCAAATAACTAAATACATGAATCAGATAGTATAAATACATTTTTTGTTCATAAATAAATATGGAAATGAACGCAGATTTCATCAAAGATTTCATCAAAGATTTCAGTCAGGTCCAATATTAACTGGAATATATTGTTGTTTATGTGAATTTGTATATTGAGAGTTTGTTATATGTGTCATGATCATTTTATTGTTATTCTTGTTTTGTTTTTAAATTGTTACATGTTTTTTTAAATACTTCTAAATACTTTATAACCAAGTACCAGTAACTACATTCTTTCAAAAAACAGCTGGAAAAACAAACAGAAAAACTCACAGTTCTTGCAGCTTCCAGCTCCAACTGTATCTCTTTAACCTTGTTATCAGCTTCAGTCCTCAGAGCTGTCTTCTGTAACTCTACATCCTCCAGAGCCAGAGAGGATTGCTGTTCCCGCTCATTGCCTAACTGGGCAAACTCCTCTTTGCATTGCTCCTAAATACACAAGCAACAAAGCATGTCACGTCAAAACTGAAAAGTGATCGTTTTTCCATTTTATCTAACTTGTTTATGTTGTGAAATTAATCGGATCAAAAACCTGCTGCGCATAATCGAATGAAAAACCTTTGGCGCATACCACCGCTTTGTTGATTCTGGCACTCATCTCTTCTTCTTTAGCAGCCAAAGCTTCACTGTGGAGTTTTTCCATATTGGCCACCGTTTCCTCTGAGGATTTCTGATGATGTTAATGAGAATAAATGTTTTACAGATAGTATTTGTATAGTGTTTGTTGCGCTGTCATTGACACTCAACAAGACAACAAAGTGAATTAAAAGTGAATAATAACCTAATATCTGTAGTAGTGGAATATTTAAACTTGGCATTATTGCTAGTTATAAAAGCTAGTTGCTGTTCCCTATTCTTTTTCTAATGTGAACACTAATCAGTGAGTCAATGTTACTACTTTTTCACTTTTCAAGGGATTATAACATGTCATTTTCATGTGTCACATTCAAAGAAACACAACCAAATTTGCCAACTCATAGGGCAATGTAAGTAATATTAATTTACTAATGACTTCTTCAAAATGAAAACAAATGCACAGTGTGTGTGTGTGCAGCGGACGTCACTTCCTGACCTTCATGATGGTGACGACCTCCTGTTTGACTCGTGTGAGCTGCTGCTGCAGACTCTTCCTCTCTTCCTCACTGGCCCTCTCAATGTCTTTCACCTGCTCCTCCAGCTGAACCTGCAGCTGTTTCCGGGCCTCCTCCGTCCTCTGAGCTACAGCCAGCGCTCGTTCCAGTTCTTCAAATGCTTGGAAAAAAACAAAAAAAAACACATCGTTAACATATCTAGAAAATACTTTTACACATACACAGGAGTGCATTACACTCACCTGATCTCTCGGCCTTTTCTTTTTGTTCCTGCATTTCTTCTTTCTGGGCAGTAGCCTGCTGGAGCCTGGAGCGTAGCTGTGCGACCTCCTCTTCTTTCATTTCCAGTGTCTCGTGCATCTGGCGCTTTGTCTCTGCAATGACCATTCCCTGAAAGCCAGCAACCCGTAAAAGGAAATCACTGAAATGTATGGTCTGGGCATATGAAGTGACACTAAAATTGATGTTTATTTGAGCAGTACTATCTTTATTTTACCCCCTAACTCAAGCTCAAGTATCTATAATTGTTTTTGACTTTAAGGGCATTCAGCATTCCTCACACTTATGAGCTGCTGTCCATCCTGCAGAGCTGGGGTCAAAGGTTAAGAGAAACAATATGGGACTTCAAGGTGTCTGACCTCTTTACTCCATGGCAGAGTAAAAAAAAAAAAAAACATGTCACGTCTGAATCTCTAACCGTCAATCACGATGTCACTAAAGCCTAGAAAAAAAACCCTCCTCAGTCACCTTGTCCTGCTCCAGCTGTTCAATGAGGTTCTTGGCGTCGCGCAGCTGAGTGATCAACTTAGTCTTTTCTGTTGTGTGCAGTTCCTGTAAACACAAAAACAGTTGACAGAAGGACCAATGAGGAATCCGTATACTTTACACAGGGACATTTTTCAGATTTTTGGACTCATATTCTGCATATGCTTCGGTCAGATAACTTCAAAACGAGAGGTTTTCTGCCCCCCCGAGGATGCCTCACCCACAAGCAAAACAAGCAGAGAGTGTACACAAGCCCAGCTAAACCAACAAGTCAACCCAAATTACAGCCCAGTTTGGAAGCAGCGGCATGTAGTAGCTGTGTCTCTGTGGCACCGCTGTGTAACCAGTGGTTACTAAACAGGAAATGCTGGGCTGACTGTAATTCTCTGTTGTTTCATCAAATCATTAATGTCTACACATGCTTTGGGTTAACAGTATCTTGGTGTCCAAAAAAATCATAGAGCAAACTTTAGAACAAAAAAAGACAATACAGCGTGCAAATACAGTGTCGCCCAGACTGTAAATATAACAAGGTCTGGAATCGTAGACAGATGGTTTGTTTTATGGGATGTTTGTCTGTAGCAGGGGATGAGCACAGTGCAGCCCGGCAGTTCCAGGATGCCTTCAAGCTGCTTAAGAGGGCTAAACGCCTGTTAACCTATGCTTTTCCTGACACAGGAAAGGCCCTATTCCCAAAACAGACTGTAGATTCAACACAAAAGTTATGGGCAAAAAATGACACGCTGTCTATTATCACAGTGTCTTTGTATCAACACGCGTTTGTTATCGGAAGCTGTGAAACATCAAAACGACTGTGGACAAGCTAAACAAGCCGATCATACCGATGAAGCATAATGTTTGGAAATCGGTGAAAAACAGCGGTTCATGTCGTGTCACGCTGACATGACATGAACCCTTTGTCCTGGAGCTCTGCCAGAGAATTTTGTCGCTGAGATGATTGAGTTGCATTATCAGTAGACCGTGAAGACCGGAGCGGGCATTTTGCAGCATAAAATTAATTACCCTAAACACACTGTTCAGTCATTTGCAGGAACTCAGCCCAGCCTCATTTTAATCAAACCTCTTCATGATTACAGTTTACCGCTACATCAGTATCTAGTGAGTGGCTGTCAAGCTGATATTATCTACAACAGTATCAACCAGTTTGATGGAAAAATGGCCTGTTATTAAAGAATGGCCATGGTTGACACTCCAGTATCATTGCCGTTAAACACGAGTTAGCCACCTTCATCTTCTCCAGCTCCTGCAGTCTCTCCTGCAGTTGCTCCTGCAAAGTTTCATTCTCACTGCCCAGCTGGGCGCTGCGCTCCTTGTGTGTTCGCATCACTTCTTTGCACTTCTGCAGCAGGTTTTCCTGTCTCGTCACTCTCTTCTGCAAAGCCTCCATGAGTTTGGTAGGATCACTGTTGCCCTCTCCTGCCCAGAAAATAAAATGCACTGGTTAAACATTACACCTTAATAGAAATCCTTCTCATACATTAACTTTTTCTTTTATTTATTTTTCGCTTTGACCAAAACACAACCGCACATGAAGACTTTGTTTACCCTCAGTGATTTCAGGCTCTCCTCCTTTCTCCTTCAAAGGACTCTGTGTGAAAGAGGTTAAGTCTGAATCTGCACCTTCTGATTGAGGGACGTCACCCTCAGGTGGCACTGCGCCACCAGAGACCCCCTTGGCTCGTTTCTTCAACAGAGCAACCTGTTAGAAGGAGAAAAAAGTCTAATCATGTCTACTGTTTATGAGCACATGACCATTTGTTGATCCAGTGACAATCAAAAATTGTATCATTGGTTTGATTCCACACACAAATCAAAATAGTTTTGTAATTATGGTTGTTTTACTTTTTCAAAGTCAAATTTGACCTTTTTTAAGTATTGTACAACTAAAATTCTGCCCTTCTTTGAGGCATTCTTTACTTGTTTGTAAATCTTAAACTGCAAACTTTACCTCACGTGAAAAAAAAACATATCCACAAACACTCACCTGTGTTTGGAGTACAGTGATCATCTGGTCTTTCTCTTCCAGCGCGGCATCAAACTCATCCTGTAGGTGTTTCTTGGCCTGTTGGTCCATTTGAAGCTCCTAGAGATCATTCAATATGTTCACTAACGTGTAAATATTTAATCAAAAAGGAAGACAGATACTAGAGAGACAAGACAACATTCATTCAACACCACCATACCTCCCGCAGCTCCCCTATCCTGCGGAGAGCTTTGTCTTGACTCTGACTGAGGATGACCTAAGGGCAAGGAGACCAAAAATTATTAGTTCAGGATTCTACATATTTTCTACATCTGTTGAGGAAACCCTTAAAAAAATATAGCAGGCAGTTAGAAGAAATTACCTGTGTTTTTTCTTTATCTCGTTGCACTGTACGGTACGCAGTAACCAGCTGTATGTTTAAGATGAGATAAGTCAAAAGGGAAGAAACGGAAAGAATGAAGGAGAAAATCATGAACGAGGATACGTCAAGTAACTATGATTATACACTTCTATGTCGATACACTCAACTCACACACATTTGTATTTTCTGGGACCCAATCTCTGTGTGACTCTCACCTCTGAGTACTTCCCCCTGTACGTCCCCAGGCTCCTCTCTACTCGAAGCAGTCGGTGCAACAACTGCTCTTTAGAAAGGGTCTCTGCGCTTCCTGGGGGCTCCTCTGCCTCACTCTCAATATCTGAAGAGGGATCATATGTAGGAGCGCCCTCATTTTCTCCCAAAGCTGTCAGGGAGTCCCGCGATGAGCTTCGGACCAGATTTTCTTTAGAGGGAGAGCGGAACAAGTTTTCTGCCCGACTGGCACCACCACGAATCAACGACTCCATTGAGGGAACTTTTAACTGCAATTTCTGGGCAAATGACTGCGTCTCCTCTCTCTGTTGGGAGGATTAACACATTTGCATAAAAAAGCTGGGCAGCAGCATTACAGCATTTACCAAGATCAAAGAGGAGGTAGGAGAATAAACGCACATGAGGAGAAGCACTTCCATCCCCATTGATGCTACCTCTGGGAGATCTTGTCGGCCCTTTAGGGGTGCTCTGCAGGTAAAAAGACATTATGAGCAAAAGGAAACGTGTGCCAGTGGACCTGGATCAGTTAGTCATCCACACCCATCGTGGCTCTCCCTGATTACTCTGGAGGGAGCAATATTAGTATTGCTGGGAGCAATGCAGGGGCAATGGGTACCCTCATGCAACTTGGAAAAAACAGAGGGGTTAAATACATAAAAGAAGGCATCTCTACTGTACAATTTAAAGAAAAAGGGTTAAAACTAGACTACAAAACAGCCATGAGGTCAGAACAAACAGTTAAAAGTCGAAACAGAGAGCTGGTATTTGAATTAAAGATGCTTTGCAGTGCCGTGTGCAGCTGTATTAAAAGAGCACAAGAGAGTCATATTGAAGTAAGCGAACATTAAGCAGCTTAGTTGGTTTAGTTGACTTGTTAGAAGCAGGTTCTCCTCCCTTGTTCAGCTCCAGGCTACTCCTTCCTCTTGATTACAGTGCAAACCATTCAACATTTATGTTCTGTTCTCTTTTATGGGAAAATAATTAATGAGATGGTGGTCACTTCAAGGATCTATTTTAGCTTACTATGCAGGAATGGTCATTGCAGTTTTCTTCAGTTTTTAAATGGGGGATGGTGAGGTTTGAAACCAAATGATTACATGGGTTTACGTTTTGCTGTGTATAGGGACAGTTGTTTCATTCAGTGATGCCATCTATCTAGAAGGGTAAACTTATATTGATATTTATTTATTCATTTTTTAAACAAGCCAATACTTTATTGCTGACTTCATTCTGACTGGAATAAAGGACAGCATTTAAAAAACCTATATACAATACTTAATGCCTTATTTTACTACTTTACCATGGGTGACATCCCATACAGATGCTTGTCACAAACCAAGACTTGAATGCCTCTACTGTGTTTCTTAACTGCACATCGAAACACTTCCAATTTCCAATTCTCACAGAAAACAAATGACTGACTTGATTCAAAGTCCAAAATGTCACTCACAGTAGAAATAAGACTTCGACCTATGATCTGATACCACACAAACATAATTCCAAGAGACAGAAAGATTCCTTGGATACAGCTCTCGTCAAACGACAAACGCAGCTGGCAAAACAAGTTTGTTCCCCTCGAAATAAAATGCAAACACCAACGATGAGATAGTTTGATGGGACTACAGTCACTGGACTGAGCAATTATTATTTTGTGAGGACATTTTGATCACATCTGAATGAGATGTAAATGGAAAGTTACAAAGATAGAATGGCTGGGTTTAAGATATTTGTGGTGAGAAACGACAATGTAGCCGCAACATATTAAAGTTCTCTAGACTGTAGGGCAATAATTAACTGATCTCTAAAGTCTATTACTGACAAAGTACAACAAAGGAACAACAGAGGAAAAACTGCTAAGCTAACCTTTTAGTATACTTAGCCTAGATACAATAAAGATTTAAAAGACTCAAACATTAGTTTACCCATTTAAACAGGTATGCACTTTCTGGTGAGGTTGTTACCACTGTCCCCAACAGAAGTTGCTCATAATCAGAATAAATTTTATAATGCTAATATAAAATACTCATATCATTGGACAGAAATAACAGTGCTAAATATAAACCACCTAAATCAGCATTTGAAAGTAGAGTTTTGAAATAGATGTACATTACAAGAATAAACTCCCTTTAAACATGTAGTTAGGTAATAGTCAAAACACAAATATCCATTTTTAATCAGACAAACATTTCACATAACATCACATTTATCTTAGACATTTAAACAGAGATACAAAATGTTAGCAAAATGATTTTACGGTGTGCATTTCACATATCGTTTTCCTCTACTGTTTTTACTGCCTCCACATATGAACACACATCATCTAGTTTTTTAGCTCCACGGGCGCATCTACAAAAAGTGCTCTGGTCTGTTTGTTTATTTGGAAAAGTTACAAACAATTATAAGTTTTAACTGCTAAAAGAGCCTTGCCCATGTTTGTGAAATGAAAATGGCAACTCTCCAAATAAACAGACTAGTGGGGAGAAGGGACAAAGGCCATCAGGCAACATAACAGGGTGTTGAGGGTCTGTAGGGCAAACAACTAAAGGATACCTAAAGACAATATTCAATTCTGTGACAGAAGAAGAACTGAAAGGTAGGACAATAAAAAACAACATACGGCGGAAAGCACACAAGCTTCTATCCCAGTGTAAACCATAACTCCCATTAGATGCAGGTTAGCCTACAAATGAGATGCCTTCTTGTATCTAAATCCAAAGGAAACAGGAGACAGAGAGCAGGGAACAAGCTGTCCCTACTTGGGCCACAGTACTCTACCGATTCCCCAAAGGCACGGAAACGGGAGGAAGGAACAGGGCAAGAGCAGGAGGAGGAGGAGGAGAAAGATGAGGAGGAAGAGACAGGAAGTGAGGACAAACTCACCACACTGGCTACCTGGGCCGTTTGGGGTCGTTTTGAATGGTCCAGAGCAAAGATAGTATACTCAGAGAGAAAAGCGGGCTCTGCTATCATCCCGGCCAGCATCTGACCCCGTCAGTGCAGTAACGGGACGAAAGGTGGGGGAAAGGAGAGGAACACAGAGAGCAATGAGAAAAACAACACCATGAGTGTGAAATAGCGTTGAAGGGGGTGTCTAGCCAGACTGCCCAAACAAGGCTGGTCACGAGAGGCTGAGATGGATGGAGAGAAAGAGAGAGAGAGAGAGAGAGAGAGAGAGAGAGAGAGAGAGAGAGAGAGAGAGAGAGAGAGAGAGAGAGAGAAAGAGAGAGAAAGAGAAGAGAGAGAGAGAGAGAGAGAGAGAGAGAGAGAGAGAGAGAGAGAGAGAGAGAGAGAGAGAGAGAGAGAGAGAGAGAGAGAGACTACACAGAATAGGAAGAAAAATAAGTAAAGTGGGAAAGTGAAACACTCAATCAACACGCATTAATGTTATGAATGACAGTTTGACATCTCTGCATGTAGTCTTAAAATTACAATGTTGTCAAAAAATTGGCTAAAACCGCCGCCAATTAGCAAATAAACACTTTCAGAGATGTCAAAGTGTTAAAAGATTTGTGAGGTGGAAAAAAAAGATGCTGCAATGATCAGAAGCTTCTACGTTGAGTGCACATGGGCCCGAGTTACTACAACACATATGTGCCTCCAAAAGGATAAGTTAGAAAGTAGAGGACTAAAAACCTGAGCAAAAGGGGCACTCTCATTATTCCAGTTTTGGAGTCTGCAGTGTTGAAATGTAGAAAACTCGTAATGAATGAGTAATTGAGCCCATCTTCGTTAAATCTAAAGATCAAACAGCCAAAACCGTAAACATCCATACCTAACCTCAAAGATAGACGTATTGGCCAGGTGTTGCATCATCATCATCAGTCTTAAAGTCATGGTCAGTACGTCTTTTGATGGTCTACCTGTGTTTAATGAATCAAAGGCATCTTGCCTAAACTTGCCCATATCCACTGAGGGGAAACATTGCAACAAATCATCAGAGAAAGAAAACCACTGAGAGGAGGATGCATCAATTATTCATACTCATGATGAAATATGGTCTGCTCTCCACCACTAATGTCTCTAAATGAGCATATCTTTTAAAAGGAAAAATACTGATGTTGTGTCATTAGCTATTGTATGTATGTATGTATGTATGTATGAGATTCAATTTATGTTATAAAGCTTTTTGACAAAAGACCACATTCAAATAATTGGCCAAGTGCTCTTAAAGATAAGCAAATGCGTTGAATTTTATCTAAATATCGACTTGACGGTTAAATGGAGGATAAACTTAACAGATCATACCCGTAAATGATAATAAACAACATCAGTTATCACACTATCATCCTGGATCGTGTGTTCTCTTAAGATCAGACGGACCCTGTGGTGACAGACTGCCATCTGTTGCATGAAATAATTCAAAGAGCTTCGATTCAGGAAACATACTTAGGGAATAAGAGTAGTAATATTCATCTTTTATCATATTGACAAATTATGATCCACCTGGTACAAGATTATTTGAGTAGATGATGGGTATTGAAAATGTGTAGCCTCCTCTCTTTGAAAACTGAAAGCACTACTCGGTCACTGATTTGCTTTTACTTGGCACAGCAGTCAAAAAAGGGACTGGTTTGTTATTGAGGGGACATTAAGCGTAACAAAACACATGACTGACAGAAACATTACTCTATATTGAAAATTAGGATATAAGCTGGGGAGAGAACATGACACTTCCGCAGGCTGCAGTTTGAGGTATTACACATATATCTATCAGAGGCTGACCCCACGCTCACCTCTCTGTCACTGGGGACGGGCGACCCATCATGATGCAACGGGGGTGTGTGACTGCTGCGCCGGTCTCCACTGCCCATCTGTTAAAATACAGAAAATAGCGGTTGCATCAAAAACACAGCATCCCTCTCTCTAAGTTAAACACAAACAATGCTCTTGTTAAGTCTTTTTGTTCCCTGACATACAATCTAATCTAACTTTTCTAGTCATTACACCCCACTGTTTGTCAATCTTCACCTTTGATTCCAATCAGTTTTTGGTTTTACAGCAAGACAACGGGTGTGATGAACAGCAAACACAAACAATCACTAAGTAACAAACCGAAGTTGCTCCACACAAGGGCCAAGTCGCTTTAAGGATATATACATTATAACTGGATAGATAGATTTTATTTTATTTTATTTTTATTTTTTTACATCAAAAGCAAATTGACACAATCACAAAAGATTGGTTATAGTGATTCCTTGTCTGCAATGACACTGCAGAGATGCCGAGGGGTTCAATTGCAAAGGTCCAAGTAATGCTAACCAATCAGAGCAGACTGGACTTTTGCGGGGGCTTAAAGAGACAGGCGTTAAAGCGTTGTGTTTTAGACCAGGTGTCTCAAACTGCTGCAGGAAAGGGCAGCTGTGGCTGCAGGTTTTCATTCCAACCAAGCAAGAACACACCTGATCCAACAAATCAAACTTTGAAGTTGGTTGAATAAGTCTAGTCAGGTGTGTTCTTGCTAAAACTGCAGCCAGAGGGGCCCTTTACTGGATCAGTTTGAGACACCTGTTTTAGACATAATACAGGTTTATTCTGACAGAACTTATGAAAGAGAAGAAAAAATCATGTTTTTGAACATTAAAGCATGTAAAGATACTCTAGTTGAACTCCAAAACACATGTATGAACCTGAACATTTGCATAATATAAAGTAAAGTCAACATATGCAAAACATTGACAGACTGCAGTGGTAAATAAGGACAGGTTGAACCTGACCAGCAGGATCGTGAACCCAATCAGCACACTGCACACTACCGTTAACCCCGAGATGAAGCAGCTTTGAAGCTGGGTTTGTAATGGAGCGTTCGTCACAGACAGGATTTATTAAAGCTGCCAGCTGACACCCACTTACAGAAAATGCCAGCAACATCAGACAGACACGCCCAAACCGTCTCGGTTTCGATTATAAGATTCATGGATAGTGTCATATTCACGGTTCGATGCTGTTTTTTTATACCTGGTACGGCGAGATATAGTAGTTACAAGCTTTCTTGAACGCACCTTACTCTTACTCGCAGAAACTAGGTTAACTGACTTAGCATTGTGCTAACGTTGAGAAGAAAACAACAGGGCCAACTGAGAGAACATGTAAACAAAAGTAGACAGCATTAGGCGATTTCAAGGAGATATGTCAGCTATCGTCCTTAGCTGACAGCTCAGCAATGTAAACAGATAGCTTTAGTTAGCTCCCAGCAACACAACAACCGACCTGGGCCTGCTGCTGTGGTGACTGCGCATTCCTCTGCGGGGACTGCTCCTCGTTTATCCGCTGCTTAAGTTTTTTAAACATCTTGTCACGCCGACGTGGCTAAGGCCTGGCGGGCAGACGATTACTGTGCAGTGAAAATTAATTTAGTTTAGCCTGACATCCAGTCCTCCTCAGGACGAGACTTCCTTGTTCGCTTCTGATATCCAGCAGGTGACCGCGCTCTCTGCGCATGTGCGGCCAACGTGGAGGAAAACTGAAACGTCAGAGTTAAAGGGCCAGTACACACGCTACAGCGCCACTCTTGGAGAGGACACGTACTCCTGTGATTTTTCAGGCTCAGACATATAAACATGTATATATGTCTATGGGTATTACCATTGCTGCTGAATGTCATATATACGGTATCTGCAGCACGCTGGTAGTTTCTGGGTTCGTACGGGTGCTGGAAGTCCTTGAAAAGTGCTTGGATTTTGAATAAAGTGCTTGAAACTGCTCTACTACATTCCAAGCATAACATCAGCAAACAGAGGAGCCTGTTCAGTGGAAGGCTTCTCCTTTCCAAGTGAAGGACCAACAGACTCAAGAACTCATTTGTCCCTCATGCAGTGGTGGGTTAAGGTGGTCATGGGCCCAGAGGCTGCTGCTTGTTTGGGCCAACAGAAGCAGAGCCTGCAACCTTGAAAAATCCTGTCAATTTAAGAATTTTCTTTAGTAGATCCCGCTGTTCTTTCAGTCGTTGTGATTTATTTTTTTCGTGCTCCAATATCACATTCCCTTTCAGTAAGTGATGTATCATTTGACCACAAAACTGACCTTAAGAACCCGACCACACGATGGCACAATGTGTCACATATCAATCCAATCAGTAAATTAATTATTTTAATGTTTATAAGGGCCCCAATAGGAGCCAAGTTTTTTCCCCCACTGTAGTAAATAAAAAAATTTAAAAAATAGTCTGGCTGGAGGAAATTGGGTATATTAAGATAAGATTTCATTGTTTTACTGTCTAGTGTTTACTTTCTTTATTTATCTATGAGTTTATTGTTTACTTTCCATATTTCTATATCAAGCTATTTAATGTATTTATTTGTGTTTATCTTGTACTGTATTTATATACATATTTATAATTTTTTTCTACACAACTGTTTGTAAGCTGCTGGAAATTCAATACCCCTGCGGGAGTCAGCCCAAAGGGATCAATCAAGATAAGTCTAAGTCTGAGTCTAAATCTGTATGGGATGGCATAAATGATACGACACAGAGAAAAGAAGATCTGAATGACGGCAACAGCATTTTCAGATATTTTTGATGATTAATAGATTATCAAAATAGTTGGTGGTTATATTTCTGTTAGTTTTACTTTCATTTGTCATCCTTCAGTCGAAAGCTGCCTCAAAACATCATGTTGGTTGTTTATCACTTATTTTGATGAACAAGTGCATTGATAAGTATACTGAATACTGAGTATTGTGTATACAAATATGCAGTTTACCACAGCTTTAAGGTGCCAGGAAAGCATGAAAATGCACCTTGAAATGCTTGAAAAGTGCTTGAATTTGACTTTGGAAATGATGTCGGAATCCCATAGTTTACTTACAGAAGGCAAAGCAGCTCCTTGAGATGCTTGATATCAGAAGTGAGCCTGAAAAATATTGTTGCACGTCAATATCGAGAGCATGCCTTTATCAGAAATATGTTATTGAACCTTTTATAATACAGAACTTTATATGGGGGAACTTAGAATAGGCTACAAGTCGACTTTACTGGTCATGGGAATATTAGATATGAAAATAAAGTTATGTTTTTATTACTTTCTTTTAAAGAAGGCTACACATGTAGACTTGCGTATGTTTAGCTGAAATAGAGTTTTCAATGCAGTGGCATGAGAAAGATCCAGTTCTGTATGATGGTGTATTGAAAACTAATTCTATTACGTTCATTTTTACCTGATGCTATTGTGATGGCCATGAAAACATACATTTCATGTGTTTATTCTCTCTCTTTCTTATCCCTTTAATCATCTTCACTGGATTTGTTTTATACCGACCTGCAAGTCTTTAAACTTTAAAACACTCTCATGCACCAACTATCAGGGCTGTAGCCAAGTCAAGTCCAAGACCAGGTCCAGGAGGGTCCGACTCAAGACCAAGTCCAGAGCAAACTGAGTTTTATTCAAGACCCTCATAGGCAACAATGTTTTTCCAATGCTAATGTATTGATTAGGGTGATAGGATGGATCTATAAACAATACTGAGCAAAGTAACATCAAAGTAATCAATGCATAGAGGAAACGTTCAGTAAAACTGAAATGAATCAGAAGCCCGGAAAAAAACGTATCCAGTTCTCAATAGCCGAGTCCAAGTTCAAGTGCGATGAGGAACAAGACCAAGACAAGTGCAAGACTTCGAAAAAAGTGTATAAGAGTACAGACAAAATAAATACAGATAAAATATTAGGAGGTACTACAGGGACACTGCTTGAACAGATGAGGGCACTGTTTATGCGTTTTACTAAGATTTTTTCCTTCAGGCCAGGTCGAAGCAAAACTACTCGACTTACATAAGGTTTCTGTCAAGTTTTCAAAACTTCACAGCTTTCTCTCTTTTATTTGGCAGCATCTCTAAAAGGAACATCATAGGGAAAAGCTGCAGTGTTACACCGTGTTGCCAATTTAGCAGCTCGTTTATTTTCAACAACCCATTATGTGAGAGCCAACACAAATATGTATCCTCTGTGCTCAACTTGGGCATTTGTTTTACATAATCCCTTACTAAGCCACATTTACAAATATTGTAAATCATAATTTGTTTGATTCACACACACACACACACACACACACACACACACACACACACACACACACACACACACACACACACACACACACACACCACAAACAGATCAATATGGTCTTGTTTGTTGCTTATGTAGTAAATTGTGGTGGACTCCCAGCACTCTGGTGTAATACACACATTTTATTTTGGTGATATTTTGAAAAAATATGCGTGTATGTTTGCTCTTCATCTGAGTCATGATGTCCCTGGGTAATACAGTGAAAATGTAACAGACAAAATTTGAGAGAAAAGATCACACTGTGAGTGAGTCATGGTTTAGATATGTGATATTTCCCTTCCTTTGGGATCTGTCCATGTGCAAATATCTGAAATAAAAACGTTTCTCAGTCAGACTGTGTTGTCTGGTGGAGAAAGAATCCAAACCATGCCATTCTGGGCCTCAAATCCATTTAAAAGAAGGCTAAAAGAAAGATGTTATTTGCATTTTTCCACCATTCTGGCTCTAATGCTTGTGACACAGCAGGGTTTTTGATGTATGATGGGTGCCTGGAAGAGTGAGAATGAACGATGGGTGGTTAATGGCAGAGTGATGGAGCTCTCCTATACCATGCGAAAGTAACCCTGCGGCATAAGTCAAATCTTCTACTACATCTCTGCTTCTGTATACCAGTTTTGTTTTGGATAGCAACTTAGTTTCATAATTCACTATGTATGAATTTATGAAATATTGGATAGTTTGGCGTCTTTGGATCTTGAACAGTTATATAAACTAAACTAGAATATGCGTTTTTTTGTAATGAAGGGAACCATTTCTATCATTTTTAACAATGTACTGTGTTTTATAAGTTCATTGTGTTTTTTATGGAAAGTCTTAATATGGAAAGTAATTAGTAAATAAAGCTTTCTTATAAATGGAGAGAAAGGTTTAATATTTCCCTCTGAAATATAGTAGTGACAGTATGAGAGAGAGAGAGAGAGAGAGAGAGAGAGACAGACAGAGAGAGAGAGAGATAGAGAGAGAGAGAGAGAGAGAGAGAGAGAGAGAGAGAGAGAGAGAGAGAGAGAGAGAGAGAGAGAGAGAGAGCACCCATCACATTCACTTAAGACTCAGGGCCAACATATGAACTCCTGGAGAGTACTGTTCGCCTTAAATTCACAACCGGCAACACAATATGGCTTCAGACACCAAATCAATAAGAAGAAAGCTATATATCCCTTGTGGAAATGATTGATGCCCAATCAAACACATATCTCCAGTAGGACCTTAAAACTAAATAGATGTCACGTGTACACAGCTTGTTGTTTTTTTTCCACCATTACCAGCAGCCGGAGTAGAGGCATAGGCCCAAATCTTGCCTCATGCCGTATCTCCTGGATGCTTTACACCTAATTGTCTCTCTGGAGGCTCCTTCCTGAGAGAATGAGCCAAACTGATTAAATATTGATACACTTCCTGACGTGACGCTGCTTGTCATCGCTTTTTCTCACCTCCTTCCTCTCCAAAAACCTCACCTCAATGCAAACCAGGCTGACTTCTTTATCTTAGGTGGTCATCAGAGGCCTCTCATTCTCTGCTGCTTTTTTAATGTCTCCACATCATTTATATATATCATAAGCAGAACATTATAGGAAACCACTGCCTTCCTCTGGGGTTTAAGCAGGCAATAAAGAGCTTAATAGTTGTAAAATCCACGATCTGAATTATTATCATTGGTATCCCTACTACCAAAAATCAGCTGACATGTCTACAGTTTCCTTAAAAACAGCCAAAGTAAAAGGGGCCGACACAATTTAGAAATTGACTTGCTCATGTTTTTTTAGATTGATGTTTGATGATCCATGAGCTTTATTTAAGCAGTTTTCACAGCCATCCAGCTGACTCGTCACTCGCTGGGCAGCTGAATCCATCACTTTTGTCATGGCAACGGGGGAGCGATGCAAGTTAGGCATCAAGATTACCATCCATCCACACGGCAGTGTGTGTGTGTGTGTGTGTGTGTGTGTGTGTGTGTGTGTGTGTGTGTGTGTGTGTGTGTGTGTGTGTGTGTGTGTGTGTGTGTGTGTGTGTGTGTGTGTGTGTGTGTGTGTGTGTGTGTGTGTGTGTGTGTGTGTGTGTGTGTGAGTTCAAAACACCAAGAAGAAAATGTGTTGATGTAAGAGCTATTTTGGACACTGATTGATGTTAAAGGCAGGCACTCTGACCGTCTCTTGCCCCCTGTCCCACCTCCCATGGTGTCATCATCTGGTTATTTTGTGCCCGTACCTCCTGTCACAGTGAGGCCTTGCCAGCTTGAACAGCCTGTTTCAGAAGCAGCTCCTGGGCACGTGTCTTTGTCACTGGCATGGGAGAAAACATTGCACAGCCATCATCTCTGGTTCATGCCCTGTCCAAAACAGCAGTACATAAGGATCTGCAAATCTTTTCATGCAGCCTTTTAATGAGCATTTAGTTAGCTGTTAGCTGGTTGAATTGGTGATGCAGTGATCAAAGTTAGCACTACAAAGTCAAAGAAAAATCAAAAGGACATTGGAAGTTTTTTGAACAGTGACTGAAACTGACATTTTGTGTGTTGAGGGGTGTAATTTGCTATGGGGATCTACAGTATAAGGGGTGTGAAACAATGATCTCTATGGTATTTGTTTGGTTGCTGCATGTTGTGGTGTGGTTTAATGTATAATGAGTCCACTAGATGGCGCTACTCCTGCATCACATCACACCCACATTACTCAGCCAATAAGCCATGACAGTGCAGCAACTGACATTTTGACCGGTTATTATAGGAAAAGCACAGGTGTTCCTAATAACATTAACAATGGGTCTGTTCTATCTATATCCCAGTAAGACAGTGCTACAGTTGCTCAACAAGCAAAATACCAGGGTTTTCTTTTTTTTTTTTTTAACTGCAACTGCATTCTTCAATTTATTTCCCTTTATTTAACCAGCTAAAAGTCCTAATTGAGATTTAAATATTTCTTTCAACAAACTCCTAACTTTTTGGACAAAGAACAGTGGTTATCTTGTTCACAGCCTGTCTGATCTGGCAGCTCTTATCTTGACCCTGTGGGACTTCTGTGGATATCAATGAACCCAAGTTGTAAATAGTCAGAACTAGCCTTACTGTTTAAAACGATTAGTTAGTCCGAACAGGCAGTAATGTCCAAAGGGGCATAATCAGGAAGTCAGGATGGCAACATAGAGATTCTGGAGGACTACTGCGTGGCTAAAGGGTAGATATAAATACCGGTGAGCTAATTAGGGAGTTGAGAGCAGAACACACTAAGGATTTGGATCTGTCGTTGTGACCGACGTCACTAGGCAGGCTGTCTTCATTCACTGTTCATAGATATACCTACAAAAAGTAATGCACCAATCGTTATTGTAGAAATGATGTATCCTCATTAGGAGTTGTGTTTGGTTAGGGGATGGGTCCCAAAACACAGAATGTTATTAAAACATCATATTTTGTAAGATTTCATAAAAATTGTTGCGCATAAGTTTTTGTAAGACATCATCAATACTTTGCACTGAGTTGGTTTGCTGACTTTATGATTCTTCTCCACTAGACTAAGTTGAGTATTATCCCATGTCGTCACTTTTATCTACATTGGCTACTGTTGAGCAAATTATGCACTGTCTCCCTTTAATGACTTGCAGAGTGACAACACAGCAAAAGACACAAAAAGGTAATGATTGGATGTCATTATGGTGGCCATCTTCCTAGGCTTGAACCATTCTTTAGATGAGCCATTGACCATGTGAGTGGGGAATTCACTGACACATGACAGATTATCTTGTTCAAGTATTACATCAAGGCAAATGAATGCCTTCAGTGTGATGGGTACTCACATTCTAATGACTTTTCAGGACTACCTTGGAGGAATTAAAGAACAGTGGCTTGTTTATTTATGCAGTTCAATTTATTTTTCCATGAACAGTGACTACACCAACATATATCTAAATGTTATTTTCTGCCAGCGCAGGTTAATAAAAAGATATGTGGGATCTTTGAAGAATGTGATAAACATGCCAAAGAAACACCCTTGCATGTTTCACGTGTTAGGTAAGTTATGGGGTTTTCCCACCCTATAACTTTCCACACATTTTTTCACCTCATGTGTAAGTAGGTTCATAGGGAACAAGCAGTCTCTCGTGGTCATGAATACTAGTCCTAAAATTGAATGTCAAGCAGTTAAATTGCAGTCTTCCTCAGAAATACAAGCTATTACAAGACACTCCCCACGGTCGGGGGTTCACTCAGAAATACACACTCTCTTATATAAGTTTCTTTATAATTGCTGTGGGAAGAGAGAAAAGATTAATCTTGCTCTTTGGACGTATTGATTTCACTGCTGCTGTTTGTTTTGCTTCCGTACAAGTATGACATATATTGAATAAATAAATAAAAAATAATATGATGAAACATGCACTGGAAACTGTTTCGCCTTCTGTGCGATTTCACTCGGGGACGGCCGCGTTTGTCTGATTAGAATGATTCATTACAAGGACCTCAGCCCCACTGTTTAAAGATTCAGCATCTTGAGGGGAGGAGGTTACACCTGGATGAGCATGTTTTATTTAATATGGATATCTTTCCGGACGGCTGTACTGGTCCCATTATTATTATTGAGCAATTGGATTTCCGTTCGTCTCTGTGGTCAGGGCCACTGGTATTTCCAGATGGCATCAACAACATGGTGCATAAACAACATATTCCTCCCAGTCTTTTCTACAAATCTCTTTAGTGCTTACTTCTAATAATTTGCAGTAAAGGGTAACGCCGTCAGTACTTTTTCTAGTAATTTGGAGGTTTGAGGACCCAGCTAAAGTTTACATTCTATATTTAAGATAAACTCCTGTTTGGTATTTATAGGATGATTTCAGTATCTCTGGACTGAGAAAAAACTCACTACCTTTAGGTTACCAAAAATAAATATTTTCCCACTAGATATCTAGTCCCAGCAGTGTGGAGAAGCAAGTGTGGCTCACCATTTTGTTGTTTATTATTCAGTGACATGTTTTGTTAATTGGCACATCATGTTTTTAATTTGTAGTCTCACTTTGTCAAACCTGTCTCCACGGTGCTGAGACGGTGCTGTCAGTGCTAGAGTCGTGTCTGGCTGCACTGAATAGTTATTCTGGTATAAGAGAAAAAATACAAAAAACCCCGCTCTGCCTTGTTTGTATTTCTTTAAACCAGTAGCAATCGTCTTGGGCAGCGATCGCCACGGATGCAGCGACGGTGCACTTGCAAAATAGATAGACTTAGACTTAGACTTAGACTTAGACTTAGACTTCTCTTTATTGATCCCTTTGGGATGACTGCAAGGAAATTGAATTTCCAGCAGCTTACAAAAACACAAGGGAGGTATAATAAAGGTACCAATAAACTCTTAGCTAAATAAATACAGAAAGTATAAAAAATAAATTAAAAAACAATAAACTCTTAGTCAAATATATATGAGGTAGAGGTAGAACACAGGTAAAATAAAATTCATGGAAGAAGAAATCAGATAAGTTGAGTGTAGAGGAAATGTATGAAATAAATTATGTATGACTGTATATGACAGAAAGGAGTAGTAAGATTAAATTATTGCACTTAAGTAATGGATTTAGTTATTGCACAAAAAAGATAGTGGAAGTTGCATGACATCCAGCGCTTGAGAGCTGTGCCGAATTTCCAGCTTTATCCCAGCACTGTACATATGTTAAACCAGACTGTAATGTGGGACACACAGTTTCATTAGTCTAAGCCCTTCCCTTTAGCCCCTAATGACTTACACTTTTCACGGCAGAGGTACAATGCTGTTTTCTTATGCTGTTCCAATTTACCTGACGTTCCAGTAAACCTGAATTCACCCTGTAATTGCCTCTTTATACATTATATTTTTATTGCCAGTGGCAGAGACCGCCATTCTTGCAACAGAATGAAATTACCTTCGAATGCTCGAGGGGTTCACAGGCACATGCGTGAATTTAATCCAACATTACTATTGGATTTCAACTCTGCTGCATTCACTGGAAATTTCTGACTGCTACTGCTTTTACCCTGAACATATTGAGCATGCAGGGGGCCTGTGCGTTGTGGGGGCATGGACTCAGGACTCAAATCCTGGCTACGACCCAGACTGTTTTACAACATTATTATGGAGACATAATAGGACACTGCTGTGTGTGGATATCAGACGGGAAGAAGCAGTGTTGCAGAATAAACGATGAGCTAAAACTTGTCACTTATCTTATGAATCCCATCAAGTGAGTTCCAATTAGCCTATGTACTGATATGAATGTGTCTAATTAGATACACTTTTATGTCTTTGTAATACCACAAGGCATCTGGCACCCCAGATAGAGTCTCATCTGTTGCTGACAGTGATCAGACAAACATCACTCTAGCCTATTAAAATGTCTCCAGTGCGTTGTTACTGAGGCCACCATTATCACGGCGAAACCTTGAATAGTGTTGGATAAATCCAAGAGAGAGGGGGACAACAGCTGCAGGTCTGGTCTCTGAATGCACAGGCAGAGGGAAGCTTCTTTTGGGTTCCTGGCAAAAGGGGGAGATCTAACTGCCCTGTCATCACCATGCCACTGGAAATAGAATGCTGCTTTGTGGCTTTGTGGAGGATAAAAGCAACCCTAGTGATATCTTTGATTCCTCCCCCTCTGAGCTCCTGGAGGTGGGGCTGACACGGAGAAGCCATTAGAGAAGAAAGAGGCAGTAATCTGATCATGTCCTATAGGCGCAGATGCTGCATCAGTCAACTATGCCATAATGTCAACCTTCTGCCTCGGAGCAAACATAAATTTCCTGTTCGTTCTGTGTTTACATCAGATGACATCTGTGCATTTCTGGTCGTATTCTGGCGTCTGTATCATCATGATTACGTCTTTACTCACCCTACCTGCAGGAAAACACATGGTGTGGCTACAGGAGTATGCTCTTAAAGTGAATTGCATGCAGGATGAATGCCAAAAAACAGACAAAGTCACTAATAAACTAGGCTGTATATTTAGGTATATCTAATATGGTCTCAATTTGCTCTAAAGCCACGTTTGACAATACAATTTCTAAGTATAGATTTTGGAAGAGTAAACCCTATTAACAGCTCTTCACCACTACCAGATCAATTTTTCAAGTATTTATGAAACAAAGTCAGTGTATTTAACAAAAGAAATGCCTGGTTTCTGATTACAGTTTTTTTTTTTTATTGCTTTGACTTGGTTGAAGAAACTGGTAACCTCTCATTCTTCATCATCACTCTCTCAGCAGAGAAAAAGACACCTCTTGCAAATGAGTTAACCCATTGTCATTGTTTTGACACACTTCCCGCACCCTTTTGCAATTCAGTTAACGCAGATGTCATTCAAGCAGTCCAAACTCCACTGCTTTAGCTGTGGTAACCAAACAGGAAATATATGTTCCCATCTCTTAGAAACTTCTTGACTAGTATGAAATCACTGAAGCACCTGTTTGACACTGCTTCACACAACTTTTCAATTTGCAATCAGTCTGCAGGCTTCCTCCATACTCTCCATTTTTAAATCCTGTAGAGGAATTCTTCAGTGCATGGAGATGGAAGGTTTACGATCATCGCCCCTATGACCAGATGCCCTTGATCGATGCAATGACCACTGCTGCCCAAGATATAGATGCAGATGCATGCCAAGGCTGGATCAGGCATGCAAGAAGATTTTTCCCTAGGTGCATCACAAGAGAAATATTGAGTGTGATGTAGATGAGGCCATTTGGCCCATTCGTCAAGAGAGAATTGACTAGAAGAGATTTTTTTCTTTATTGTACAGAATTTTTATTTTTATTTAAATTTTTATTTTACTGTATTTTTTCTTTCATACTATATATGTGGTTTCCGTTGGAATATTTCATTTCTTAGCCACAATCTCAAAAAAAAGAATGAATACTGCATTCAATCAAATTTGAAAAATCATTGTATATGATTCTGGATCTATTTTTTGCAAGAAAGCAAATTGGCACTGATATGTAAGCTGCTGACCAGTAATGCAGCACTGATTCACATTGAGAGCTGAATTTTGTATTTTGATGCCCCTTGTCTAATGACTGATTGGAAGCGCTTATGCACTTGTGTGCAAGTTGTGTTGTTTGAGGGCAAAATTTGCTTTTGGTCCATATTTTAAATGTTTTGGTGGAGGTAGAGCCTTTTGCAGGCAAAATTAGTCATTTTGACCATGGGTGCCACTGTTTAGGCTTTTGCGTTAACAGTTTTGAAAAATGTGGATTTTGAGTCGACTACTGTGTCAAAGCAATAAAAAAAACTGTAAATGAACAGCGGGGTGACTATTCTACTTTCTTCTCCATTTTAATTAAGGGCATCGATATGGTTTTGTTAAAACTATTTCCTGCTTTGTAAATGGATAAAAGGTGATGGTAAACAATTGCGAAATGTGCTCTTAAATCCTGGTGCATAGCCAGATGCATAGCCAAGAGAAACAGTAGGAAATATACTAGAGGAGGCTCTCCTAATATGGAAGTTGTGCTGATGATGACCCTATAAGCAAAACGTTATTTTGGTCACATTTTGCACACAAAATTAATTGATTTATTTTCTAAAAAGTTCCTTCTAGTTTTTCCTATGATATGGGAATAAACTTTAGAAATAATCATATCACTAAAGCATCCTATATATCACATTGCTATGAGCACTAGTTTAATCCAGCAGTCACAGTATAGCCATAGAGGAAGCAGGTTGAAGTTAAAACAGACCAGAAGAGCAATAATGTGCTTTATGTTTCATTTCTTATGATCAGTTTTGGCATTCAAGCACAATTTCAGCAGCATCAACATGAACTCCATGAGAGCTGGGTCAGTATTTTCTGTATGAGCAGTGATCTGGTTCATGCCATTACAGTATATGATAACACAATCATTCTGGAATTTATTTCCTGGCTCAGGAACTGTGGAAGAAACATTTATTTTGATATGTGTGGGCAGGAAATATTCACACATCACTAGGCCACAACCTATAGGAGGCTGGATCTATAACATCAACACTTAGTGTGTGTAGTGTAATAAAATCATCCCACTGTCTGAAAGAGAGGCTTCAAAACCTTTTTTCTATAAACAGCACTGTGGGGCTACATCGAGCTTTCACAATCCGCTGACTAAGATGCTTGCTAGGAATGCGGCACACCTTATTTAATCACTTCTTATATACTGCGACATGACTTTTTCTGCTCTCAGTCTCTGCACTGAAAATGTAGCACTGAAAATCCATATGGAGTAATCCATGATAAATGTCCCTTATATGAAATAAAATAAACACTTTCTTTTTATTAGCTGATTAGTAGCTTTGAGTCTGAATTGTCAGGGCAGTGACTGCAAACATCACTCTATCAAATTGTCTCCAGTGTAATATAACATTTCTGCGTAGTGCTGTGTGTGTCGGTGTGTGTGTGTGTGTGTGTGTGTGTGTGTGTGTGTGTGTGTGTGTGTGTGTGTGTGTGTGTGTGTGTGTGTGTGTGTGTGTGTGTGTGTGTTTATATGCAGGTTTGTGACACAGTGTAGCTTATCTCATGTGTATCGTGCTGCAATGCTATCATCTCTGCACATCTAAATTAAAAAAGTTGGTGTCAAGTGGTGGAAAAGGGCGATAGAGCCTATGGAGAAGGAGAACGTATAGACTGTCTGTCACCATGATGAATGAGTCACAGGGAGAGTCAGAATTCCTTCACTGTTCAGTTTAAAGTCTCAACGGGCCAAACATGATTCAGGTTTAAAGGAACTGTAATCTATATATTATCATGGGATCAATTGTTTCTTTTCTTTCTGTTGGGGGCGGTGCATCATGATTATTAATAAAATGGGTGTTTTTGCTGTATCCATAACTCATTTCTAATGGATGGATGTCGAGAACAGGCATTTGTAGTTAAATAAACACAAGTGTCGCTTTTTCTGAGATACTGGATATCAGCCCAGAGCTCTGGGTTTACAGCAAAACTACCAGACCGTGACATTTGCTGCTTCAAGGGACTTGCAGCAAACAGAGATGCAGCCTGTCGGGATGTGAAGCTGCCCAATCAGCCTATCCACAATCATTAACAGACCCTCAGTACATCATCAGTTTTTTGCAAGTCTGACTTCTGTGTTTTGTCGTCTTTAAGGAATAAAGAGAGAGAGTGAAAAGAAAAACACTGCGATGTCTCATGCTGTTAGACATTCACTTATTCTGATTATTTTGATCTCATTCATAAACATGACAATGCATATATTTTGAATATAAAAAACATTAGCATTAGCATTAGAGCAGTTACTCTGGCTCACTGGATGTGCAGTGCTGGGATAAAGCCTGACATCCTTCCGCTATCTGTTTTACAAGAGCAACATCTGCTTAGCTCCACCCAAGACGATTGTGATTGGTTTAAAGAAATACAAACAAGCCAGAAGATTTTTTTTCCCATATCCCACAATGATAAGCTGTTATAGCCAGTAATTGCTTACATGACCATGTTTCAGGATGTTAAGCATCCAAAACAGGCTTAACCACTATCAGACACTCTTTCGGCCTATTAGCTTTCCATTCTCAAATGTGTTTAAAGGTTATGGCGGTAAAATATCTGGCAATGTGCGGGCTGAAATACCCCTGGGACACTTAAAATTCTGCTTTTCTTCTCCTTTTCTCCTTGTACCATTTTGCCTGTCGGAAAGTTATGATATGTTAGTTTGTAATTCCACACCTCGAACGGCCTGCCCTTGAGAGCGGCAAGCTTTTGAAAAGGTGAGGGGATTTTAAAGGTACGATGAGTGCAGCGAACTACAAGAATCTAGAGCTCTTACTGTGGTTTTGACAGGACTGTTTTAACCAAGAGAAAAATGCTCTACACAAGAGGATCCTCTCAAAAGGCTGAGATTTAGAGGACATACAGAAACATTGTCTCACTTTGGAGAATGGCTAAAATGAATGTGTTACATAAAGAAGTAAAGTAGTTTGAAGAGTAGCAGGGCCAGGAAAAGGTGAGACAAACAAAACCCCAGCCATTTCTTAACAGGAAAGCAGAACACAAGCAAAACTTCTTACTTTTTTTTTTTTTTAGCATTTTGTAATTTTGTAAATAAATGTGATGTTATTCCTCTCATCTAAAGATAACAAAAATTGATTATCTTTCCACTGAGTTATCAGCCAAAACAGCTTTATATTTTCATAAAGGCGTGTAGGCAGCAAGAAACCTGTAGAGGAGAAAATCACACATTGTTGGACAGGGTTCACATCAATCTGCTGAGAAGCCGAGTGGCCAAGTGGATCTATTTCTTTGATAAAAATTAAATGCAGGTTGCACAACTGAATAAATCCCCTTAAACTTACCTCCCCCCGAATAATGCTCCCTCCAGGAGAGCTATTGTTGTTGGAATTTAAATCTAATTGGATTCTTGATGGCAAATCCTCCCTGGCGGGACGGGTGCAGGGAAATGGTTTTCACATACACACACGCAAAATCACACAAGCACAAAAGAAGTGTATTAAACTTGTGGGGCAGGCGTATTGATTGACTTGCACTTATGTCAGTGCTCTTGTCAGATATTACGGGGGAGAGTGACAAATATGCAGCTTAAACTATGCTAAACTATTTTTTTTATCATAAAGATAAATTCAAACTTCTTATTCACAAAGTACTTTTAAAGCTGCAGACACGCTGAAGAACCACCACAATTCAGCATATAATGAGATCAGCACTATGGACAGAGCTAGTGGCTGAAGATGGGACTTCTACCTTCTTGGCTGGTTTTTTAATTGTTTTATTTGTTCGACTTCTTTTCTTGATTTGAATAAGTTCTGTAAAGCAAAATTATAATGGACACTAATTTAACCTCACTGACCTTTGACATGGTTTGCAGTTGTTGCTAGTCAATCCCTCTTAAGTGCCAACAACAAATGATGTTTCGGAGGGGTTCCTCTCAAATCTCAGAGGACCGCGTTTGGCAAATTGGTCTTGTCAAGCCAGAGCTAAATCAATACGTCCTCGGCCCTTGCAACACTACCGTGCCTGCTTTTTTCACCTGTCACGTCAACCTTACACGCTACAGCATGTGGGCCACATCAGATCACATCTACCCATTAAAGCGCAGTGTGCGACGTGTTTTTAAAGATGACAGGGTGATTGATTTCACCGTATGTTCTCCATCATTGGGATCTTGCGCAGCAGGGTGATACGAAATCCCTCCTTCACTCCATCGGCCAATTCATTTCTCACTGTAAACGGATGTGTGTCCTCCCTTGTCTCCTCATCTTTATTCACTGCAGGAGGCCCCGCTGCTGCACTCTGAAGGATTGTCTCTCCTCTATTGTGCCCACATGTCCTCTGTATCTCCTGCAGGAGGCCTGTTAAGGTTTTTGGCGACCTTTGGCTGGGGGTGCTTTTACCATTTAACACTTAGCCTATTGCAACATGACTTTGTATAAAACACACCCATGCTTAATTTAATACACCCAGGAGTTTTCCTGCCTCTGCGTCACTTGGTCTGTTATGACCAATAGCTTATGATGGCTTATAGCAAATGTTAGAAAACTCAGATATTGCTAGATATTGCTGTGTAACAGACTTTATTGATTCAGTTAATGAATGACTCCCCTCTACTTTTCACACAAACCATTGTCCTTCAATTGTTACTATTTGGCAACAGTGGCTACAAGTGTCAAAACACACTTTAAAAAAAACTTTAAAGGCCTTATTTTGTAAAAGAAATAAAAAGAAATGCACGTCTTTTGTATTAAAAAGCAGGTAGAGGTGCTACAGTATATAAATACTGTGAATGTATAAAAAGGCTCAATCCACAGAGAAACACAAAGCCAATATTCAGAAATTGTGCCCTTAGACCAGCTGACAGGACTTATGTACGGTTGTGATGTCACAACTACACTATACATAGTTAGAAAGTGTTGTAACTGTCATTCCCAGGCTGTAATTACGGTGCAGAGACGTCAAGAGAGCGAATGCTGAAGGAAACGCTGACTAATCAGAGCAGACTGGGCTTTTTCAGAGGGATGCTTAAAGAGACAGGAGCCAAAACAGAGCGTGGATTCATGTATACTGTATTTAGACAGAGAGTTTAGAAAAATAATGTGTTTTGAATATTAAAGCATGTAAACAAGTATGGACCTCAAAATGAGCACAATATGAGAGCTCTTGAAAGATCTTTGACCCGTTGGCTTCATTTTTTAAAACGTTTTTCACTATTTTGCATTTATAAGTAGTTTATAAACAGTTAATAAAGATGTTATGACACATTGTAAGTCACCATATTGTAGCGGTGCGCATTTATGTCAATAAATATAACTCCTCCATTATAATATAACACATGATGTAAACACACCTGTGTAGGATTTCTTCATGTGTATTAACAGTTATAAAACACTTTGTAGTTGCACTGCAATAACTTATCATATATGATTACATATATGATATGATTACTGCTATGTTAAAGTGTGCTATCAAACAATGATATACTCTTTAAAATGCTCATCATGAATATAGGTGAACAGTGTAAATGGGTTATGGATTCTTCACAGGAGGATTTAAAATAGCTGTCAAACACACTGTTATACTTTTACAATTACATTACTGTACTGTGATATACTTGTGTTTAAAAACACTGGATATAGTGTCTAAGTGGTTTATATTATTGTTGCCTGAAAACAAATAGACCCAGGATCAGTTTCTGCTTCAGCTGTGCTGGTTTCCTCCCCCAGTCAGGTGGACTGGAAACTCTAAATTGCCCGGAGGTATGAATGAATGTCTGAGCTGTACTAGATGTCTGAAAGCCTGTAATGACTTCCCTGTCTTCCACCCAGTGCATGCTGGGATAGTCAGCCGCCCTCCACGACCCTGAGAAGAAATTAGTAGGCGGAGAATATAAATGACTGAAAAAGGGAACATATTGTATTTCACTTTATTTCCACGGAGAAGTATTGTCCACATGTTGCCACCAATGTATGTTGCATCTGATAGGCTGGACATTGCTTATGTATTTCTGTACATTCAGACACGGTGTATACACATATTTTCAAACACAAAGAGAACACGCTACAGTTCAGTAAATGAACAGGCTTCCTGTCAAGGCCAGAGATACAAGGTTTTATTGATGTCTTCTTACATCTCTGTCCAGTGCTTTCTTTCATTTTGAGGTCATGATTAGAATTGGCAAGGACAGACTGTGGGCAGCTGAGACGACTGTACCGAGATGGCCCTTATTATGCATTCTGCCTTGATATTTGTAAGCCAATTAGCTAGATTAGAAAGCATAATCAATATAGCCACTTTGTGCAACCCTACTACTGTCTTCTCATTCTCATTAGACAAATAACTAGTGCCTGTCACAGTGATGTGGATTCAAACCACAATTTTGGACTCTCATGTCTTCTCTTCTAAAGGCCCGCTATTATGTTCAGACAGTCTATTGTATATCAGCTCAAAATCCTATTCTGAGCTCTACAGCGACAGTTCATCTCCACCAAAAAGTCAGACAGAGGAAAGGATGTCTTTTAAAGCACCAGTCAATGTTTTATAGGTATTTTTCATGGATCAACAGCTCCAGGTCGAAATAGATTTTGTTAGAAACTCAACTGTGTCTCCAACAACCCAAAGGGGTATTGGGTTTTTTTTTTCCCTGAACGGTGATTTAAGCCTTCTGTGCCTTGTAAAATTCACTCAAGCATGTCCTAATAGTTCTAAAGACTATCAATAGGAAATATTGACCTGTTGCAAATGTGAGCAGCAACACAATGGGTCCTGTTCTCTTTTTTGTGTGCATTTTGGCACAGGCGCACTACTATGAGTGCATTGCAAAACTATCCATCTCACCAGCGAGTATTTGCTTGGGTCTTAAAAGCATGCACAGTGGGTTGTTATTAGTTTAAATCAAGTGAAACACTGACAGCAGGGTGAGATCATGTCTGTCTCCGGCTGAATGTATCTGGAGTACCACATGTGCAACAGGCACATATAAATGTTGCAGACAGATAGTTTTGCTGTGCCCAGGTTTTTTCTTATTAAATCTAGTGGTGGACAGTAACACGTTTTCAAGTACTGCACCTAAGTACAATTTTGAGGTAGTTTGATCATTTCCTTCTACTTGTAGGTTACACTCATACTCTCCTACATTTCAGAGAGAAATATCATACTTTTCAGGTACATTTACTTTGCAGATTGAGCTTTCAAAGGTCCAATATTGTAAAAATTAAAAAAGAATAGAAACTGTATGCTTATGTTGAGTAACACTGGATCATTATTTAACCCCCTTCCCAACAAGCTAGAATAAGTGTCTAGTTTCATATGATTACAACATCTTCACTTAAAAAAAACAACCTACAGCCTCTTAAGGACAGTAAACCCGGTTGTGATTGATCGCCGGTGATCCGAGATGCCGCGAGTACAGATGTGGACAACCCGTTTTAGATGTACACATGTGCGAGTCCCAGAACCCCCGTTTTCATTGTAATTTATTCATTTTAGGTCTTAAAAGTCTTTAAATAATCTTAAATTTGAATATATGATGTCTTGCAATGCAAACATGTTATCTGATAAATCAATAGCTCATGACAGACCATGGTACGTTGTCATATCATAGCTACGGGTTGTTGTTTAGTCCAATGAAAAGTGGTGATCAAGTTTGGCAATATGAAAGTAATAGACACATTCCACTTTAAATGTTGACTATAAAATAAGCCTCACTAGGCTGTACATACAGAGACGGTTGCTATGGAACGTAGCTGTTAGCCTACACTCGCAGCTAGCATTTACCAAAGTCACGCAATAACACCGTTAGCAAGACCACAATTACGGCTGGACAGTACAGTGAAAGAATACCCAGGCAGGATTGTCGAGTGTCACAGAGGAGTCTTTATTGTTTTATCTTCAGTAACCTGGCAAGCACTCTCCACATCATGAAGCAAATAAGATTTGAAAGGACAATAAATACTGTATATCAACAATCAATACATATGAAACTATATTCAAGTGTGCAAATATGCAATTTGTAAACTGTGCAAATCCAATAAAGTGCAACTGCTTTACAAAAGTGCCTGTGCAATTATTCAAGTGCATGTATCCTGGTTAAAGTGCATTGTGCAATATTACTCCAACCCAAGCTCAAGCTCCAGGGAACAAAGTCCTCTTCGTTACAAACACAAACAAACTAACCGATGGAGCAGCAGACCAGCAAGTCCAGTGTTCTCTAAGGTGAAAATGCTGTTTTGTCAAAAGAGTCAATAACTCAATTTGTTATGCATTAGTGTGCGTGTACGTCTAAAACAGGGGCTCTCCAGCTATGTGGATATGGAAGACCTGGAATCACGGACCAATCAAAGCGGACCAGGCTTTTTTGGGAGGGGAGCTTAAAGAGACAACAGCCAGAGTGGTATTTCAGCCAGAAGTGAATACAGTTAAATTCAGACACAGTATGAGAACATTTTGTTTTTTTAAACATTAAAGCATGTAGGCTATACATGTTCTTGTAGAAACCCAAAATACAAATATGAACCTGAAAATAAAAATCATGCGGGACCTTTAAATATGATCACTTAACATATGATTGGAGAGCAATGTGAAACTAGTTTAATAATCAATTCATTTTAGACATTTTTCAACTTAATATTATCTGGTTAACTTCTCAACTGTTGTATATCCCTGTAAATGAATTATCTTTAGGGTTTTCAGCTTGCAAGCTACAACGTTACTTCTTCACCTTTACTGCAGTGACAGTCAAATATAAAATTAATTCAAATATAATTCCAACATATGGTATAAATTGATAATTGCGGTGTTTTTCTATAATGGAGTAATTTCCACTGTCTTTGGCTTCGGGTTGCAGTTTTTCTAAACTTTTAAAACTGCTTAGTTTCAGGAGTGCACCCTTTGTTTCTGCATTAGTGCCCACGGTGCAGAATGCGAGTAACAGTTTGTTTGTGAGTGGAGTATCCTCAGTGCGCATGGCACAACACGGCTGCACTCAAGTGGAAATGTAAATGTAAATCCTCTGTTATTTCAGGTCCCCCTTAATTAGGACGCACGGGGATACTCTCTTCACTCAGCCAACTGAACAACGTAATGTCTCGTTTAATTTGTGATCCTCCTTCTGCAGCGGTGGGATGTAGTTTGTAGCGAAGAGTGATCTCACCATATGCACTGATAGGGTGTAATGTGCCACTGTACCGTCCGCATGAAAGCTGCGGCTCCACACTTCTCCAGAGCAAGCAAGCCTGAGGATAGATTACTTTATTTGGGAGCGTTAAGGGGCTTTTCCTGCGGCACATAAATCTGTAACTTGCGGGATTTCGAGCGCCATCGTGGTCTTTTTCTTCTTATTATTTTTTTTTTGTAGAGGAACATTTTGGTGCAGGGGACCCAGATGATTACTACTGCTGCTTGCATTTGAAAAGAAAGCGTTCAGCGCGTCCGGTTGGATTTAAGCTGCAGTCCACTTCACAACCAACTGCATTGTAAGAGAAAATGTATCCACCATGAAACAACGCGCTTGTGAACTCTTTTGTGGATCTCAAGACTCCCATCCACAAGTGGAGCGTTTTCCTGCCTTTCAGCTACACAGTAAATCACTTCACAACTACAATGGGGCAACGTGGTGGGCTAAGTGAAGGAAATGTTGCCTATAGAAGTGCAGTCAGAGTGCAGGGCAGTGACTTCCAGAGGACACCCGCAGACGAGTGAATGCCGTCTCCGATGTGGAGCTTGTCGCTGTCCGACGCGCGCGTGGTGCTGAAATTTGGATGATGCCTGGCCAGCGACTGCAAGGCTGCCGCTCCCTGCACCTCAACGAGGACAACGGCCGCTTCGCGCTGCTCGCCGTCCTCATCATACTGTATCTGCTGTGCGGCGCTGCGGTCTTCTCGGCCATAGAGAGGCCCTCGGAGCTGCGGGCTCACAGCCTCTGGAACGGGACGCTCCTCAACTTCAGTGAGACCTTCAACATCAGCCTGCAGGACCTCAACTCCTTCCTGCGGGAGTACGAGGCTGCCATCGCCGCCGGGATCCGGGCTGATGCTCTGAGGCCACGATGGGATTTTACAGGGGCTTTCTATTTTGTTGGAACTGTGGTGTCGACTATAGGTGGGTGATCTATGCAGCATTCAATGGTTTCCCTGACCTTTGCGTCCATTTGGTTGCAGCCATGGTGTCCTCCAAATACTTGCAAAACATGTATCAATCGATTTCAAATTAACGTTGCCAAGCTCACATGAAGCCTTGCAAATAGAACATAAATGCATAGTAATTAGCTCTTGAGGCAATTATTATTTAGTAGATATGGGAATCTAAATATGGATCAAATGTGTGACCCAATGCCCTGATAAAGCTGCATTCAAGACAAATAAGTTGGAGAATGGTTAGTATTGATGTGTACTGTGTTTGTTAAATAATCATATCATAACTGACAGTCTGGATATAAAAAGGACTGGAGCTGCCATCCCTGTTGGCTGCTGTCCTTCCACTGGCTTAAATACAGAATCACAGATTAACATTTTTGTTTTTTTCCAGTCATGTGTTACATTTTGGCTGTGAGGGACTTTGGCAACATGGGCGACATCTGACTCGTCTGCCAGGAACGACGCACTCATCCCTGGCTATAGGACAGCACCCATGGGTGCAGTCTTTTTTTACCACATTTCCATTCAAAAACCAACAGGAATGTCAATGAGAAGCACCGTCTGCTGCCCCTCATTTAACATTTACTCTTGCGATAGGTCAGAAAAGAGCAAGTGTCCCTCGTAGGGCACCCAGAGGGCCAACGGAGTGGTGCACTGCATGCCTGATGGCCCCAACACCCGCCAACCCCTCTGCCCATCCCTCACTGATGGCCACAGAGGAGCTGTGGCCATCAGTGAGTGAGTGACTGAGTGAGTGTGAACGGGTGAACAGGCAAATGAAGACACTCAAGGTAGTCATTTGAGCTGACAGCTGCTGTCTATCTCTGACCTTGCCCTCAACACACAAACACACACATGTGTACACTGTGATACCTCCAGCACGTCCTTTTAATTGAAAACTGTGGCAAGGAGAGCGATAAGGAAAACTAATGGCTGTGCACGGCTGCACAGGGAGAATTGGATCCACATGAGCAGGAAACCTGTCAGAACTATATTTACTGTAGACCTGTCATAAGAGCTTTATTGGCTCTTCCACCTTCTCCGCTCAGTTACACAAATGCAGAGCTGCAATGCACACAAGTGCATCCAGCTCACCCAGTCATAGCAGGGAAACACAGCAGCTGTGTTTGTCCACATGTCTATGGCAGCTTGAAATCCTTTGTGCTCCAGTTGTCACGCAGTGGCACAGTCTTCCCCACGACAAGCAAGATCATATAAACTGACTCAGCTGCTTCGGGAAAAAAAGGGTGATGTCTCTCTGCAGTATTTGTCTTTTTCATAAGCTTGCATGGATTTCTGTTTAGATTTCCATCTCGCTTTGATCTCCACAGCCCCCCCACCCCCCCCAGCTTGTGTGCTACTTTATCTTGTGAGCTGCTGGTATAAAAGGGATTTGGGGGCCTCCCCACACAACTCTTTTTATCAAACTGGCATCCCCCTGCACACTCCTCCCAAACACTTCCCGCCTCTGACTCTGCTGTGGCAGAGACTTCAAATCAGCACTGACACTTTTGCTGCCCTTGACATGCCTCCACAATTTCTCTTTGAAGAATGAAAGCGAAGCTCTGGTCACTATATGCGCTTGTTTACCAAGAGTTTGGCCCAGATTCAGTGGCAGTTTTTCTTTTTTTACAAAAACCATCTCATCAAAAGGTATAGCTGAGTGGATATCAGAAGACGCTGAGTGGACATCAGAAGACATTCCTCAGCAAATGAAGATGTCCACTTTTCATGATGTTTACATTTTCCTTTTATCTGCGCACCTCTTTGAGTCCGGCATCCAAGTCTTATGATACGTCGACGTGGTAGCGTTGTCGATGTTAGCATGTTAATATGTTGATGTTAGCATCTAGCTTGAAACACTGCTGTGTAAAAGCCTCACAGAGCTGCTAACATAGCTGTAGACTCTTCCCTGGTTAAATCGTTGGATTGAAGAGTTTGTTTTTGTCCATCCAACTCTTGGTGTTGTTGAGACACATCTTTACTGTTACTGTATGGTTACTGTATTAAAGAAGACACAAGAGTCTGCTCTGTAAACAGAATTTCTATTAATAGGGCAGCTCTCTATCACTGTAAGTTGCTACAACATTTAGATGAATACTTTGTCATTTTTGAAGTGCTCATAGGGAGAATACTTGTCTGAGAATCAAGTGCACTTAGTGATGGATGTCTGATCAGAGACTTATAACTTGTTGAGATTGAGTGGGGCAAGCAGGGCAGTCAGTTGTTCTGCAGATATAATATGCAGTCTATTTATTCCTGGGGGATAAACTCTGTCCTGTGTCTCTTTGCCCATGGCAGCCACTGCAACTTCTTGCTCCATCACACTCATATCCACCCACTCAGAGAAGTCACAAAGGCAGACAAGGAAAATAGGACATTTTAACAAACAGCACAATACAGGCCCTCATGGAGTTTGTCTGCAAACTTGCGAAATGAGGGTAAATGTCAGAGGAGTTAAGAGAAGATAAAATCCTGCTAAACTCTGGCTGTGCAGAGTTGTGCTCCAGCATTATGACAGGGCTCTCTGCCCTCAGGATACACTGGGACACCTCATCCCTTAAACTGCTGTATCCACATCAATATTTTAATCAAAGTGGTCTCATTAGGCTAATATAATCTATATTGACACTAAGAAAGGTGTTAAAGCAACCCAATGGTATTTTATTGGTTGCTGTTTGGAGAGTTGCACTAGACTGTACTGGGAAGAAAATTTAGCTTAAAGCTGTACTAACTAACATTTTTATATTAATAATGGATCAAATGACTATGTGCAAAAGGAGTCACTGGTACTGACGAACCCGCAGATCTGCAGTTCCCCCTCAACTCTGCAGAGCGTTGTGGCATCTTTCAGATCATTGTTTTTGGTTTTAAACAGCTGTTTTCAGCAAGACTATACACTGCCTGCAGACTCACCCATTTAGTGACTAGCTGCTGAACATTGAGGAGCATTTACCAGCTAAAGAGACAGATTGGTCCCTCAGGAGTCGGTGGAGGCCAAAACAGAGCTGAAGGGAGCAATTTGTCAGGTCACCGAAAAACACGATTCCGACTAAATGCTAATGTCGCGTTGCCATATCAACTTTATGGTGCTATTATGTAAATGTTGACAGCTTGTCCTACTGCCTCCAAGTGACCTCTGACTCACTTAAGTTATGGACGAGGGAACAAGTGTGCACACATAAAAATAAATACTTACAAAAATTAGGTCTGCCCATTTTTAGGCTCTGAAGAGATTATCTTTTCTTTTCAAGGCAATCTTTTGATCTACAAGATCTTCCTTAGGCTAGCCAAAAATATTGCCTTGAAAAGAAGAGAAAAAGAGAAATAATCTATTTATTTGGAGCCAAACAATGTGCATAGTTCCTTTGTGCCCCACATCATAAAGGATGAACATTATTAACATCACAAACAGTATAGCGTGTGCTACTCTCTGTCTTGTTGTATACACTTCCTGTAGGAACATTTGCCAAGTTAGTTCTGTCAAACAGTACTTTGTAGTAGTGACATTTGACCATAGCAACCTCTTCAAACTAATGTATGTATTGTTATAACTTCCATTCAAATTTAGTCAAATCTGGGCTAGTAGTGTCAGTCAGCGCTTTCAAATTTGAAATATGGTATTAAATCACTTAACATTTTGCTGCAAAGCCAAGACTTAATGCCAAAATGCATAACTTGAGGACTTGCAGGTAGTTGTGGATCAGGTTTCTCATTATTATAAAATAATTATTTTGTACTCTCAATGTATAAAACAATTAATTGCTGTGATCAGAAAGTAATTAGCTGAGATCACATCAACGCATTCAGGCATTATATCCAGTTCCTGAAGCGAGTAGTGATTAAGAAATTATAATTTTGTTAACTGAAGAAAACAAGCTTATTATGTCATGATCACCGGGAAACCCCATGTCCTCGCCCTCATTGCGCTGTGTATGTAAACAATCAGGCCTAATAGTTAACTGAGTGTTATCTCCTTCATTTTCTAATGCCAATTTAAAAAGTGCTGATTTGGCAGCAGTGTTTTATTGGGGAACACTTGACTATTACATGCTTGTCTGACCAGGGCCCATGTATCTGGGATGAAACTGCAAACCAAATGTGTTCTCTGTACTTGACTGTGTCTCTTGAGTCTCTGAGGTTACAGGACAATGTCACACAGAGCGTGTGTGGAATTTAAGCAGTTTGAAATGTCACATGACAGACTCCTGAAGATAGCAGTGAATTTGTTTTGATGTTGTGTCCGTATTTAGATTAATCGCTTGGTGCTGCCTCGCTGGGATGAAACCATCTGTGTTGTTGTCACTGTTGGTGTATGTTATGAGTGTGCTTTCAGGAGGTTGGTGCGAAAGGTTTGCAATCTGTGAAAGCAGATTCAGTGATGCACAGCGATGTTTGTTTTTGCCGTCTGTCTCTCACTTCAGGACTGTTGCTACACTGTCCCTGACAGTGCTGACTCCAGTCTAACATTTATCGCAAAGTAGTGCAGTGCCCGTTGGGATCAGGCTGATTGCTTGGCTGCTGGTATTGCTGCTTGCAGCATTGTCAGGGGGCGTGATCTTTCAGGGTGTGTTGCTGTTCCGAATGTGTGCCCGTTCGGAGGGGGCCATTTGTTTGGCCCCCAGAAATGTTGCTTTCAGCGTTCTTGAGAACCGGTCATCTGATTGACAGCACACTCAACGCTGCAATCCCCTGGGTCAATACACATGCCAAGCTTGAAGTGGATTGGATGAACGTTTCTTGAGATATGTTGAGGACAGTTATACATACACAGACAGAGATTACTTCCTTTATCGTTAGATGCTACTAGAGCACTATCCATTGGCCTAATGCCACCAAATTTGGTGGCACATTCAGCAATCATTTCTACGTCCACCAAATGTGGTTGTAATAGCCCAACGCGTTCAGGAGATATGTTATTTTTTTGTTATTCCTGCCCACTTTGAGGGCCAGCTATAGCAAACATTTTCCAGCTTGGTCCAGAGATGTTCTGCACCAAACTTGGTGATGATTGCTCAAAATTTGTAGGAGGAGTAGCAAAACAAAACAGATTTGGCCACAATGTCTGAAAGTCTTTCTGTCAATTAGCATGGCTAATATGGAAAGAGTTGTCTTACGGTTCAAAAGTTACAGGCCAAAACGTAAAATTAATGTTTTAGCTCCATCATCAGGCCAAATTGCACCACATTCGGCAATGCATTCCCTTGGGTCCCCAGCAACACACGCACCAAGTGTGAAGTCAACTGAATAAACTGTTCTTGAGTGACACACAGAAAGTCAGACAGACAGATATTGTTTGCTTTATAGTTCAATCTAATTGACTCCTCTGTTCATAACTACAGTACACTCACTTATTTGGACTCATTAATTTTGATCTCTTAATATAGTGGGTTTCAATGGGACAACATTGCAATTGTGTTACAAATAGAGTCTGCTCATCTTACACAAGCAGTACATTATATAATCACTTTACAGTTCATTTTACAGAGCCATTTGAAGCTGGTCAGTCTGGCTATTCCTTATCTCTTCTCTGCTGTAGTCTTTTCCCCTCGCTTCTCTTTAGATCTCTCTGTGAAAACACAGACTCAGAGGAAATGTCACTGTTAAAATCGCAAAACAAAGGGCCTCCAGTCACATGTACGGCACTAGGGGTCTCTTTTTAGATTTTGTGCTGTGCAATTGCTCAGCATAAAAATTGTGTCCCTAATGAGGAAGTGAATCTAAATTGCACCACTGCTGCATAGACTGTGTCTAAATAATCGAGTGGCTTTGCAATCTAATGAATTTCTGCCTTAAAGCTGCACTAATCCATTTTTAGATTTACACTGTAAAATATGACTTTGTGAAACAGATTTTGCATTTATGGCCCACAATTTAAAGATCCCCTCCAGACACACTAAGACATACAATATATAAAAATAGTCTGCTTGGAACAACAATGTGTGTCTGATATGTTTTGCGTGTCTGAAAGTATAATATTGATATAATCCACATTCAAATCTTTAGAAAGTCATCTACCTTCTACCTTAAAAATTACAGAATCTATGAATATGTAAATTGTGTTTTATTTCCAAAGCTTTTCTGCTAGACGCAATATGTCTCCTACTTCAATGCAAACCCATCCTCAGTGTTGCACTGGCGGCTTCGAGTTTCTACATCACACTTGTATAAGTTGCCCACTCATCAGTTTTTAACCAAAACAAGTTTTGAATCAATGCCTGTAGCCCCAGCCGTTAAAATCAGATTTTCCATCTGCACAGAGAAACATTCCACTTACAGCAGATAAATGTAAAAAAAACAGCCTAACCCTAACCCTAACCCTAACCCTAACAGCCACATTGTGTCAAACTCTGCTCATACGGTGAAGCTCAAACATCCAGCTGTAGGGACAAGAAGAAAACATTTTTTTGAGTGGAGGGGGACTTCATCTATTGAACTTAACGTAATTCATCATTTGGTACCACGGATGCCTACACAACATTTCATATCAATCCATGTAATAGTTGCTGAGATATGTTAGCCTGGACCAAAGTGTCATCCGAGCCATGCTGCTAGCAAAACTACTAAAAATGAAACACACAGTTCATCACTTGATGCTGACAAAATGGAAGCCTTCTGGTAAATGGACAAATAATTAATTAACGAATAAATGAAAAACTGTAAAATTTGCATTCACAAGAGAAAAAAATATTTCACAGATAACACACCTCTGCTTGAAAAACATTTTATTCCACCACTTCTGCCAGTTCATCTGTGTGCTTCCTGATGTGTGAAATACAGGTATGTGTTTTTTTGTGGGTGTACCTGTGCCTGTGTGTGTGTGTGTGTGTGTGTGTGTGTGTGTGTGTGTGTGTGTGTGTGTGTGTGTGTGTGTGTGTGTGTGTGTGTGTGTGTGTGTGTGTGTGTGTGTGTGTAGGGGTTGAGATGCACTAGCTTTCAATAAATCCCCATCTTACTCAACTGCTGCTGTACGGGATGGCTGTACACTCCTCTGCGCTTTGTCACAGTGGGTCATAAATCTGCCCTGCCTTGCTAAGGCACACATTCTCCTACGTACAGTAACTCAAATCATCATGGCCAAGTGATACTAAGATCATTTTAGAGGACACAGCAGATTTTCTGGGCTTCCTACTCCTCTTCAAACTGATTAGCATTTCACTGATTCTGCTCTTTGAACCGGCCAAGGCAAAGAGAGAATTATCTGTGTACTCTTTGCACTTTACAGTCCTCTGACCCGCTTCCTATCTAATTTTGACAAGCATTTTAAATGATAATCTGGTATTAATGTTTTGATTATCATCAGTTTCTCTGACAACCCAATTTGCACTGGTGCTGATGTCAATGCTGACTTGCAGCTAGGAGAGTTTAAACTTTAAACTAAGTAGTAAAGTCTTTTTCTTAAAACTTTTGGATTGGTTGGAAACCTTTGACGCAGCAGTCAAAGTCCAAAGTCACAGTGAAAAAAGTGTTGCAATATTGGAGAAAGATTCCAGATTCCAATTATGCACCAGCAGAACATTTATCTGTATCTCGGGGCCATGTTTATAAATAGTTATGAATGTTAATAAGCTAACAGCAAGTTGGCGAACAACGTGATTTGGCAGCCGTCCATCCGTCTCCTTTGTGTGAAGGAGGGGTTGCTTGTGTGAGAGCAGAGAGACACAGAAGGACATGCTGCACTAATGTATTCTCCAACCGCCGTAACAGCATGCTGGAATAGTATTCACTGCAAAATAGTTTGATTTTAAATTTGAATGATGAATCAACATCCTCTCACACCTGATAAATTATAGTTCCTTTAAATCACAGTCCAAACTTTCTGCACAGAGCAAACACAATGACTTATAAGAGATGCACGACTTTTGAGCGTGACCTTGAATCTGTAAGAAGCTTGATCATTATGATTAGATTATGCGATGAAAACATTGACAGACCACTACATCATCCGTGGAGCCTGAAATCATGGGAGGCGTACCATTGAGAGTCATACATATTACACATCTGCCTTTTAGATAAATGACAGGCAGTTCAAACACTAGAGCTTGTTGAAAACTGGAAATTGGACGCAGTCATGTTTAATACACTACTATGTTTGGATTTGACGAAACAGCACTCTTGACCCTTTTCTTTATTTCAGCAAAAACTGAGATTCTCAGTGAACCCACACTGGCCACTAGGCAGATCAGCAGGACTAAATAATTTTAATAAAGTAACAGTCCCACTTTTCAAACACTTAGCCTATTGCCACTTGGAAAAGTTCATTTGGCATACATTTTCCTAATTTATAGTAATTATTATCCCTGGAAAACATCACATATGATTGAGATACTGCCAGGCTGGCCGCCTCTGGCAGAGTCCCTGACTCTAAAGGACACATTTAGTTCATAGAAAGTAAATCATAATCTAATTGTGAGCAGCAAAGCATTGCCTCTTCATTTCTCTGAGGCAACTTGCTATGGTTTGTCTATGTATGATCCAGGATCATTATTGCAGCTCTCAGCTAACTTAGCAGTCCCTGACAGGAATCAGGTTTTTACTCAGCCTTAAATTTGAGGGACTTGTGCACTCCCATTTATCAGTAATGAAAACCATTCAATTGAATATCTGCTGAATCTCAAGCTTTAATTCCCTGCTGGAGATTTGACTGTTATCATGGCTAAATATCTGAAGACATACAGTGCATTTAAAGGTCCCAAGAGGTAAAAAAATGAGATTTCCATTTCTATTTGATTATAAAGCAGGTTGAGGTGCTATATAAATACTGTGAAAGAATCAAAGCACTTAATCCACAGAGAAATCCACACAGCCCGTATTTAGAAACCAGGGCTTCTAAACCAGCCATCAGGACTTTGGCAAAGCTGTGATGTCACAACTTTACTATATTTAGGTAGAAAGCGCTTCTACAGTCATTCACCAGCTGCAACGACGGTGCAGAGATGCCAAGAGTGCAGATGAGGAAGACATAGAAATGCAGATCAGAGCAGACTGAGCTTTTTTCAGGCGGGGGGATTAAAGAGACAGGCGCTAAAACAGCATTTCAGACAGAGGGTAAATACAGGGACATTCAGACAGCATGAGAAATATAATGTGTTTGTTTGTTGTTGTTTTTTTACATTAAACCATGTAAACATGTTCTAGTAGAAACCCCAAATACAAGTATGAACATGAAAATGAACATAATATAGGACCTTTAATGTAGAATTACCAGGATACTGTATGAACACCAAATCTGTATCATCTATTATGCTGAAAATGGAGTCTTATCACACTGATCTGGGGGTGATAGTGTTTCAAAAGCTCCACCCGGACAGGTGTGTTTACTTTGGAGAATAATACAAGAGGGCTTCATGTAGCTAAGCTTTTACTCAAACATTGACTCTGCATACAGCACAAGATTATAGGGAACACAAGGACATTCAACCTTTAGATCATTCAGGGAGAAGCTATTAATCTGATGAGAGAATGACTCCTCAGTCACATGAAAGGACAAAACCTGTGTTACCATATGCAGATTAACTATGACGCCACATGAATCTTGATTTTAGCTGAAGCCCTGACCTCCACTGTCTCTACTGCATAACAGTGAACTTCATATGTGTTTTTTTTAGTTCTTCGAAATTCTGTGAAGAGGAAAAACAGATCGAAAAATCAGGAGAACCCAATGTAAGACCAAGTGTTGGCGCAGATCCAAAGACAGTGCAGCATATTTTTTTGACAATAAATCGATACAGACAGTGGTGGAGTCATCAATCCTCCTGGCTCTCTTTGAATTAAGTACTGAGATACAATTTAAAACACTAGACTAAAATTAGTTACAGAAGGGCAAAACCAATAGCAAAATAACAAAAATAAAGTATTGTAGCTTGTTTCATTAAAATCTTAAGACATACAGTGCATTTAAAGGTCCCATATTGTTAAGAAAAAAGTGAGATTTCAATGTCTTTTGATTATAAAGCAGGTTGAGGTGCTATATAAATACATTGAAAGTATCAAGCGCCCAACCCAGAGAGAAATGCACACTAGTAGCTACACACGGAAGACTGGCAGGATAACGACAACTTCTCAATCTCTCTACAATGTAGTCAGACACCTATAATATCAATCAGAGCCTGTCAGTGCCTAAAACAAATACTTTTAGTTGACATATATTGTCAGTGTAGAGGTGCCTTGTTCAATTTCATTGCAGTCCAGTTCACGGCAGCCAGGCTGCAGCACTCACACTCAATACTGGACCAATTTTTAAAAAGTTTTTGCCATTATTCACTTCCACAAAAATACATTGGGAATATAACTATATATATATATATATATATATATATATATATATATAGTTATATTGTTATAATGTTGGATGTTCATGCTAGTTTAAAATAATGAGGTAAACGTGTACATGGATATAACCAGTCCAACCCCCCATGAGCAGATCTTCTCAGGATACAGACTGCTGTCAATGTTTCCTTGCAGAAAGTTTTTTCTACTTTCTCAGCAGTGTGATGTCAAGTCTTTATGGATTTTCAAACGTCATCTGCTCCAGGAAAAGCACACCGGGCACGTCCACAAAGTACAGCTACGCACAGCTCCGGTAGAACGTGCTGCTGTTTACTACATGTAGCTACATCTTAACGGCAAACACAGCTGTAATATTAGTTGCTTGTGTTGTTCATTGCTCTTTAATTTCATATAACACTCCTGATGCAACATGTCCGGTTGTGTAGTGTTTGGTTTAAAACGCCTTATTTGTGATGGTCGAAAATCCCACTGTACATTCAGTTACAGTCAGTTACCTTGTTTCTTTTGAAAGTGTAAAAGGCAAAAATACAAAATAAAAAAACAAAAGAAAATTGGAATCTAAGACATAAAATAGTGCAAGCTATGGGAATCGATTATTATATCTAATTACGTATATAAATATATACATATGCTTGTGTGTTATTCTTGTAATTTATATCAGTTTGACTGTTACCTGCATGTCACCTCAGCCTATTATTTCTAATTATTGCACAGCCATGTGTAACACAGTACACTCATTATCAATGTTTTGACATGTAGAATCATATTGTGTGTGTGGGTGAGCTGGGTGTGAAATTCAAAGTCACATTGTTTTGCCTCAGGGCCTAATAGATAAATTGCTGCATGCTTTGGTTGTTTTATTAATAATATTATGGCCTTTGTTTAATTTGTATATTCAGTGCACAGACACAACAATATAGCTGCGTCTTAATATCTGACCTATTATGTCATCTTCTTTTTGTTAAACTGGCAGCATATTGTGAATGTTCATATTATTATCCCTTCTGCCAGTAATCCAGGCAGCTCCTCAGCAGATGGTGTGGTGATGATGTGTCAGATCTGACCATGTTGCTGCTTCCTCAGCCCTCTTTCCTTTCCACAGACCCCCGCCATACCACCCCATGACAAATAATATCCTGTTTGTCACAGAAATACAGTCATCAGAGGGATGTGGCGTTTTCTGCTGCTGCTCCTATCAGGCCAATTTAAGAGTATTCCCACTAGTGGGACGCAGTTGGTTTTAACTGGGAGTTTGCTTTTCAGCTCATTAATTGGGGACATGGGGAGGTGATACGAGGTAGAGATTTCATTTTTTGTTTGCAAAACCATCACAAAATAAAGCTTTGGGTCCAGGCCACTGGGAGTTGTGTGGGGGGATGTTGCCCTCAATGACACACAGTGACCTTCAGATTCAATACTGCTCAGAGAGACAGGTGAATGTGTAGCACATGTCCTTCAGTTGAAGAGAAAAACAGTAATTTATTCTCATGCTGGTATCCATTAGGAGCTTTTGGCCATTAGAACAGGCCAAATATTTCTCCTGTATTGTGTTCTTTTTTAGATGTTGAAGATTCATTCTGATGGCCCTCAGTTATCAGCTGACATGAGGTAGAAATGTGCTAAGCTTAAATGATTTTAAATTTATTTACTTATCCTTTCTATATGTTTATATGTTTATATTTTATTATCAACAAATCCCATGTAAAAACCAAAACCCGAGGCGATTCTAGAGTCTGCTTGGGCCCTAGGCAAGTAGCGCCCCTGACCACAACCAACAACGAGCTTTGCCTGTGTAGGCCAAGTAGCAACCTATGAGGCTGAAAAATGAAGCTAATGCCAAAAACTGCAGTTCCACAAATGGCCACTTGAGGCAGGCTCCAAAAAGCGAGTCAATCACCATAGACCCCCCAAGTTAAAATGCCCAACTTTACAGCAGAAATGAACATATTTACAGCCTGGTACAAAAAAAAAACTGTTTTGCGAATTTCCCCATTCATGACAGCTATGAATTTGTATTTAACTCAGCCGTTTAAATTTTATTAAGGCTTAAAGTTATTAAAGCCCCTGAGTACCCACACAGGTGTTTTCAGTTAACTAGTTGATCAGACCTCTTCTCAGGACTGTGTGGGTGTGAGTTTGATTGATTGACATCTTCCAGAGTCTCCTGTTAGCTTTGTTATCATTCTTATTGGTAGACGGACAATTATGACCTCATAAATTCCCATTAAATTCTCATCAAAACCTTCAACCCAAGCAGAGGTCTAATCAGCCAGAGTAACTGAAAACACCTGTGTGGGTGTTCAGGGGCTTTAAGGGAATGGCTGCTTTGAGCGACAGGCAGATGTTGTCACAGGCTCACAGATGGCTTACATAGACTTAAGGCTTCGTTTGGCCCAAACTCACACTAACTCAAAAATATTACAAACATATAGTTTTATTCCGGTTGAAAGTTAAAATTAAGGGGAATAGAGAGTAGTCGGTCTATACTAGTGTTTTCTTCCTATTTTATTTCTTAAGTTACTCACTACTCCATGTCATTTTTTCAGTCACTACTTTTGTACTTTTACTTGAGTATTTTGACGACTACTACTGTTACTTAAAAACAAGTACAAAAGTAGAAGTACTTGAATACTTGTTTTTAAGTAACAGTATTTTCACTTAGTATAGTTTTTTGGCTACTCTGCCCACCTCTGTGGCCACATTGCGGACATTAGTCCAGTATTCACCGTCTTTTAGCACCCTTTTTGGTCTCACGCAACTCTTGAGGGAAATTTCTCTTTTCATGGTAATTGTTGAAAAAACAAAAATAAAGTACATTGTTAGCTTTCTTCATTTCCACTTGAAAATGGCTTACAATATTTCACTATAACCCTGTTGTGATGTTTATATGCTTATTGGGAAATTATTTCTACTGCCTCCGTGTTTTCATACACATACTGTCCAAAAAAAACATTTCAACAAATCTTCCCAGTGTAAATGTCACTCTGCCAGCGGAGAGTTTAAACAGTGCACTTAATAGGTTTTTGATTTAATAGCAGCTCTAAACTCCTTTGCGCTGCAGTCTCTTCAGATTATGAAATACCTGTTGACTATTTCATTTTGAGCAGGTTTCTTCACTCAGACTGCCTCATTGGTGTAAAATCTGCTCTACTTTTTAGATGTGAGTGGTCTACTGAGAGGAGCAAATGAAATGCTGAGTGCATCAATACTTCTATTAGCAACAATCTTAGTAATTTGTGCTATTTGTTTAGGTTCCGACTTTACTACACAACATAATGGGCCATTGTAATTTGCCATTGGACTGTAATGAAAGAGACTCATTCTAAACTGTGTCAACTCTGTGATTATTGCTGAGATTTGATTTAGATTTGACTGATGGGGATATAAGCTGACCTTAACCCTGAGATCACTGCAGTTCAATAACAATCCATCCACTCCCACCTGACCCTACGGTCCCCTCCGATTTTATCTACCCCCAGGCTGATAACCATTAGAGCGTCTTTTTCTTCTTCTCCTTCTTCTCTAAAAACTGTCAAGTGGTAATTAATGGATACTAATGGCACCATTTCCATCATTTTCCTTCTGGTTGAATCTCTAGCATGTGATTATACTGTATGTGCAAGCATCATTAGCCATTAGAGCATAACATCATTTTCTAGGTTCAGTTGAACATACTGTATTTAATAGTAATGAATAAATATTCTCCCAAGGCTCTGATTTAATTGGATTATCACACATATGATTTCCTGCTTTATCAAGTTCTGCTGAATTAAATGACTCATCTTGGCTCAGACACAGTGGAAAAAGATTACGATGTTTACTGAGGTCAGAAGCAGGATCATTGGTCTGGATTGGACACTATGTTACAATTAAGAGTTTTAAAGTCTTTGTGAGTAAAGTCACACAGTGTTTGGTTTCAGCTCTCCTACACGCTGCTTTCTATTATTGTTCTGTTTTTCCGTAATGCATCTTGACACAGTAGTCCAAAGTAATGGCCCTGAAATGCTACACTGAATCGATGCTTGGTGCCTTTTCCTCTCTTAGGTAATTTACTTGGTAATGAGAGACGGTGCGGAAGACTGTCTCTACACACGCTGAGAAGACGTAATCTGTTTTCCCTATTATTCAGCTGGGTTAAAAAGTCGTGCGCTGCTAATTAATTAACCATGAAACACTGAAATGGGCTTTCACTGAAGGGCCTAATTTGGTAATCACTGCCCCTCACCTTCCAGTCCCTCACTGTCTGTTTACTGAACTTTGGCACTATCTTTGACAAAACCAGATAATACAGTGTCTGGTGTGTGTAAGGCCATAGAGTGTGTGTATGTGTGGACATATGGAGGTAATATTCCCTCTTGGCTCTAAAAAACCCCCAATCTTTATCAATCAGTGTTGATCTAAATGACCCAGCGTGTCAACAACAAATCCACAGGAGAGTGGTTTCAGGGCGAGAGATAAGGTCAAAAAAGCCATTTTGGGTATCATAAAGGAAGTATTGTCTAGATATTGATGTCATTTATTACCGGACAAGGATGGTTATACACGAGTTGGTGAAATAGGGGGGAAAACGCTGGACTAATGCTCCGAGAAGACTGAAATGGAGGACAGCCATGATGGAAAAATCAATTAACCTTGGCCTGAAAGTGAACTAGTTGATCTTTCAGCACGATTTTATTTGTTGACAAATATACCATCTGCTGTTCTGTTGATAAATGGAACGACACTGTGTGTGTGCGTTCGAGTGTGTGCATGTGTGTGCTCACTTTGGGGATAGAAGTATGTGTACCGTGTGTCTGTGTGCACAACAACCATTTAACTAACAAGACCCCGCCATCGTACGCTATAAAAGTAGTTTTATTTGGATTAGCCAGAGATACGGGAAGATAGGGTGAGGGGCTTGTTCGGTGGGATGATAAGGGTAGGCGAGAGGAATGAAAAATGGTGGCGTCAATGCAGCTCGATTCCACTTTTTGAGTTCCACAGTCATAAACATGTAATTAATGTTGTGAATTCAAACTACTAGGCATCAAAACGACATGGTTAGGTTTAGGAAAAGAATTGGCATTGGGTTAAAATTAGTATGTTTGTTATGTAATTCAGTTTCGCTTTCACATGGGATGGGACACAAACCTAATTCCCTGAGGTGAAAGCCCAGTGTGTGTGTGTGTACTTGTCTGCCAACTGTGAGGGGGAGAAGGAGTAAAATGAGGAACAGGTCATTGAATTGGTGGGAGAGGGTGTGGTCTAGTTCCTGAACCTTTATAACTTCATATAACTTCATATAATATATACACACAAGAGCAGAAAATGTGCTCAAGAAAGGGGTAACAGAGAACAATAATATTTATGTTGCACAAAATTATGTTAAGCGTTTGTGACTTGCCTGCTCTGTGCTGTTTAGCATGACTCTGGCAATGGCTATATCAGTCTGACGGAAGGTCCACCCCTCTGGTCCAGACTGAAAAACTCTCTCAACAATTTGTTCCTTTGTTCCTGTGGCCTTCATTGTCAAAGACTGGTAAGGTCTATCAGCAGTTCAAATTAACAAAAATGAAGAGAGATGGACATTTCAAATACAGTTTGAACGGTAATATTAATTCAGTGATGTGAATTTCTAAAGGCAAGAAAACTGAATGTAAAAGCCTTTGAGATGTCTCCTTAATGCATCATATTAGGAAGATATTGATCTGGAGAACATAGGACCCTGAAGAAGAATCCTACTGACTTTGATGATCCCCTCATTTTTCCTCCAGCGCCACCATGAGGTTTACATGTGGTTGTGGTTTTGGGTAAAATGTCTCAACACCTACAGGAAAGATGCCTCCCCTCAGGATGAATATAAAAACTTTAGCGATCCTCTGACTTTCTTGAGCCATCATGGGATTAAATTTGAGTTTGTCCAATGCTTTGGTTAATAACCAAATAGCTACAAAACTACATTCCCATCAGCCTCAGCTGTGCTTCGTGTTGTGTGCTAACTATGTTAACACACTAAGGTAAGATGGTGAGCAATGAAAAAGCTAAAAATCTGACACACTATAAGAGCATCAACACTTAAGTTAGCGGCAATTAGCTATACATTCTGGATACCTTCAAATTCAGGTATCTAAAAAAACTTTGGTAGAAACAGTCCAAGTAGTAAAAGCCACTCTTTGGTTGGACTGCTCACAGCAAATGTCCACACACTACTGGCAACATCTGTAGTAAGAAGTTTAAAGTAGATTATTTCAGGCATTACAAGCAATGATGGTTGGGAACCACAGCTATAAACCATACATCTGTATTTTCTTTCTGTTGAATATTGGGCTAAATCATCTTTTATGTTATTATTTTTAAACCTCTTCAGTAAAAGCTTGCAATTGTGGTGCTGAAATAATTTATTACATGATTTGCTCTTACAGAGGAAACACAATGTGCTCAAATACCAAGACACTCATATCAGAGCTGCCCTGTAGCTGAACAGCCAGAGCTGCACCTGTGGTGCTCATTGAGATTGAGAAGTGCTCCTTCAACATGCAGCAGAATTCATAAACATCCTCTCCTCTCATAACCCCTTCCCCAGCTTGAACACTCAGTCTAATTAACTAAGAAATCAGAAGATAGCAGGAAGCTAAAACGCACAGCTGAGAGAGAAAAATATTCAGAGGGCTAACCTAAGCTTATTCCTGGTATCCTCCTCCACTCAATATAACCTCAGTGTCCTTGTTTTTACAGTCCCTTCAACAGCCATTAACAAAGGACTGTCCTTATGTAAACACACTTTGTACATACAGTGTCACATGTCTTTATGCAATAAAAAATATATACAAATATACTATAATATTATAGTGCCTGATGTTAATGTGCTATCTAAATTTCCTGAATAAATGATGATAACATTGGACACATTAAAACAATGATGCATTCAGTAAAAGATGGGTAGGTATTTGATATTACTCTTCTTTTTAATGATTCCGATCCATATGCAACTTCATTGGTGATGCAAAACATTGTTTTGTTTGTTTAATTATCCATAGTCACTTTTTTATCATCCTCTCTGTGGATTAGAATCACTGTATAGACATTCATCTCTCAGAGAAAAGCTTACAGTCTTGTATCAGCATTAACACAAGTCATTACCCAGCATTTTCTGCACATTACTTGTGTGTACTCCACTCAATCTCCTTTTTTAAACATTTTTTTATGGCACAAAAGCTTCATTTAAAAACCTCATTTAGATTTCAGGTTGTTTTTGTTTCACACATCGCTTCCCTTGGCTCGAAACACAGATGTCATTTCTTTTGAGGAATTTTAAGTCATCTTGAAAATGTGTTTTTGTCCTCAGTTAAAGGACTAACTGTCTTATATTTATCTTCTCTCCTTGCAGGTTTTGGGATGACAACACCTGTGACAGTGGCAGGCAAGGTGTTCCTGATCTTTTATGGGCTTCTGGGCTGTGCTGCCACCATCCTCTTCTTTAACCTCTTCCTGGAGCGCATCATCACACTGCTGGCTGTGGTGATGAAGGCTGTGAGGGAGCGTCGAATCAGGAACAGTGGTATACTCCCGCCAGGCATACGCCATGACTTCTCAGCATACTCTCTCCCTGGCTGGAAGCCCTCTGTGTACCACGTGATGCTGATCCTTGGCCTGTCAGCCATCACTATCTCCTGCTGTGCATCAGCCATGTACACCCCCGTGGAGGGCTGGCCGTACTTAGACTCACTGTACTTCTGCTTTGTCACCTTTAGCACCATCGGATTTGGGGATTTTGTCAGCAGTCAGAGCGCGGCTTATGAATACCAAAGCCTCTACAGATTGGCCAACTTCCTCTTCATGCTAATGGGTGTGTGCTGCATCTACTCGCTCTTCAATGTCATCTCTATTGTCATCAAGCAGGTGCTCAACTGGATTCTGGAGAAAATGAGCTGCTTGTTTTGCCAGCGATGCAATAAGGCCAGCACCCTCCTGGGCAGGCGTAATGCCATCCGTCCGGGCTCCAAGGGTCGCCAGGGTCGGCTTGGCCAGCCGCCAGACTCAGATGGACCTTGTGATAGTGATACTGAGGGACGCAGACTATCGGGTGAGATGATCTCTATGAAAGACTTGGCAGCCTCTAACAAGGTGTCACTGGCCATCATGCAGAAGCAGCTGTCTGAGTCAGCCAACGGATATCCCAGGACAGTTTGTGGCAGCTCACGCCATAATGGTTTCTCTGGGGGGGTTGGCGCCCTCGGCATCATGAACAATAGGCTGGCAGAGACCAGTAACTCCAGGTAGAGGACTCAGTGAGACAGAAGTTATGGGATCTCTTGATTCTCAAACTGTGTAACAAACCCTGAGGTTGATCGCCATAGAATAAACACAAGGCTTTTGAGATGGACTGCCAATGTTACTTGTTATGCATGATAAATATGATTTTTTTGGATACTTTTGGTTGGAATTATAAGCCTGTGGTGATAATACCGGTAATGGCGGCCATGGTTTTAGAAATGACCTGATTATGATGGCATGATGAGAGAAAGAGAGTTAAGAAAAACAGAAAAAAACATAAGTTTATCTGGAAGCTTGCGGACCACCCATCACCCATTACATTAACCTCAAACCCAACACAGAACAAATCACTGAAATGTAGGTGTAAGTCTGCAGAGGTCTGATATACACGCTCAATATATCAGACTTGTTTTGCTGTAAAGGAGCCAAGGTAAGCATGGAGTGCAGTCTTCATTGTTTGGGGCTTTTAGCAGTTTATTTGAATGTACATATTGAATGCAAATATAAACCAGAAAAGTGTATTCACTGAATGACATAGCACATACTGATCTATGCATTATATGTCTCATGCATTTTTTGCACCATTTCTAGACCTTCCATTGATTGTGCAAGCCCGATTTCTTTCTTGACATGAGTCAAGGTTTACCCTCAGGTGATTGACTTCATTTCTGGGGGCAAGAGTTTAGCCACGCATGGCTGTGATGTAGCTGATTTTGACAGTAAGGCTGTAGCGAGGGGCGGTTTTAGAGTGTGACACACTAACGGGCTATAAAGAGTTATTTCCTGTTGCCCAAGATGGAGAAAATAGCAGTTGAAGAATGTAAATCCATTTGTTGTGAAAGAGGAACCGACCTTCTTATCAGCTCAGAAAATGCTTCGGCAGCCAAAGACTTTGACTTGAAGGGTAAAAGAAGGCACCACCCTTCTCTCTAGTCTTTTTTAAGCTTACAGCTGTCTGCGAGGAAAGCAACTGATAAAGGCTTGCAATGTGTTAATTACTCTTTGAATGCAGAATGCAGACTGATGTATTTGTAAAAAACAGAATAAATGAGAAGTAAGTTTATGCTTGTTTGAAGTGAATATAAGGGGAGAGGAATGAGGTGGGGACAAAATATGGATGGTTTTATCCCGTAGGCACATTATGTTAAATGATGCAGATGTGAAAGTAGCTGGGTCAATCTCAGATGCTGGAGTGGAAAACAAAACCCTAAAGGATTCTCTCGATTGCATTGATTTATTTTTTTGTGGAGATTTTCTGTTCATAGAAGGAGACTTCTTCTCTGATACATGGCTCTCTATGTGAAATGAAGCATGATCCAAAAGCCTGCAGAGATTAATCTTCTAAAATTTCGGTGTAAATGTGTAGCTGAGGTTTAATGGATGGAGGATGTTTGTGGAGGATGCGGTGCTACCCTGTCAGGCCGTGGGATCAATGTTCTAGTTGCCGGCAACTATCTCCTTCAGGGTATCTGTGTGTTTGATGTTCGCAAACAGCGAGACAGCGGAGGAGACATTGAGAGTTACTAAAACCCTCCTGCCCATCTATTTCCCCGCAGATCCCCGCAGATCTCGGCTCTCTCCTCACACTCATCACCCTTACACTGTGAAGACGATGAGACATGCCATAAATGTGTATATATATATATATATATATATATATATATATATATATATATATATGTATATACACATGTATGTACATGTATATGTGTATACATAGGCTCTGGATCTATCTTCGTGTTCATGCATAGATCTGAATAATTTCCTTTACTTCCCAGTCTCACCAAGAAGAATAGAGAAAATGACTCAGGTAGTTAAATCTTCAGGCTTGTCTTAGTTTTTCCTGCATGTCATTATGGTAAAGCCATACAAGATAGCTGTATATAAAACAGAGGACTCTTTAAAGTCTATTTTTCTACATATAGCATTCACTTGTGTCTCATATCTCTTTCACAGTAAGGTAGCAGGTTAATAACGTGCACCAAACAGAACTTAACTACCCTCTATCAATATGGATACTAAGGTTGCAAAGTGAACACAGGTTTTCCAGATGTTACAGTAGTTTGATATTTTGGAAAATAAACACATAGTGGTATTTGCTTTCTTTTAGAAACTTCATTGAGAGGGTGAACCCATTCTCACTCCCAACTTGTCAAATTCACCAGCTGCTTGGGCTGTGGCCCTCAGCATCTGATACCAACGTACAAGGCACCCTTTGGGCTCAATCTCCTCTCACGCATTGCCCCCACCCCTTAGCCCTACAACTCAGTTTTGGCATGTTCACGTGCAGGGTTAAGGGTGTCTTAATTCCCTCTAGCGTCCAAACGAAGAGCTATGAGATATTATTTATTATTATATAAAATCAAAATTGTACAGTTCCCATTTCGTAGGGAAACATAGGACCCAGGGAACATAGGGATGACCCCCGCTAGATGTGCTAGTTGGAAGAATTTTGTTACATTTGGACAGACCCAGGTCTTTATGCCAAGACTAACTTCCTGGAGTATCCACTGTTTACCTGACCATAGTTGGTGTGGGCCAAGAAATATTCTGACACAGAACACCCCTATAACATGCATTGTCGAGATATAGCATTAAATCGAGAGCTTTAGAGCCAGACCAGCTGTTTCCCCCCTTTTTCAAGCCAAGCTAACCTGCGGCTGGCTCTAGTTTCCTGGCTCTACCTACCGGCATGCCTAAAACACACTATTAACACACATCTCCTTTGATAAATTTGTTCAAAAGCCACTAATAGTTAAAATTACTAGTTCTATAAGTAGTTAGTAACCTCTGTTTCCAGTCTTTACAAGAAGAAATGTCAACCAGCTTCATATTTACCACATAAACAGGAGAGTGGCTCTCAGCAAGAAATATGTGTATTTCCCAAAGTATCAATTTATTGCTTTGACAGCTCCCAACAGAGTGGCTCATGAGCAGCGATGTGAAGCTTGAAGTGTCTGGGAGGGGGGATTATATGTTGCCACACCGTGAGCAGTTACATCGCAGGCATAGAAAAGTGCCAAACCCCGGGACATTTCAGCAGGAGTGTGGGCATGGTGTAGCAAATGACTACTACTGCAATATCAACTCAATGGTGTTATTCAGCTGTAATACCTGTATTTCAGAGGGAGGTTTTGCTGGCACTTCAATAGAATAATGATCGCTGAATGAAGTTGCATGAACCTTCATTTTCCCTCTGAGGCTTGAGGTTACAATGGAAGAGGATTCAGGATCGTTTGGAGATTTTTACGAGCCTCTGTAGCTGTTGGGGTCTAGATAGCTGCATCGTATCCTTGACCCCTTGACCAGGAGCATGTGTGTATGCTCAAAAATGAGAACTAAAGGACTATGATATATGACCTTAAATGCCTCCCTCAACATAAGCCTCCCAGAAGGTATTCAACTTAATATAATATCAATTCAAACATATTTCCCTTAAGCCTGAAACACATCAAGACATTTTAAAACATTGAATATAGTATTTAGAGTAATGTTTGCTCACCTAAAATGCATGCTTGGCTTGAAATCAATTGCCTTACATTAGTCCTTGCATATTACAAAAAGGTTCCATATTAAACAAGATTGTAGTGTGTAGAGCTTGTGTGTTGTACTATACAATCCTTTTGCATTTTGCAAAATTGATCTCCATTGATTGCAATGGTTTTAACTGCCCCGCTGTCCTCTGTATCTTCTGTAAGAGGATACAGGTGGTCTTTAGGATCTACTGTATGTTTGTATTTGTTATCAGCAGAAATGCCTCTATGTTGTGATATCACTGACTTTTCTTTCTAGTGTAATTAATTCCTCTCATGTTCTCATCGGACTGGAAATTAGATTGAAATAATGCAAAGTCAACCATGCACTATTAGTTCATAATGGGTGAACATAACAGACTTGCATCACAGCACTACATGATCCACAGTAAAATTGTTAGCGTTCATTTTTATTTTGAATTGTTCAAATCAACGTCGCCAGTGTTTATTCCAGTGAACACGTATTATGCTGTATCCACACTAGAGTCCTGTAGTCAACATGACTTTGATTGTAAAACAGCCCCATTAAAATGTTACGGTCCATGGCCATTACAAGGCCCATAATAAAACAATTTGTTTGAAATAAGCAGAGACTGGAAATATTGCTGTGTTTCTTGAAGGCTGTCGATGGTGGAAATGGCATTATCATTTATTCTGCAAAGCTATTATTTCTTTGTGATCACAGTATGATACATAACACTGTGCCCGCTCCAGTTTCCTCTGAAGAAGAAGGCATGAGCGCGTTTGTATTTTGAGACTGTTAAAGGTGCTCATTACAGGAACAAAATGTATTTACATTCATTTGGCTGGAGCACAAGCGGTAAGCAGCTGAGTGGTTCAGTAACAGAATGATGTATTACTGCTTTGCTTGGCTGCTTCTGATCTTAACAAGAGTCACATTGTCTGCTTTGATCTGGGGCTTAATTTCCAATTTTGCAGGACGGGTGCCTGATGTCTTTGGGTTTTTTTTCTGAAGACTGATGCCATGGAGCGACAAACTACATTCACATCTGAATCTAAAAACTACTTCAGTTGCCTGTGATCCACAGTTGTGTTGACCTTTGGCTCTATTAATATAATTATAAACCTAATGTGTGTCTCATGTTGCTTGCATCGTGGTGTAACATCCAGTTAATGTATGCAAATTAATTATGTTTGCAAGTTGCACATTTATACCAATGATTGTACTTTTATATTTATGTAATTAAAAGTAAAACTTATATGAAACAAGAAGGGATTCCATTAAACACTGATATTTACTGACATTTCATTTGATTTTCTTAATTGTTATTCTCACATAATGACTCATAATTAAAATGTTGACCGACAATGTAAATGTCAAGAAAGTCTGGTAGATAAACAACTATCATTTTTACACTTGGCGAGCTTTAGAGGTGCTGGTAGGTGGATTTTCTTACCTTCAGACAGAGCCAGGCTAGCTGTGCCCCTATCTCCAAGCTAATTGGCTGCTGACTGTTGCTTTGCATCAAACATACAGACCTGAGAGTGATCTATCTTTTTGCACACAAAAAAGTGTATTTCCCAAAGTGGTAGAATTATAACTTTAATGAGTCACCAGTCGCCATTTATTAATTTTTTTTAACCCAAAATGTGTTCTATTCAATAGCAGTAATCAGATCCGTATTGGTGAGCTATCTATTAACCTTTCATAAATCCAAATTATTTTTGAGGAGAAGTGAGCATGTAGAGGGTCACCAGTTGGCCCTGGACCAGCAGGATAGGATAGGGTAAAGTGAATAAGCAAGTGCTTGCCCTTTCCTCATTAACACAGCTGAAGTGCCCTTGGTACCCCAACCGCTCCAGCAGAGCTGCTCAGTGGCCAGCAGATGAGGGCAGCTTCCAGGTGTGAAGGTGATTAGGGTGTTCCTCAAAAATAGAGAATTGCTCTCAGTGTACTCTCCCTGAATTAAAAAAAAAAGAAAAGAAAACTGGTTTCAATCAGAAAATGTCAAAATTCCCAACGTATTGTGCATATGCAAAAAGGCTTTTGAGCAGCAAAATTGTCCCAAACAGAAAAACTTGGCATGTTCAGTACTAATCAAGGATTTACATTTAAAATAATTGTTTGTTAAGTTACTATTGGCAAATAAGGAAACGCAAGGGTAACAGTGTACACGAACAGTGTATACGTAATACATTTGTTTCAACAACAAAAATGATATCTTTATTTTCTTAAAGAAAATATTCTGTGCAAAGTCAGACAAAAGATGAGGTTTATTCTGCCTTTAATTAAAAACTTTTTCTTGAAATTGCATTCATAAATTAACAGTTTCTTAACAGTAGTTCTTAATCAGTATATATGATAAATGAACTGGTCTTCACTGATCCACGTACTTATTTTGGATGTTATCCCACCAGAACACATACAGCTTGCTGAAAGGACCTTGAAACAGTGTGGCTCTTCAGTAATGGGTTGATCAGCATGTTAGTCATAAAGAGGGACCTGTAATTGCATTCATTATTGAAATGAGTCTGATCCCAGCAAATTATGCAGAAAAACAACCTACATTATCCCACTGCACAGGGGCTCAGAGGAGTCTGTGTAGAAGAAATGTACGACAAAGTCTGTGCTCATCAGTAATTTTCTATTTAGCAAGAATCCGTATTTTTTAATAATTGGGACATCAAACAGTCCAATCCTGCTGTCTGAAGAATTAACACCCGCCTAAAATGTCTGTCCTCTCCTTATGCTGGACTACATTTGATCACCAGAGCTTTTGTTTTGCTGGAATATCTGCTTGTTGCCAGACAAAATAACTGGAACTGGTGTATCCACAAGAAATTAAACCCAAGCCCAAAACGGCAACACATCCAGCTTTCAATTCCGCTTTGACACATTCCCTGTTTTAGTCAGTTATGAAGGAAAAAATTCCTGTATCTTTTCTTTCCCATGTTTGCTACAAATATAGTCCTCTCTGTCACACTGTGTACCGTACAGTGTGAGCAGCTAGTTATCCCACAGAGAGACAGGACTGCAGTTATACCTCCAGCAGCAGGCTGAAGTGTTTCCTCTGGATCAGAGGCTTGCGTCTCCTTCACTGCAGCAGACACCCCTGATTCCCTGCCATTTGTCAAGGACTGTTCTCGCTCTGTATCTCTGTTTTCTCACGCTTAATTTTCTTTTAACGAAATATGAACACTCCTATTATAACTGCAATCAGATACATTTATTTCTGGAAAGTGAGGAAGATAGATGATATAGTGAGGAACTGGACTCCAACTCTTCCCTACACACACACACACACACACACACACACACACACACACACACACACACACACACACACACACACACATACACACACACACACACACACTGGTAGAATCTCATTTATCTTCATTTTAAAATTGTCTCAAGGGATTTGGTTGGCAAGCTGTTGAAAATATACTCTTCTTGAAACCATGTCAAATCAAATACATTGTCCAATCAGTCTTGGGAGAAGAGGACAGTGACAGCCATTAATACAATCAAAGTGGCAGTGAGGTCTGTGGAAAAGCACAGTTTATCGATTAAAGCTTTCAAATAGCAACGATTATAACGTTATTTTTCAACATCAAGTTGGAGCGATGTATTTTTCTCTTATATCACTTCTTCAAATATTACACTGTGAACACGAAATGGTCATCAGAGGACTTTTAGAGTAGAATAGAAAGATTTAGTGGCTCAAGTGAAGAGAAAGCTGATACTGTATTTGGAGTTAATTCCAGTTCGACTTTTTTAGTGTGCCTAATTTTGTAGTATTTTCAATTTCTCCCTAAAGGATAAGTCTAGTGACATTCAATATGTTTCTTATTTTCATCCAACCCCTTGTGTATTCCTCTGTGATAGAGCTCCACTGTTGTCTACCCTGTTAAAAAACACATCACCTGGTGCACTGGCTGATGTGTTCCTTCATTATGTCTACAGTCAGCTGTAGTCAGTCACACATACTGTATCCTGCTGCAATAAACAGAACTCACAAGCACGCCACATCCACAGCGGACACTAGTACGACAAAAATAGAATTTCTTCCTGTTTGAGGAAACTTTTGTTCAAACCTAAAATGCCCAGCTGTTTTAGGAGCTGCATCAAATATATTAACTATATAACTATATATTAAGGATGCTCCCTGGGCGCCTCCCTAGAGAGATGTTCGGCACGTCCAGCTGGGAGGAGGCCTTGGGGTAGACCCAGGACTAGTTGGAGAGATTATATCTCCACACTGGCCTGAGAATGCCTTCGGATCCCCCAGTTAGAGCTGGTTAATGTGGCCGGGGAAAGGGAAGTTTGGGGTTCCCTGCTAGAGCTGCTGCCCCCGCGACCCGACCCCGGATAAGCGGTTGAAGATGAGTGATGAGTGAGTAGAACTACTAAGTCATCAGTAGGAATAAATGTGCTTGGGGCTGACAGCTACGGTCAAAATACTAATAGCATGGGATTTCTTTGATATTAACAAAATATCACCAGCCTTGTCTTTTAATTGGAAATGACGCAGCAAATAAGTTAGGGCTTGAACTTTGACGTTTTTTCACTCTGGTTCAACTTGAGTCAACAAAATGTTCTCTCAGAATTTAGCCTTCATCTAGATTCAGCTCTTAGGAGATAAAACGAAATATCAATCGTGGCTGCATTAAATGTTCTCTGAATAAATGTACTCTCTCCCTGTTTAAAGAATTAGAGCTGAGTCGAGACATACAGTATTGGAATATATAATGCTGTCTGCAATGACTCTTTTGATTGACTGGTCTAAATAAACGAAGGATAAATGAAGGGCTCCTGAAACATTTATATGGACATAGAATTGACCCACGATTCTTAAGTATAAAACTGTCATTGTCATTTATGTCGACATTTAAATAGCCGCTATAATAACAGAGATGACTGCCTTTATTATCATCAGGCTCTTTAGTCTTTATAGCCATAGCTTAACCTGGAGCAATATATTTAGTCACATTGAGGATCACTTTCAGTCCGGCGTTGTCTTCTCATGCATGCCTTTCATGTCGAGTGGCTGCTGTTTCATCAATCTACTCAGAATGCACATGGGGAAGTCTGAAATGGCCTGCAGTGTTCTAATAGCATCTGAAGAGACCACGAGCGTATCTGAATTAAAGGCAGAGTGTGAGAATCAAAAGTTATTGTGGAAATGTAACATTTACATGTAAAGGGGCTGAGCAGCCTGAGTGATGAGGCAATTACCTTATAACATCTGCTCTTTCAATTACCGTGGGAGGAGAGATAGAGAGAGAGGGGTTAATAGATAAGGGAAACCCACCAATTCAGCTAATGCGAATTTAATATGATCTCTTCTTCAGATTAGAATAAAGCGATGTTTACTATTGCAGAAATTCTTCAGTGTCAGCTTAACCACACAGTTCACAGCAGATAAAGTTAGGCAAATACAAATCAAGCTGGAGGTGAGAAGAAAAGCTTTCAGCTTTGAACACCTTGGCGCCACAGACCAAGTGGAGCTATATAATGTCAAATGGTGCATTATCATTAGTGGAAAAAAATGCTGTCTGTGTCTAAAGTGATGCTATTGCTGTTATCTATGTACCAAGTGCTATCCAGGTTTAATACTCTAATATATAAATAAAAAAACAAGAGGTTGGTACACATAATTATTAGACTTTAAATCTTTGTGAAGTATTAGCAGTTACTTGGGAAAACACTAATTATCCAAACTTGTCAAACTGGAATCAGAGTAAATGTCAGTCGCAGACTACAATAATTAAAACCATGGAAGAAAGAACTTCAATAGGTTAATCTTTATGTGGTTTGCTGTATTCTTACTTCAAAAACAAAAAAAGCCTGATTGACGTTTGAGCTGCCGTGTAAAACCAATACCTCATCTGCATCTGTGTCTATCAATAGCAATATTTATGCAAATTCTCATTCAGATAGATTTTTGGCTGGACCCAGGGGGGCCGAGTCCTATACACCCGACAGTCTGTCACTGACTGACTGACTGATAGTGTTACACCACTGGTCAGAGTGAGTGATCACAAATTTTTTCATGCTAGTTACAAGCACCTTAATTATTTGGCTCAAACAGTAGCTTAACTATGTCAAACGATATGCTGCTTTAGCAACAAACAAATTTTACAGATATAAAATAAATAAATATTTTCACAAGACACCTCTGCTGACCATTAGTGTAGAAATGTGGCTATAATTAACGCACTGACCATACAGTACAGGGTCCAGCATATACTGGTTCCAACATAGTCTTGTTTTCTCATTTCATATCCCTGTTTTGGCAGACTGCCTTTGATATGTTAACGCACGGCACAGCAGGTGAAGTTCATTTCATTTTAAATGCAGGGCAAAAAACTTCACTTTAATATCAACTTGCTTTAACAAAAAGATCTTCCTGCCGGTTTATCTGTGAGACAACTGTGGGCACTCAGACTTTAATAATATTAATAATACATTTTAGTTGTAAAGTACTTTTCATTGTTAAAAAGCAATCCTAAAGTGATACAGAGTAAAACAACAAGCTTTCAGGTCCTATATTGTAAAAAGCAAGATTCCCACAACTATTTTCATTATGAAGCAGGTCATGGTGCGGTATAAATACTGTGAAAGTATAGAAGCGCTCAATCCACAGACAAATGCACACAGAAAACTGTGCATTTAAACAAACCGTCAGGACCTTCGTATGGTTGTGATGTAACAACTAAACAATAGAAAGTGCCCGTCTGCAATGAAGGTGCAGAGATGTTGATAGCGCCTGGGGTTTTTTGGGAAGGGGACTTAAAGAGTTTCAGACAGACAGTGTGAGAACAATAATGTGTTTTTTGAACATTAAAGCATGCAAACATGTTTGTGTAATGTGGGACCTTTAAAGCAGCTACAATTGATATTTCTAAAAATAGATCAAATGTGTAATGTGAAAGTGGCCGCTCACAGTGTCCAACCCACACGGAATTAGCACTCTGCAGCATTTTAACTTCTTTTAGCTCATTGTTTGGGTTTTCCAGCGCAACACTACTGTTTTGTTCACTCTCACCTATCACTGCATCGATTTCTGCCAAAGCTAAAAACCTATAATGTACAGCTTAGTACATTGTTTGCAAAGACTCAGTGACTAAAATAATAATGAAGAATTGTTCATACTTCACCATTGGGAGGACAATAAACTAATTACATTCACTACCTGCCTCAGATATTTCCCTCAGGAGTTGGTGGAGGCCAAAACAGAGAGTCAAAACTGGATTTACAACAACTGAAACACGATTCAAAATGAATGATAATGTTGTTCCATATATGATGGATGTGGGAACAAGTTCACCATATGGACTTGAACGGTGATGATATGTTAATGTTGTGTTCACAGCTTGTTTCTGTTGCAGGTTGCAGTGAAGTATTGCATTCATCCCTGAAACACCATATTGCAGGCTATACATTTTCGCAATTTCCCAATGCATGACATTAATGTTGTGATTAAGACAACAACAATTAAAATTAGTCTAAAGAAATGAGCTCAGATTAGATTTGTGCAGCAGTCATTTATTTGCTCTATGTAACTATTTCCAACTGTGTAGTGATGGAATATCTGTTTAAGATTGTGGAGGATTAATACCGAAGTTCCCCTTCATGTACTGTGAGGGTTTTACTTATTTCAGACTCAAAGAAAAATCTCCATCGCTTTGATGGACAGAAAGCATTTCTAAATCCCTTGAGTGAACAAAATAAACTGGATTCGGAAAACAGGGGTGTTAAAATTGCTTTTGAATTGCAAATCAGTGTGCCCAATGTTGGTGCATCCCATGAGAGCAGAAATTACAGGGATGATGGAAAACTAGATAACACTAGGTATTTTCTTCCTGATCATTTATGGTGAAATTTTGCATGTTTTATCTGTGTGGGTGCTCCAAATAACCTTGTTTGAGAGACTCCGCGCCTAAATGCATCTAAATATAGACAGAATTGTTAATGCTGCACCATCGGGAAGACAATACGCTGTACATTGTAATATCTTTCTCGATCTCTCTACTCTCCCATTTTCCCCTTCTCATCCACACAAAGACTCACTTTTCCCTTCTATTTAGAGAAAAAGAAAGTGCAGAGTTAAATCTGCTGACTGCACTACCACTCCACTATCAGTGACTGCCCCCACTTCAACCCCCCCGGAGGCAGCTGAATTAATGTGACTGAACCTTACACATTTATGGTATTTCAATAACGCTCTGTGGCAGAATGGAGCAGTGGAGGGACGGCTAAATCACTGAACGCATAGCTGTGAGGCATTAGACATTTGCATGAGGGCTTTTAATTGGTCTCGGTGTTTTACTATGAAGAGAAAAAAGTAAAAATGAAACCCTGTGATCATAAAGTCTGTCTTATGATTGTGTAAAGTGGCAGCAAAGAGAGAACTGGTCACCTTATTAAGGAGCTGAGCAGAGGGAGAGAAGATGAGAGGAAAGAAGGAAGGAAGAGAGAATTGGCTGAGCTGTTATTTCATGCTGTCTCTCTCTTTACAGTCCCAGCAGTGCTTAGAGGATCATTCCGTACATGAGCTTGATGCACACTCCTCATTATGCTAAGAGGAGTCCCACAGTGCTTGCTTTTGAATAGCACTGCTTCAGGAGGAGTGATTGGAGGAAAGACACCCAAGAGAAACCAAAAGAGTAAATAAATAAATAAACAAACAGGTATGGTGATGGTGGTGGCAGCCCATCAAAGAAAATAGGATTAAGAACATGTAAGAGAGTCCCCTATAGAGATGTATATAGAGATGGTTGTTTAACTGAAATATAATATAAACATTAGTGCTTCTGATCAATTCCACCCAACCTTCCCTGCACTGATGGCAACTCAAACACTGTCAGTTACTTTGACAGATATTCTCAGTAAACGCTGTGAGCTCTACCACTCACACACTGGCAGCGTGTTTAATAAGAATATATCGGCATTATTGGTCATAAGAGGTCGTCTTAATATTTATCATTTTATTGATTACACAAATGGAATACAATGTGTTAATTAGCAAGCATTAGAGCCAGGTATTGATATACGAGGTATTTCTTTGCTTCATGCTAAGCTAACAGGTTGCTGCATGGCTGTAGCTTACTACACAGACATAAGGGTGGTCTTCTCCTCTAACTCTTGGCAAGAAAGCTAATGAGCTTATTTTGCTCTCACTTTGAAAATAGCTCAGGAAGGATGAAGGAAATGTGAGAGAATAAAAAGACAGCTTTCAAAGCTGCACTACACAATTTTGCAATTCGGTGACCCCAAAAGACAACAGCTTTAACAGTTTTTGAATGACAGAGAAATGCTGATGTATTTCAACATCCAGACATCATACATGAAACAATCTCTTCTTGTTAACTGCTGGCATTGAAATGATGAAAGTGAATTCCCCCAGAGGCAGGTGTATCCACCATTGCACAGTCCAGCTTGCTTGCTGCTTGTTGTGAGAAAATGTTTTGCTGCTCACATGGTCCAATTTGTCACTTTCTGTGTACAAAAAACATCAAGTGGCGTGATGGAAGTTGCAACCACAATTCCTGATTTAGGTCTGCGCCGTGTTTGTACTTTTACACATTATTCTTTCCTGGAGCAACTTTCAGACCGGGAGACGACCACATCAGTGAGCACAGTGCAAGATGTTGCATTTTATATGGATATTCCTGAGGCGACACCTTTGACTTCAGCCCTACTAATGCTAATCCATAACACATCTGACACAGCCCAATGAAGTTTGCTTGTGAAATTGTCTGTCATTCAAAGGGGCAGTGCTTTATGAATCTTAGTCTGTTGTAAATTGCTGTCTAGCTTGACATGATTAAACACCATTTAAACAATGTTTATGGAAACTCACCACATCAACATTGCCTGTTCTACACTGTTGCATCAGCCTTAGTGTCCCTGCTATGGGCAAAACCACCACTGTAGACATAGGCTGTGCACACTACAGGAAAGAGGATTCACATGCAAAGCAAGGAAAGAAAATCAGAATGTAAAGACAAGGAGACAAATTTAATTTGTCCGAAATTGGTCTTTGATTTGGTGTTTTCTTTCAATGTTTTTTTGTCAATGCATTCATGCAGCGATAATATAAAAGAGGCTTGAATAATATAATTAATGATGGATGAATGCTGAGTGCATGCTGGCTGTTTATTTGGACACTTGAAAAGAGCAAAGCCATTAATGTTATAACAAATTACATGTTAGTAACACCTGTGCTTTTCCTACGGTGACACGTTAAATGTCTGCTGTGAAAAAGGTCTATCTTAATGTGTTTTCTGCCTGTGCTAATCTTAAATCCTCAATGCTAATGACTTGGGAGGTGGTTGCTAACATTTTCAGAGTCATCGTTAAAGCTAAGGTGGGTTTCACAATTTCACTAAGGCATTGCTAGGTAGTTGCTAAATTGTTACAAGGTAGGTGCTAGGTTGTTGCAAATTGTTTGTGGTGGTTTCTAGGGTTTTGCTAGGTAGTTGGTACAGGATGTGTTGCTAGGTTATATTATATGGTGTTCTTAATTAGCTATTCTTTAACAGTCTGCTGCTTCCTTGAGAACTGATGAAAGTTACTAAGAAAAGACTAAATATAGTGGACATAGTGTAAAATACATTTCATTAAATTTACCTCAAGCAACTAACTACATTAATTCAGCCAAAATATACTCTGTTAATAACTGTTTTATATAAATATGTCAATGATGGCCAGTATCTAAACATATCTGTATTTTAGATCTTAACAATGGCATGATAACCTAGTTCATGTTTACTCTATGATTTGTGATTGCAAATCTAGTCTTGCTGATTCAAAACAGTCCCTCATAACAACTGCTGTGAAAGCATTCATAATGCTTTCTTAATTAGATGCTTTCTCTCACCCACACACCATATGCCAAAAAGGCTTTTGTGGGTGGATGTTTGGTTGTTTTGAATATTTAAGTCCATCCTTTTTCTGTGTTTAATGCAGTATTTATCTACTTATAATTGCAGTTAGGCATTTTAAGTTTTTTGTACAGCACAATTAGAAAAAGCATTCCTAGGGACTATTTCAGCTGAAGATTCCTGCTGAAACAAGGCCATTGTACTGTATATGCAATACTGGCTTGTGCTTTAGTGCCCCTGAACATCCACACAGGTGTTTTCAGTTAATTAGTTGATCAGACCTCTTCTCAGGACTGTGTGGGTGTAACTGTGATTGATTGACATCTTCCAGTCTCCTGTTAGCTTTGTTTTACCTGTTAAGGCGGGACAAAGTACACCTGTATCATTCTTATTGGTAGACGGACATTTATGACCTCATAAATTCCCATAAAATTCTCATCAAAACCCGCCCACCTCCAACCCAAGCAGAGGTCTAATCAGCCAGAATAACTGAAAACACCTGTGTGGGTTTCCAGGGGCTTAAATGCTTGAATAGTTCACCTTCTAATTGTAAATTAAACAGTAAGATAACAGCGTGTAAAAACATGTGGCTCAAGTTTATGTCAAATACTAGAATGAGCGATGTTGCAAGGAAACTGGCATATTTATGCTGCCACCTCAGAGTTGCACTCTAAGAACTGTAGATAAAGAAAGAGGTTATTAGAGCTACTTATGAAGCTTCTGGTATTCTGCTGCACTCTGCTGGTGGTAAAAGACTAGTACAGCTTACAGAGTCAGCATATGGTTCCCTGTACACCAACATTGTTGTGCAACTATAATATTAATCTGTACAAACAGAAAAGAAAGATTTCTTCTGCATCAATTGGCGCCTATCCCTTTATATATTAATTTATAGTCACGAGCACAGGAATTATGTCATGTCAATAGGTTCTGTGTTACCCTCTTGTGATGGACTCATTCTCAGTGAGCTGTTTATATGGAAATGCATACTGTATTTTTGTACATGTGGCTCCCCATATATCCCTCTGATAGCCATAATAAATGCACACACGCTCATGAAGTGGATGTTGAGGGGTGGGGTTTCAGTTTTCATTTCAATAGAGAAACGTTTCCTCTCCAAACATTCCTATGTTTGGTTCCCCATTCAAAACTTTGGCTTTTACACCCAAGCCAAAGTGCCCAAAAACGTGGTCCCTGCTGAGAAAAGGTTAAGAAACATTGCCACTATTCTACGTAATTTACTATCCATGCCTCTGGATGTAGTAAATGTGTGCATTTGTTTTGCAGAGGGCTACTGACAATCAGCAAAAAGAACGCCCAGATAGATGAATAGATAGTGTGACTTCTCCTATATTTTCTCTGATCATCAGGGAACTAGAAGAAGATCCAATATACTTATTTACATATTTATGAACTACTGGTGTGCTGTTTACTCCCTCATCAGTCAAACTATTTTATTTTATTATTTATTTATTAATATATGACACTGAAATTAGGATATTCAGTGTGTAATGATGTTTTACATCGGAAAAAAAGTGACAGTGATGAGTGTTAATATGAACAACATGCAAAAATGTTCAAGATACACTCACTGCATGTAGCATGTGGAAAAGGGAGGGGGCTGGACCAGAGCCCCGCGCGCCAAAGGAAGTCGTGTTGACGTCACGTGATTTCCAGTGTACTCTTTTGTCATTGGAGGAGGCTCGTGCCCCCTCCCACAACTTCCGTGTGACTTTCCCGCGAACGAGATGCGCTCGCGCCGTGACGCTGTGTAGCAGTGCTGCTAGGTGATGCAAGCCAGTGTCGAATAGGTGGGTAGATAGTTAGTAAGTAAAGTTTTCTGAATAATACAGGAAAAACTAACTCGCACACATGGCGAAGCAAAGCTCCCTTTTCAATTTCTTCACCAAGTCTCCGCCGCCGGCCTCCAAGCTGAAGCCGAGTCCCTCTCCGACCGAGGCGGACCTGCCTTCCTCCGTGGAGAAGTCCAACTCCTCTCCGAAGGAGCAAGCCAAACAGACACCACAACAACAACAACAACAACAACAACAACAACCAAGCAAGACCAAGAAAGTTAAATCGAAAAATAAGGACAAGTCTTCGAAAGGGGGGTTCGTCAAACTTTTCGGCGACAAGGCCCCAACAACCAAACAAAGGTGAGTTATCGCGCTCGGAGCGGTGTAATTGCTGGAGACACGTTTTGCACTGTTGTCACCTCTGATAAAGATAGTGTGCAAGGCCCCAAATATGCGTTTGGTTGATGGAAAGAAGCCGTGTTTGAGCTACTATACTCATAAAAACCCCGAGGTTCTTTTGCTACTTAACTTATCTGGTTTTCATGCAGACAATTATTTGTACGAGGTTTTGTCTTTATCTCAATCGGTGCTAATACCTCTACTTTTGAAACGTAGGTTACAGAAATTAAATGTAAAATAGCCAATCCGACACATGGATAGCTACTGCCCTGAATCCCTACTCTGCCACAACTGATTTTAATGATTATCCAACACCTGACAAACTTCAGCTATATGATAACGAGATGGGAGAAACATGCAGTGCAGTAGCTCTTCAGGAGAAGGGCTGGCCACCCCTGGTTTAGACATGTGTGATGTTATAGCCACGTGAGCTGATGTGGAGGAGGGTGGTTATTGTATTGGCTTAGCGAAACACTCATGGCATGTCAATCCCCCTCTGCCCATATCAGATTGTTTGTAGTTTTCTTTTTTTAATTTTCAATAATAAAGAAGTGCAGCACATAATTTTATTGTGGTCCTTAATTTTGCATTAAGGACCATAATAAAATAATGTCCATAACAATAATGTTCAAGATGCTAGAAACTATCATACAACACACCAATACCTAAATTAGTGTCCATAAAGTAATTCAGATATTAAAAAAAAGTTACTTACACAAGTTTCCTGTAAGCTACCAGTTGTCTTTTTTTAAATTGTGGTGCTTACTTTTTAGGTTTTAATTTACAGCCTTGAAATAATTAACAATGTAACATTTAAGCAACTGCATATGCCTGTATAAATTCCCTTGCATGCATACACTTTCTTTAGAATAAATTAGTTTAGTCAAAATGTTCAAATAACTGTAGTTGGTTACTTTTTACTTGTAGATGTGAAGTTTTACTGTATGTCAGTTTGACATAATCTGATTTTAGATATCGATGGCTAGCAAAACTAGTTTGAGGATTATTTAGACTAACACCGGTGTTACTAGATGTTCAAAAACTCTGCACATGGGGTCACTTTGTTTTGAAAAGTGGTGGGAACACTATTTTTCATATTAAAAAGCACTTGGTTAAGAGAGCTAATGTAAGCTTACCTTATGTGATGATAAAATATTGTCGCTGTCATGTCTCCCCATAACATTGTTGAAAGTCATCCAACATCATGATCCATACTTGGGTCTGGTTTTTCCAAAGTAGCACGTCCTTCTAGCCTTCCGATTTTTCTTTAGCGTGTTTAGGCTAAATTTAACATCTCTTCTGTCCTTATGTCACACTGCCGAGAGTAACACGACTCTCATCACCTCTCATTAATAAATTGGCAGTTGTCACAAACTATTTTTCAGAACATTTTTTAACAAATTATACTTATAAAAAGTGGTGGGGAGAGGTGACAAAATTTGCCATTTCAATAAGTGGTGCCTAAATTACGCATATGCCCATATTAGTCTGGGTCAGTAGGCTGTAAGACTTAAATATGTCTTTGGGTTTTTTCTTCCTTCATCAGCAACACATGCACATTCAGTGCTGGCGCCCTTGTGTGGGCAAAACTGGAAGGGCATCCTTGGTGGCCATGCATGGTGGTACCTCAACCTCTGACTGGACAGCAGATGAGGGGTCGTGGTCGGGCCCAACGCATACATGTCCATTTCTTTGATGAACCGGTTACTAGGGGATGGGTCAGCACCAAATATATCCGAGAGTACCAAGGTTGGCTTCAACTAATCCCTTAATTATAATTATATTTTAAAACGGCGACTATAATGGTCTTTGTTCTCCCAATAAGCTACATGACAGTATTTGCTATAGGTGAATGAGGTATCTTATTTGTGCTGTTCTTCAGGTTCTGACAGCAGTGATGCTAAAACAGGAGGTGTGTTCTTCAGTGGCAAACCTGTAATCCGCCGTGCGATGGAACTCGCTGATGGAGTAATGTTTGATAGCCCTGAAAAACGATTAAAGATGCCTCTCTGTATGGATCCGTCCGATGAGGAAGAGGAGGATGAAGAAATGGAGGTGACATGATTAATTGATTTCTATGTCAATAATATGGGCATAAAAGTCTATATTTAACTATAATTATTAAGAATTTTAATGCCTTTAAAACCTGTAATAGTAATACAGCGTGTTTGTTATATCCAATCAGGTCAGTAATACAGGCTTCATGTAATTATTTTCCTCATTTGTGTTTTTGTTCAGCTTGACAAGTCAACAGTGTCTGATGAAGAGAGCAGTGATGAGGAAGAACAAAAAAATGAGGGTGGGAAGTCGCCCAAGGTCAGTCGTCGTTCATCCCGTGCTTCAACAGAAAGGGGAAATAAAGCCAAGCGCCGCCGCATTATTGTGGCCTCAGACAGTGGTGAGTCAGATGAGGAATTCAAACCAGAACAGGCTGCGTCCAGCAGTGAGGATGAGGGAGAAGAAGCAACAGTGAGCAGTGAAGAGGAGAATGAGGAGAGCACACTTGAGACAGAAGAAGAAAGCCCCATCAAGCCTGTGAAGCGCAAACGTCCTGCAGAAAAGTCTGCTTCTACAAAAGCCAAGATACCAACTACCCCATCTAACGCACCAAAACGAGCTCCAGCAGCTATTGCAGTCGACACAAAGTCTCGTCTGTCGGCCTTCTCTGCCCCTGACAACTTTGAGAGCCAGGTAAATGGATCAGGCACCAGTGGAAGCGCCACAGTTTGGGACCATGAGAAACTGGAGTGGTGTCAGGATGGCAGGAGGAAAGACCGCAGAAGGCGGCGACAGACAGAGGATGACTACGATTCCACCACACTGTATGTGCCAGACGACTTTCTAAACAGAGTCACTCCAGGTATGCGTCGGTGGTGGCAGCTCAAATCTGAGATGTTTGATACAGTCATTTTCTACAAGGTGGGGAAGTTTTATGAACTCTACCATATGGATGCTGTGATCGGAGTCAATGAGCTGGGACTAACATTCATGAAGGGGACCTGGGCACACTCGGGCTTCCCAGAGATCGGCTTTGCACGTTTCTCAGATGTACTGGTCCAGAAAGGCTACAAGGTGGCTCGTGTGGAGCAAACAGAGACCCCAGAGATGATGGAAGCACGCTGTAAGACCATGGCTAAGCCCACAAAGTTTGACCGTGTGGTGAGAAGAGAAGTGTGCCGGATTATAACACGTGGCACCCAAACCTACAGTGTGTTGGACGGTGCTCCTTCTGAGAGTCAGAGTAAGTTTCTGCTGAGTTTAAAGGAAAAGGCTGAAGAAGAAAGCTCTGGTCATTGCCGTACCTACGGAGTGTGCTTTGTAGATACGTCTGTGGGTTACTTTCATGTTGGTCAGTTCCCAGACGATCGTCACTGCTCACGTTTGCGCACCCTGATAGCACACTTTGCCCCTGCTGAAGTGCTCTTTGAAAAGGGGAACCCATCCGTGGAAACGCGCAAAATACTCAAGGCTTCTTTGTCCTCTGCTCTGCAGGAAGGACTAAATGCAGGCACCCAGTTCTGGGATGCTCAAAAGACTCTGAAAACCCTTTCAGAAGAAGATTACTTCAGAGAAACTGCTGGCAAGGATCAGGGGACAGGAAACAACTTTCTTCCTGCTCTTCTAAAAAAGATGACCTCTGAGAGTGATTCACTGTGCCTTACTCCTAAAGAGGGCTATGAGCTAGGACTGTCAGCACTGGGTGGATGCATTTTCTACCTGAAGAAATGTCTGGTAGACCAAGAGCTGCTCTCTTTGGCCAATTTTGAAGAATATGTCCCTGTTGACGTAGAGTTGGAGAAAGCTGCAGGAGCTGCCAGTTTCTTTGCCCAGACTCGTCAGAGGATGGTCCTTGATGGAGTGACTTTGGCAAACTTGGAAATCTTTCAGAATGGGTCAGGAGGAACAGAGGGAACGCTGCTGGAGCGTTTGGACACCTGCTCTACCCCCTTTGGCAAGAGGCTGCTGAAGCAGTGGCTCTGTGCTCCCCTGTGTAACCCCACATCCATCAAGGACAGACTGGATGCAGTGGAAGACCTGATGAAGGCTCAGGCCCAGTCTACTGAGGTTTCAGACCTCCTGAAGAAGCTCCCGGACTTGGAGCGTCTTCTGAGTAAAATCCACAGCATTGGCACTCCCCTGAAGGGCCAGGATCACCCTGACAGTAGAGCTGTTCTCTATGAGGAGGTCACCTACAGCAAGCGCAAGATAGCAGACTTCCTCTCAGCACTGGAAGGTTTCAAAACTATGCAGGAGATCATTACTGTCCTGTCTCCTGTTTCAGGCAAATCTCAGTCCACATTGCTCCGTCAAATTGTCAGTCTGAAAGGTGAAAAGAACGGCCTCTTTCCTGACCTCTCTGCTGAACTCAGGCGCTGGGAGACAGCCTTCGACCACCAGAAAGCCCGCACTACTGGTGTCATAACCCCTAAAGCTGGCTTTGACCCAGAGTTCGACCAGGCTCTGACTTCAATCAAGAACTGTGAACGAGAACTGCAGGATTACCTGGACAGACAGAAGAGGAGGCTCGGCTGTAAAAACATGTCTTATTGGGGAACCGGGCGAAACCGCTACCAGATGGAGGTGCCCGACAGTGTCTCAGAGAGGAACATTCCCGAGGAATACGAGGTGAAGTCCACAAAGAAGGGTTGGAAGCGTTATGTGACAAAGGAGACTGAACAGCTGTTCTCAGAACTGCAAGGATTTGAGGAGAAGAGAGATGCCGCTCTGAAAGACTGCATGAGGAGGCTTTTCTACAACTTTGACAAGAGCTACACAGACTGGAAGACCGGTGTGGAGTGCATGGCAGTGCTTGGTAATTACTTTCCTTTTATTCTTGTTAAGCATTATTTATTTATTTTGCATTCATCAATCAAATGTGTCATGTTAAACATTTAAATTATTGCAGTACATGACACAAAGTGTTCTTTGTGTCCTCATACTGTAATGTCCTTTGTGTGTTTTGAGGGGGAAAATGGTGCTCTCTTGGGCTTGTGAAAACGACTTTGCAATCGCAGGTGTCTGCTCTGAATACATTTCCTGCAGATGTTACAGATATACCTCCATAGTGTGTAGGATGATGATGTTGCACCAGTCTGAGTGTTCAACATCTTGCTGTCGTTGAGTAACTGTTCTATAATTCCACTTGGCTAAGTTAACACTAATTTGTTTGTTTTTCACTGTTATGGGAATTTTGCGCTGTTGTTTCTCCTGACAGGGAGATATAATTGCAGAGTTTATTACCATTCTCTGGTGCAGCCGGATAATGTGCTTATAATGTGTTTTCCTACCACTGGGCCATCATCACAGGTCGTTTGGTTTAATTAATTTAGTTTTATATATTTTAAAATACCAAGAAAGCTTGTAGCAAATGATCTATGACTTGTTCAGCCCTTGATTCCTCTTTATTATATAATTAATGGTCAATTGTTTTCAGATGTGCTGCTGGCCTTATCACGCTACAGTCATAGCGGAGACGGACCCATGTCCAGGCCACAGGTGGTGCTCCCTAAGGGTGATGACCAGGTAGCGGCCTTCCTTGACCTCACTGGATCCCGCCACCCTTGCGTCACGTCGACCTTTTTTGGCGATGACTTCATCCCCAATGATATCTACATTGGCTGCCCTGGTAGCAGTGAAAGTGATGAGGAAAACCAGCATGCCTCTTGTGTCCTTGTCACAGGGCCAAACATGGGTGGGAAGTCTACTCTCATGAGACAGGTGGGTCATTCATAGACTACATTGATCTAACAGATATCTTATTGTTATCCTCATGTACATACAACGACAAAAAGTGATTAGACTGTTAATAATCAGAATTTCACATACATGTAAACAGTCTATTTGAACTTGTTGGGCCATACTGAGCTACTGTGCTGCTCTGTTTGTACAGTGTGGACTTGTGACCGTCCTTGCTCAGCTGGGTTGTTATGTTCCTGCCGAGAGCCTGCGCTTCACACCAGTCGACAGGGTCTTCACTCGGCTGGGAGCCTCAGATCGCATCATGGCTGGTAATATCATAAACTCCTATTACGTTAACACACATGGGGCAATGTCTTCAGCTTTCACCTCATGAGCTAAGATTGTATTAACTAATATGTCTTCTTTAGGAGAGAGTACCTTCTTTGTGGAGCTTAGCGAGACTGCCAGCATCCTGCACCATGCTACTAAACACTCTCTTGTGCTCCTGGATGAATTAGGTACGTCTTTGTTGCTTATTAAGGCATATTCACAGGACCTGGAACATTAAAGGCGATCTCTGCAGCACTGTTTGCTTCTTGTGTTGTAATCATTCAGCCATGAACTGTTCTTTGCAGGAAGGGGCACAGCCACATATGATGGCACAGCGATTGCCAGTGCTGTTGTGAAGGAGCTTGCTGAGAGGATCTGCTGTCGCACCCTCTTCTCGACACACTATCACTCCCTGGTGGAGGACTACGCCAACAGTCCTGCAGTGCGGTTGGGCCACATGGTGAGTGCAACAATGCAAAAGCAAAACACACTAACCATAGCCGGCAGCTTTGAAAAGTTAAAATGTAAACAGCTTTACAATAAAAAATATTATCTTTAGGAAGTTTAAAACTATTTGTGGGCCATTTACAACATTTTGAGGGCACTATTAAAAATAGTAATTGTGCATAGTTTAATGTGAATTGAGCCCAGATTAAAATGCATTCAGTAATCACCATCTTGTGCCAAAATGAGTAAATAAAGAGCACATTATTGCCACCATCAGTCAATTTGTAACAGCAATGTTTATGTGTATGTCAACAGATCGTTGGGGCATTTTTTGCCCCTCAATCACATTTTTTTAAGGTCATTGTGAGATTTGTTGGGATGTTTTTCACTTTTATATCTGACATGGATCTAGGCAAATATTTCAGAATTGTATTTGATTATTGCATATAATGTATAGAAAAAAAGAATTGATTGATAAATTGATCAGCTACATTCTCGTTGATACCCGATCCACTTATTTGAGTGAGTGCAGCCCATTATCAGTATCGGATCGTTGCATCCCTAGAATTATGCTGGGAGATATTGGGTGTACTATTTCATATTAATTAATTAGTCCCCTCAAAGTAATAATTAGTATTTTCAAACTGAAATCATCAACTGTTTAACAGGAAAACCCCCAAATCCATTAAAATGATTGTGAATCATGTGTCATGTCCCTGTTTTGTTCCCCTCAGGCGTGCATGGTGGAGAATGAATGTGAGGATCCAAGTCAAGAGACCATCACATTCCTCTACAAGTTCATCACTGGCGCTTGTCCAAAGAGTTATGGCTTCAACGCTGCTCGACTCGCCAGTCTGCCAGAGGTGGTCATCCAATCAGGACACAAAAAGGCCAGAGAGTTCGAGAAGAGCACCATCAGCCTCAGACTCTTCAAGTATGTATTAAATATTCTGTAACTACTGGACCTCATGTTACTTCAGTGACTTCCAAAGCTTAGTTATGACGTTTTCCTCCTCTCTTGCAGGAAGCTGTGCCAGTTTGCTGAAGATGCCACACTGGGCAGCACACACTTTGCTTCACTTGTTCAGACGCTCAACACCATGTAGCTGGAAAACATGCTTTGTTCTTGCTGAATGATTTTCTCAGCGCTTGAAAAAAACACTACTGTTATGATTTAATAAAGTTTATTTTTAAAAAATGACAGTTTCATCTATGAAATTAAACCCTTTTAATTCACGCTAGCGCCTACATAACGGTTATTGAATACTTCACAATATATTAAGTCTAGATGTTATGATACATGCATACATTTCAGTCTGTATGAGAACCCACAATCACCAGTACACATGAATGGGGGGTGGGGGGGGGCTGGGCTGTGGGGCAATGAAACTATATAGTGCTGTATATAGATGCGTGTCTCAGCTTCAGTAGAGTAAAAGCATTGAAATTCTCCAGCAACATTGGCAAACAAGGGAAAACACCTCAAAATGAGTGGTGCTTTCACAAGACTCGACTGTTTTCTCATGGACCTAGTTAACATTTCATCTAAAAAAAACTGTATATCACAGGTCAAGAAGCAGCAATTGTCCGTTACTGAAAAGAGGGACAACCATATTGATTCTAACACAGGGCAAAATGTAAATAGATTAAATAATCTACTTGACTGAAATCAATGGCAGTTGAACAATGTACCACAGAAGGCCTGGCACCCAAACTGCAATGTTTTTTATTTGATATATAAGAAAACAGGATGTATCTTAATTAGAATATCATGGGTTTATCTGGGTCAACAACTACATCCCTATATTATTATACATCTGCAGTCTTTCAGTAAGGATGCTTGTATTTTGCTCCATATCTGTCTTATTGTAAATCTGTTCTTACACGACAGGCCAATACAAACACAAAATCAACATAAAATATGCATAGATTTAAAACAGACTGAAATATAACAACTGTTCAGCTCCGTTACAAAGACAAACATTTATGATGCTACTCCAAACAGAAAAAGCTATACAAGTCTTGTAAAAGCACATTTCAGCATCTATCGTTACGTACTGCAAATGTAACCAAGTCAACATTGCTGGAGAAAATGTTTAGTGTTTTCCTCTCTTTTCTCTGATCTCTTTCACAGAAAGAAGTTAGATACTGCGACATGTATAATTACAGCGATTCAAGGGTATAATAAAAAAAAGAAAACACATTTAATAAAATAAAGACATTCAAGTACAGTAAGATTTTTGCATGGAAATACAAAACTACACAAAAAGCATAAAATCAAATCGCAACAGTTGTGTTGAGGGAGAAAAAAAAAGGTGAAGTGCTAGGTCATTTTTCCCGTACATATCGTACGAGCACGTCGGTTTCCCAGTGATGGAAGCATCGTTTATTTGGGGCCTTTTGCCTCAGGAGAAAAGTTGTGCCTGTTCTGAAGGAGCGTCTGTCCACGATGGGTCTGTACATGACTGCAGTATTTCGTTCTTCCACTTCTTAAAAGCAGGCGAGCCTCTGTGGCTTTTTGTCCATCTCTCTCCAGCTTCACTTACTTGGCCAAACCAACACACCCACAAACCCTGAGTCAGCGGCTCTTCTGCTCTCTCCCACCGATGTCATCTTTTTTTTTTTGTCAAATAATTGAAGAAAAAGAAAAGGCGAGGCATCCATAATCTTAACTTTTTTTTTTCTAAATGTCTCCTTTTAGCATATTCATGTCCAAGTTTTTTTTTGTTTTTTTTTAAAGTCACTGTATATGCTCTGTATTTTAGTTTGGATTTCCTCCACTGCACAACGTAAAGTGTCTTATGTCCATTACAGCTGAAGCGCAAGAGGACCGTGGGTCTCGAGCTCAGTTGTGCTGCAGTGTATTGGACTCTATAGGAGGAGCTGAGTCATACAGTGTGTCTGTGTCGTGAGTCGGCTCCCCGGCTAACGTGCAAGGATTTGACAGTGTCCCCGCACCACAGTCGCAGAAGAATCTGAGAGGCAAGAGGAGACATAATTAACTGTTAAGTTTTTGTTTTTTCAAAAAAGCAAAATATATTCAAATACGTTTCCTCCTGTCATAGACATTATGTAGTGCAACACATCCAAGTAGAAAGGAATAACTACTTAGATCTAAACTACATCATTTGTTTCTAGTAATACGGATCAATAAGACTGACCTATCGTGTCTGATGAACTCCACATCATGCCCTTGGTGACACTTCTTGATGCAGTTCACACAGATGGCGTTGCGGTCTGTTGTGTTACAGGTGTGACACCTGTAGGGACCAGAATTGGGTTAGCAATCACAAAGCGGACAGTTTATCACAGGTCGGCTTGATTGCGAGTATAAACATAAATTACCTGTAAAAATCGTGCATTGGGTAGCTGGTGTAACTTGAAATCTTGTACAGGCACTGACCTCTGCTCACAGCCTTTTCAATGGCATCTTGATTGTTCATTATTTTATTATCTGGAGGGCAGAAAGCAAAGAAAGAAATTAGTATACTGCAGGTTGCTTGTGTTTTGGTTTATTTACGGGCCATTCAGGGTTTGTCAAGAAAATGTGTCAAAATACTGTATATGTGGCCAAGAGAGTACCTTTCATTGTAACATTGACACCAGATGCAAGAAACAATCCCCCAAAGCGATTGTTGAAGATCTGATTGCCCTCTAGGGTCGCCGTGGCATGATTGGTGATCTCAATACCTAGTAGTAAAAGAAACAGCATGTATTAGAGGGCTCCTAGTTCCCATTAGCAAGGCATTCAATTCAAGAAGTTTGAAATAACGACAGATTAAAGCCTGTGCATAGGTGTAACCTACCTGCTGCGAAGCCGTCAAATATCCTGTTTTTCCGCAGTACAGGATGGCTGTTGGTGCTTATGAGGACTCCTGCTTGGGCATTTCTAAAGATGTCGTTTTCCTCTAACAACCCTGAAGACAGAAAACACTGTCAGGCCAACAAACCACTGACATGAAAATTAGAAAGTACAAAGAAACCACCCCCCAATGTGATCAGTAACCCCTCATTTTCATACAATAAAATTGATTAATTACCTCTTCCTCCGTTGAATATACAGATCCCACCGTCTCTCCCGTCATGGATCTTATTCCTCCGCAGAGTCGGGTTGCTGTCCGTCTTGATCCACACTCCTGCCATAGCATTGTCAAAGATCTCATTGTCCTCGATGAAGCCTAAGCCTAAACGACACATTGATGTTTCATTATTAGAGCAACACATTGTACAGTACATGGATTCAATCTCAACAGATAATGCAATCCAGCAAAAATCGAAACACGAAAGACTTCTCTGCTGCTCACCTGAGTTGTAAACCAAAATGCCTCCATTCTGGCCTCCCCAGATCTTGTTACGCCTGATCTTGGGATTGCTGCCAGTCCTGTCAAAAAAAGAAGGGGGGGGGGGGGCATACAATGAACAGCTGATCACTAATACTGTCCAGTCCTTAACATTTTTACATCAGGACAACAGGCTCGAGTCTGATTTTATTGGGACATTTATTCAAACTTAAGATAAGATTGTGTCTTAAGGAGAATGCTTCCATAGTATTGTCAATTTCCACAAACCTAATTTGAACTCCAGAGTACATGTGATTATAGATATCATTATCTTCCAGCACACCATGGCCATTGTCATAGAAGTAGACCCCAACCTTTAAATGACAGTGAAAATGTATTAGCAGTAGTATATGGGCGAGTCACTTTTTATTTCCAGTCATTTAACTTGTAACTAGCCTGAATCTTACCTGCTTCCCGCTGTGTATCCTGTTCCTCCTCAGTACTGGCGTACTGCCCGTTGTCACCCACACTCCTGCCAGCGTGTTACTGTACACCTCGTTCTCCTCTATGACGCCTTGTCCTTTTTCATGCTGTGGGATACAAAACCACCATACATCACTGCTAGGTCTCTCAATAACAGCATAAGAAAGCTGAATTAATAGAAACAGTCCAAGATGTAAGAATATTATAGGAAAAAAGCATTGCTGGTGTAACTTCATGGATATACAGTATATATTTACCACATATATGCCGCCATGTTGGCCATCATGGATTTTGTTGTGTCGGACAATCGGGCAGCTGTTCGTCCTGATCTGGATTCCTGCCAGGGCGTTACCGTAGATGTCGTTTCCTTCAATGAGGCCTCGGCCGTCACCAAAAATATAAACGCCACCTTGGTTACCATTGAAAATGGCATTGCCCCTGTATTTGGATAAAACAACTGATCTTAGGACATAATACAACTGTGAATGCCCAATTTGATACATTTCAATGACATTTTGAATTGACAGCCAGGCCACACCGACCTTATTGTAGGGTCACTGTTAGAGGTGATCCACACCCCAGCAAAGTTATTTGCATAGATCTTGTTTTCGATGAACTGGCCGCGGCCTTTTTCGTGCACGTAGATGCCCCCCGTCTGACCATGGTGGATCTCGCAACGAACCACTGTTGGATTAGCGTACGCCTTCACCTCAAAGCCGGCTATACGGTTCCTATGGATGTTACAGCTCTCAAAGTAACCCTTGAAATGGGCAGAGAAATACAACATTATTGTATGTCCTATCAAAATACTTTTCAGTCCTAGAACCTCATGTAACCAACCCTTTACACAGTAACATCACTGCACACATACACGAGAGCATCATGCAACTACACACAAACCAAACATCAGTGAGTTGTATCTTACCATGCCGTGGTCAAATGTAAAAACGCCGACATCTCTGCCATGGTGGATGTGGTTCCGTCTGATGATTGGGTTGCCATGGTTTTTCACCCAGATCCCAGCCAGAGCATTGTTTGAGATCTCATTGTCTTCATATATTCCCTGAACAATAGACAATGATGAATAAGTTTAATACTTATTTGTGTTCAAAGTTACTGTTAACTTTTTGTTTTATATTATCATACAATTATTTGAACTACATGTAAAAGGCTGCTTTCCCTTGACTGGGACTAGACTTATTCACTGTTATGAACCCAGCCAAGGATGTATAAGAGTGAAGAAAGATGGGTTGACTTGTGAAGTTGAGACCTACAGTACAATAATAACACGAGTGAAAGGTGTTTTTTACCTGTGCATGGTCAGTGATGTAAAGACCAACATTTTCACAGTCACTAATGTTGCAGTGCTTGATCGTGGGACAAGCACCCTGGCCGCTGACACAGACAGCTGACCCCACTGAAACAAGCAGGATGGAAATGTATTAGTGCACCAATATTAGTGTCAAAAATGACAACAAAAACAATCTCTGCTCCATAACGGAGTGAACAGAACATCCAGGTCTACCGACATAAAGTAGAGCAGTGATTCCCAACCTTCTTGTCTTGTGACCTCTTACACTGAAAGATGTCTACTCGCGACCTGTCACAAGTTTCATAACCTTGTTTTTTCTTCTTCCTATCTATCCCATTAATCATCTCAAAACCCCTCACATTTATGTTTCCAGCACATTGAAGGTTGGGAACCACAAAAGCAGACCAAAGTAGCAGCTAGCTTACCTGTGCATGTGCTGCGTATGATGCAGTGGTCAATGATGGGGCTGCAGTTGACTGTAATCTCCAAGCAGTGGTGTGCATTGTGGTGCTGGGCGGATTTATCATCAGGATTGAACTGAGCAGAGACAAAAACAGTTCTTATCAACTGTAACAATTGCCAGTATAACCAACTTGCCTTTATCCATGCTGAGTGAGTTTGCATATAAACCATTCAGGTCATTTGAAAAAAAGGTGGATGTACAGTACCGTACATGTGGACAACATAAACCCACAAAAGAGAGAAAAGGTCATCTCACCCTAATGGTCATGTATCCAACATAAGCATCTTCTGAGCCTTCCATGAATACAAATGTAGAGTCTCTGGTATTCTCAATGATGACTTTCTCTGCTACTTTCCCAGGAGCTGCAAAATAATCAGAAAAGTTCATTTAGACTTGAAAGAAAGAAAGAAATGCACAATGAAACTGTGACCACGACTTCACACATACCAGCTCCGATCATTGTGATAGGCGACTCGATGTAGATCCATTCATCTGTGTAAATACCAGAGTGGACGAATATCAGGCCGTCAAAGTGAGGCTCCTGACCCCCTCCGAGAGCATCCTCAATGGTGTCATAGTACTGGAGAAAAACATCACAAGTGAGCTGAAAGACTGGGGCATAAAAAAGAAAAATGTTGGAGGCCGTTTACTTACAAACATATTATCTCTCCCTTTGTATCTGGCAGGATTACTGTAGAAGTGTTCTGCAAAGCCCGGCTTCACATGTGCTCCTTTATACTGTAATAAAAAAAATGTAAGAAATCACATGGTTATTCCCAAACTAAAGAACAGAATCATTGATAAAGAATAACTGGAGACAACAAACAAAGATTCCAAGGTGGGAAAATGATCACTAGAAAAATGCCTGAGACATTTTTGTCCACAGGAAACAGTCCTTAAAAAGGTCAATATATCACAAAGGAATAACATTTTAAAACATAGTTCTTTTCAACCCGCTACATACTGAATGTCACCATTATGGCATGTGGTGCTGCCCTTTCACATGACATTAACTGTCTGCACACAGGAGGATTTAAAGTTGCACTGCAGCAACTTTTGGCAAAAAAATATTGATGCAAAGATTAAAAAGAAAGCTGAGTGGATCTGGCATCCTCAGCATTCCAATTCCCAATTCCCTTTCACATTAGTTAAGTTTCAGTTATATGTATTTTTAAATGATAATATTGTTTTCATGGGGTGTCTGTCAACAGTGACCTTGTTTCAATCACATTTGCATCTATAAATAGATGTGTGCGAACTGTAAAATATATGTAGGAGCGTGTCTGTGAATGACCTCACATTCATTTGTAGACTTTTGCCTGTAGTGTGTCAGTTGTAAAATAGCAATACAAAACCCCATTGTGTGCTCCCAGATGATTGGTGTAAAAGTCAGTGAGCGCAAGAACACGCACTTGGCCGGAAGCAGCTTTAGAGCAGTGACAGCCAGTTCAAGTTCAGCAGGGACAATTAACTCCCTTTAACTTCTTCCTGCCCATGCTTCTTCAACTGTACAACAAGTTTATTTCCTAATAACATGCATGTCTATTTCCCAGTTTGTGTTCATAAACTACTGTGGCGTAACGAGATGTGCTAGCTTAAATAGGGATTTCGCTTGCAAATGTATTCTCATATCCCGTTAGTAAGGAAACACACATTACCTGATTCATTTTCATCGCGCCCCCAAACTTCATCATGCTAAAAATGTAAGCATCAAGCCCTGCTCTAGTGTCTCATTCTTCGTAATAAATAAAAATAAATACCAGCTGCTGAAAACTCTCCTTCCACGGGTTTGGCTGCTCATATTCTTCTGGGTTTATCTGGTAGAACTTCCCCGCCTCAGGGTGCATCATGGGGCGTGTGTATTCAAACACTTCCATGTACAGCCTTTTCCTGAAATATTAAGGTAATACAACAATTAGCAATACATTATTTATAAAAAACAAAATGTTTAATCTCTCTCTCTCTGCTGAGCGGAAACCCAACACTAACAAGGCTCACCAGAGGATGGGGTCATTGGCCAGCTCACTAAAGCGCTTGCACACACATGCTGCACGGCACAAGTCTTGCTCCAACAGGTACGAGAAGATCTTTAGCACCACTTCGTCTGGAAGCTTCTCCTGCAAATACTGCTCTGCTGGAGCTGCTGGGAGGAAGACCACCGTGGAATTAGAATAAAATATTTCCCACAGTGTATATCCAACATTTGTGAACACTCCGAAAGCTGAAAATCACAACCTTACTTCGATATAAAATCGATATTGTGATCCAAGACTTGATTGTGTCTTATATATTTTAAAATAAAATTTAAAAATGTATTTTAAAAATAAACTCAGTGTGTTAATATTTGGTGAAGCACTACAATATTGTTTAAATATTGATATGTTATGTCAAACAATATTGTGATTTTAGCCCCAATGTGGAGCTATTGTGAGCACAACATGAGGAAGAGTGGCCATTTACCACAAAACCATGTATGATGAGTGAAAGCCTGCCATCGAGGCAAACATCTATTTTGGATGCTTTGGTAAAAGCTGCAGTGTAAGAGAAAGACTCCAAACACCACAAATAACAGAATATAATTTTGGTTATGGTGCTTCTTTATGTTGTAACCAACAAGGCTTTTAAAGAGATGAACTGAACTCTTGAGAGGTTGATACCTCTACACACACACATCTACTTTTTCTAGGTTGCCATCCCAGACAGGTAAGCCAGGAACTAAAGGGTGAATACATAATACAAGTGCTGATACATGCTGATACAACTTTGTGCTAACTGTATGAACGTACATACAAATCCCATTACTTGATAGGGTTTATGAAATACACAGATCTCTTATGAAATCAAAATGAAATCAAAATTTTCACAATTTTCCCGAAAAACATGAATTCATGAATATGTCACTTTGTATGATGCATAACTGCGAGTTAGTGAGTTTATTTGATTTAGACATTACAGTAACATTAGAATCGTAACTTACATTTATGCACAAGGACCAAAGAAACTGTGTGTAGAAGTGTTTGTAGAGAAACAAAACAATAAAAAAATAAACTAATAAGTAACCTTAGTGACTAATTTTACATATTGCCATGATTCACTATTAGATGAGTCGAAGAAGAAGAATTTAGAAGAATTACTTTATTTTTATCCCACACGGGGAAATTCAATTTTCACTCTTATTATCATACATGTTACACACACAGGCCCGAAAAATACACACATGCACAACCAGGACCTATACATGCAATTGAGGAGAGATGTTAGAGCGAGGGGGCTGCCAGTGACCAGCGCCCCGAGCAGTTGGGGGTTCGGTGCCTTGCTCAACAGCACCTCGGCAGTGCCCAGGAGATGAACTGGCATCTCTCCAGCCACCAGTCCACGCTCCATACAAGGTCCACACAGGGATTTGAACCAGCGACCTACGGTTCCCAGCCAAGTCACCTATGGACTGAGCTACTGTCGCCCCGAGTCAACACACTGCTCTCATTGTACTGAAGGAAAAGTAATTAATCCTAAACCCTACCCTTCACAATCTGAGGGAAACACAACAATGAATGCACCTTTGATTCTGTTCACATCTCAAACATGTGTTCCCATTTACCTGGTAGATCTTGACACTTTCCTGAAACTCTGGGGCGTTTAGGTCGATGTCCGAAGTTTTCTATGGTTGAAGTGGAAGCACCCTGTAGATATATATATTTTTTTTTTAAAGTCAGTAGAGAAATCTAAACATTAACTATTGTGTTTTGTTAAATTACAATTTTTTATCTTTTTGGCATTTATAGTATCTTTTCTTAAGGAATCCTGGTATATGTACCTCCATGTTTGTCTTTGTCGGACACACTGTTCTCTTGGGTAGAGACTTTCTTCTAAGTTGGTAGGGACTATTCTGAGCTCCTGGACCGGATTCTTCTGCGACCATATCTGCAGGAACGTCCTCATCTGTAAATGATAGAAGATGAATAGAAAAAAAGATTACTTGCAGTTCTATTAATTAAACAATCCAAAATGCTGTATGATATGCAACAGAAGGAAATACATGAGAACATGTTTTTATTAAAAAGCTAAATCAGCAACTGCATATTCCTGAACTATCATTAGTAAGCACTATGGCAAAAATGAAACAGAAAGAAAGAAAGAAGCACTTCATTAAACCCTCAATGGGGGAATACAATATTTACACTCTTGTTGTGACATTACACACATTGGCTCGAAATACATCACATTCATACAGAGGGATGGATGTGTGTATTTACTTGTTGTCCTCTGTGGTATAATCTCTATTGTGGAGCCCATGAAAAAAAGCTTAATTTACAATAATGTATGTTTGGTTGCACGTATCATTGGTTTAACAACAGACAACGTATTGTTTGCCATAGATTATTAGATTTTGAGCTTTCAAACACACATTTGTCAGTAATAAGCAATACATTGTAACAATGTATTACCAGGGGCAATTTTCTAAAAAGTATTTGTCAACAGGTCACAGGACAAAACTCTGAAAAAAGAAAAGCAGGTTTCTTCATTACATGCTGCCCTGTATGCTACAAATTGATTACAGATCCTATCAAGAGGGGATTCAATCAACAGAACAACAAAACAACCATAACATCAATCCTGAGCCAAACCACACACCTATTTTTAAGGCTCTTCACCATGACATGATGAGTTGATAGCTACACCAGAAGGGAGATGCAAACTCTGTCTTGTTGCTTTGGTTGCATGGATGAATCTCCCAAGCTACTAGGCCAGTAACCACTACAAACACCATCTGTGTAACAAACTGGGCCAGTTAAAACAACTTCTCTGTGTTTGCAAACTGAAATAATGTACTGTATAGGTTCTCCTGCCTTGTTTGACTAAAGACTAGAAACACATTTAAGACCAGAGGGGTATATCAACGTCACAGCAAATTTACACTGCATGATGCGTAATAGGCAATGATACTGCTGTCAATATGTTACCAACAACACTAGCATTTATCATTTATTGTCACTTAGAAATGACAACTGTGCTATGCTGTGGACATATGGGCATAAATAAAGAAACGGAAGTTGCCACTGTGTGCACAAGACTGTTGGAGAAATGCTGTATATAGATATTATTATTATTATTATAATTATTATAATAGATAGTGTAACTTGCTGCTGCTTATGGATGAATTATTGGGTCTCTGTAAATCATACATAAGTAATAAACTGTGGTCTTGACATAACCTAAAGTGTATTAAGATAACTTTTGTTATGATTTGACACTATAAATAAAGTTGTATTGAAACACTAAAAAACAACACACAGCATTAGAATGAACATGACAGGTCATCCATTAGACTGTTTTGGCAATTAAAATATATTGTTTTTGTTTACAGTCACTTTTGTGATAAACAACAAGAATAAACACTCTGCTGCTGGTTTCAATTGATACTGTGAAATCTAACAACACATGCCACTAGTACACCTAATAACGTTGATTCAGATCCAACAACCAACCATCAGCCCAGCGTTACTGATTCAGTGTCCCCCAGATTTACAGGGTCCCTAGAACTGTCATGGTAACTATGATTAGAAAGCATTCCTAGCTAATGTTTACTTTGAAAAATTGCAGCCTACATTCACTTTACATACAGCCTAATGTCAACAAAAAAAAACATAATGTGACTGAATTGTAACAGTGACGTTGTGACATTAATAACAAGCATGATATTCATGCATTTACGTTAAGCGTTGCAAATGCTAGGTCTTATTTAAAAAAAAAAGAAGTCAGGACGCAGATAGTTAGCCAAACATGCTAATAATAACAAGTATGGTAGCACAGGCTAGGTCCAGTTAGCATGCTACGACAACTGAGGAAACCACTTTGTACACCCGTCCGTGCGTCTGTCACCCATGAGTTAACCATTGTCTGTCGCTTCTTATATTTACCGGTTATCTAACATTGACTTAGCCAAAAAACAAAAACAAATTCTGCAACAGTACGAGGTGAGACGAGCAAAAGAAAGGCCGACTCAAGCAAAACAAAGCGCGGCCTGAATGCTAAGTAAAACATAAAAGCCTCGGTGTTTCCTGGCCGCACATCGACCCGTTGAGACTGCTGTTGGCGTTAGCTTCCCAGTCTTTTCTTACAACAACATAAACAACACTTTACATCCGTCCAAGCGAACAACATAATTCTACCCTGAAGCGAGCTGTCTGACACTAGCTCAGCGTAGCTAACGTTACCTCTTTCCTGGTGGTTCCTCTCCGGCTGCACCGGGCGCGGCCTCGACACTCGCCTGGGTCTTCTGCTAACGTTACTTGCTCTGACGGAGTTCATTTGGGGGTGTTGTTAATCTTGAAGAAACGTCGAAGCCTTTAACAGCAGAAGAGGCGACTCTAAGCACATCGTCTATGTATTTTTCTTGAGCATTGCACGATCTGCCATCTTTAGCCGTGGCGGCACCTGACTAAAATCGTTATCGCCGTGTGTTATTCCCGTTCCTCTGCACTGGTGTTACGTCTCCGGCCCCGTTCTACTGTAGCAGGAGGAGCCATAACAGGCAGACACAGTCCGTCAGGCCTCAGTCACATCACATGGGAGGACCTCTCGCCGTCAAGTCACATTTCACGGCGGTTTATTCAACAGTGAATGCATTTACTTTTGGAGCTCAACCATTCAAGTAACCATCATGGGAGAACTCGCTGTTTGTCTATTGGAGCTGAGTAGCCTACTAGGGGGTAAGGTGTCTTGTTCAATGGGCACAGGGACAGCTTCCTACATGGAGAGGACAAACATGTACTATATCCTACTTATCCTCTAGTCCAGGTGTCTTCAAAGTGTTTTAGGCCAAGGACGAAGCAGGGCCCCTCTACTACAAATATTGTATTACATTGAGTTGCATATTAAACTGGGCCTAACAGCTATAGGGTGGGCTAAAGCCTATACATACAGCTTTTTATGCTGCATACAATAGACTTACTAAGCTTTTACAATGATTAACATATTCATATATTTATCACAGTTAATGTTAAACATGTTTGGGAGGCAAATTGAATCCTTCAGCTCAATTGTATCTGTGCATGGCTACCTCGCTAGTAAGCCATCACCAAGTGACCCTATCACCAAGGTTGTGTAAAAAAAAAAATTGTTTCCCCCCCACAAATGTATCTACGTTGAATTCATGTTAATGTATATTTTTGAAGAATAAAAACGTTGGATAGATAATCAAAAAAGTTTCACCTGCAGTGTCTCTGAGGACCTCCTGGGTTAAAGTTTGAGTCTCAAGTCATTTACATAATCCGCTAACATAAATTGAAAGTAAAATAAAGGATTGATCCCTAAGAACACATTTGCCCTTCAGTTAAAAAAGCTGTAAGCCAGGGCACTGAAAATAGCTTGAGCTCAGAGAAGAGGCAATTAAGAAGATAATTTATCCACAGGGATCAATAAAGTGTCTAAAGATTTTTAATATTACTGTGTAGACTTTGTATGAAGTGGTGAGGAGAAGGTTTAGTTACAAAGCAAAGATCTTATTCACTTAATCTTGCAAAAATTAGATTGAAATGAAATTAGATTGTGGATACATATGAGTGGCCAAGATGAGATTCTTCACCAGCAGAGACTGTGTGTTGAACTCAGTGTTTTGAATACACCTTAGTATTAAACCCCTGTTCCTTCCCATTTAGAAGAGTCTGTTGAAGTGATGGCAGACTAGCCTAACACCTCAGCCCCTCTATCGCTTCATTCTGACCTCGACAAAGAACTAGAAAATGAATGAAAAATGGATAATTTATCATTTTTATGTCAAACTGATCAATCAAAAGATACTCTGTTTCTACCGCAGGGGATATTATTTACCCAGAACAGCTTTATTTTTTGTCTGTCCGGCTTCAAAGGTTTATACGGACCAGACGTTTAAACTTTGCAGTCCCCAGTATACAAAAGCATAATGTTGTATCATGTTACATATATTGTGACAGGCAGAATCCATTCGTTTAATATACCTGCAAGGGCTGTAAATGACTGAACACCAGTTTACATAACCATACTTTTCAGTGGAATTAAGTGGATGTTGAGAAGTTTCTCTTATGATGGTTGAGAAGTGGACTTTGGATTTTTAATTGTTCAAACATTGTCATAAAACATCTTTGCAGAGACATTGTTTGTTTTTTATGTTTTTTTCTCCCCTCAGGATTTCTCACATTGTGATTTGGTGCAGCCTTGAATTACGCAAAAAAAAGTGAATGCATTCTTATTGAACAAGTTGATCTGACTGAACCCATGCTAGAGTGGGAAGTAGGACTGCAAATTATTGATTAACCTGCTGATTATATTCTAGATTAATCGATTAATATTTTGTACTAGAAAATGTCAGAAAAGAGTGAAACATGTCCATCACAGTTTCTCAAGTTCCAAGGAATGCCTTAAAATGTCAGAAAATCAGGAAATAATCAAGATTATCCAAGAGTTGGCGATTATCTTTCTGTTGATCGTCTCATCAATTTGTGGACTAATCGTTGCAGCTCTAATGTGGAGAGTGTAAATATGAAAATAGTAATACAGCCACAAGACAGCCAAACCTACGGAGGAAATGACTTCATATGTGAAATCAAATAATTCACAAATGGTTTACAACTACAGGTGAAATGGGAAATGAGAGCAATTTGAAAATGTGGTGTTTTGTCTGATGGTGGTGCTATTCAGCATGATGAAATGCTCCAGCTTAGGGTGTCACATATACAGTATTAGTCCCGCCCAAACATCATACACAGTATATTTGGTGGATTTCAGTCATGATGAATTCACTATTTACACGTGTGTGAATAATCACAGGTTGTCTCTTGCTTTTCTTGTTGTGATAAAGATTCTGTGAGAAAGGGATTTTGGGTTGACATGGGAAAAAATAGACCAGAAATAAATAAATCATCATATTCCAAATAATATGTGAAGTATGTTTTGGGATCTTTTTATTTTTTTTCATACGTTTGGCTTTATTGTCAGTCTCCTCAGTTTACAGTTGAAACAGTCGCTGGTTCGAGTCCCTGTGTGGACCATGAATGGATCGTGGACTGATGGCTGGAGAGGTGCCAGTTCATCTCCTGGGCACTGCAGAGGTGCTGTTGAGCAAGGCACCTAACCCCCAACTGCTCGGGGCGCCGTTCACTGGCAGCCCCCTCGCTCTAACATCTCTCCATTAACTGCATGTATATAGGTCCTGTCTGTGCATGTGTGTGTGTTTTGGGCCTGTGTGTGTGTGTAACATGAATAATAGAGTGAAAATTGAATTTCCCCATTGCGGGACAAATAAAGGAATTCTTCTTCTTCTTCTTCTGCTAAACTTTAAACAAACACTGGCACCATGGTTGTCCACTAGATGTCCCTTCATCTCCACCTTGGAGTTTTCACTGCATGCTACTCGTAAGATGAGCATCACATGATAATTCACCTCTGTGCTCTTTTTGTCTCTATTGTCTAAATGATGCTTCACCTTTCTCAGTTTTTCATGATAAATAGGAGTTTTTCCTTCACATTCATCCTGAGCTTTCACTCCTGGCAGCCGCTGCAAACTATCTTTACTTTCCAGACCCCTGGCCCCATGATGCTGCCATGACAACGCCATTGTTTGTCATACTTGTGTCAAAATTGCCAAATGCGTTGAAGAATGATCTCACCTCTGATGGACTGGAACCTCAGTGTTTTTACACTGCTCAAAATTGTGTATTATGCAAATATTTGCTCGTAGGATATCAATATGTGCCTGGGGTGACAACATGGTAATTAATTTGCATATTTTTTGGCTGGTCTAAATGAATACTGTTCCACTGACTAATTAACTACTTACAGTAAATGAGTCACTGAGCTGCAAAACTACCCTGGGACTGCCTTTAGGTGGCAGCATCTTCACAACTGATGCAGAATTCTTAGTTTCCATACACATTTATAGTATTTATATTTTCCGTTTATGCATCTGCTTGCTCTCATAATGGTTTATTTTATGCATGAAATCAACCCAATCAGCAGGACCATCTGTGATTTTTTGCTCTGTGGTCTTTGACCCATATGCGACTTTGTCTGTCTGTGTGCTGATGAGGTTAATGGTGATTGACCTCAGGAAAGGAGTCAACTGAAAGTCTTGTGTCAGCCATTGAATATTACAAAACCCTTAGTACCCTTAGCCAACATTAGTAACTGGTATGCCACAAACTGAAAGAGTGCTTGCTGTAGTTTTTGTTTCGTCTTTTATGGTTAAATCTGCTGCGATGTGGCAAGTTATGAAGGATTTAATCAAGTTGATCACTTTTGCTGAATGGACTTGGAATTGTCAGTGGTAAATGTGAATGACAAACCAACTGCCTTTGTGTTCATGATGCACTAGCTGTTGTCCTCTGATGATAAAATGGTTGGACTCAGTGTTGCCATGGCCAGAAGGAAACATTTTTCACCTCGTCTTACGTCATCTTCATTCAGTCTTACTTCTCTTTAATTCCATTTTTCATACTGAATCGTCAGCCCTCTTTTAAATAAAAAATATTACTTCACCTAAACCTGAAGCATGGGGAGATTAACTGACAAGATATCTGTTGTTTTCAACACTAATCTGTTGGAGACATGACAGTGAGGCACATGTGTTGGCTTGGTAACCAATCTAGTATCCAGTGGCAACAGAGGTCTATTGAATGCTGGGTGGCTCTGTATTGGTTGGTTTGCCCACCACTCTCCGGTGTCACCAAGTCACAGAGGCACATCCATATAGCAGCTCTGAATAATAGTAGGGTTGTGTAATATTCAGCTCAGGAGTCAATATTGTGTGTGTGTGTGTGTGTGTGTGTGTGTGTGTGTGTGTGTGTGTGTGTGTGTGTGTGTGTGTGTGTGTGTGTGTGTGTGTGTGTGTGTGTGTGTGTGTGTGTGTGTGTGTGTGTGTGTGTGTGTGTGTGTGTGTGTGTGTGTGTGTGTGTGTGTGTGTGTGTGTGTGTGTAAGAGATTGGGGAGGGGTCATCCGGGGCATTGATATTACAAATGCTCTTTGTGTTCAACAACTTAATGTACTGACCTGCAGCTGGTAACACTCTCTGTCTGTCACTTTATCTGTCTTTATCAGATGCATACAAACACACGGACACACAGAGTTTATGTTGAGGACCTTATTTCAAATAATATCTCTCCTTGACATTATATGCTTGAATAAAAACACACACGTATCAGTATTTGTCTCCGTTCTTCGTCATCATTCAGTTCTCCCATCTGAAGGCATCCACCGGGGCAGAGGCAGACACAACAGGATAAGCGTCTTTGTCTCATACTCCTGTCTGTCAGAGACACCCCCCTCCCAGCCTCTCCTCTATTTGGGCGGCTGTTACAGAGAGGGCAGATGGCTCATTACCATAAATAGGACAGAGAGAGAGAGAGTGAGTGAGGGGGCCGTGCACACCGTCCAACAGGACCATGCCGCCCAAAACCAAGGAAATGGGAGGCCGTTGCTAGGAGAGAGGAAAGACAGCTTTATGGCAACACAAAGCTGATTCCCCCATCCGACCTCATCTTGCTCCCGCCCCCTCGTTCCCTGCTCTGGGGACCGAGCCTTGAATCTGCTGGTGGGGGACAGATGGTCAATGGGCCCCACCGTCTCTACAGCTGGACACAGGCTACACTGACAGTGGGACCTGGCAGGACTGAATCACACCTTATCCTGTCCAACCTATGAGGAGCAGGAGGAGAGAGCTGAAACCCAGGTCATCGGCTGAGAATAGATCCACACTTGTTGCCCACAGGAAATGTGTGGCTACACAACAGATGATAATATGCTAGGAGTTTGTCTTTGTAGTAGTGTAATGCTCTCTCTAGGATGAAAATCACTCACTGAGAATAATCACAGGTTGTCTCTTGCGTCTCCATTGTCGTTATTTAGTTCCTAAACAATTAATGGCAATGATTTGGTTAATCCTTGTATAGGGAAGTTCTTAAATGATACATCCGCCGAACACAAAAACCCAATCCCAACACAACTCTTTTTTCAGCCACACCTTATTTTTAATCTCTCTTGTTTTTTGCTAATCTGAGCGTCCCCTTTCAAGTGGTTGCCCTTTTTTTAATGATGTTAGTTAAATGTGTCCATCCATTTGCAAATATGTAAAGTGCACCAACATAGGGGAGAGTGGGGTGAGGTGAGGCACTTAGAAAGTATATCAGTCGAGACACAACCTCAGAAACAATGGCACATCTGCTCTCACTAGATCTCCGGTTGAAAGGGCAAGAGCAGCCAACTGTGTCACAGACAGGAAGGAGGAGAATTCTATTATAAATAAAAAATGTTAGATATAAATACTTCAGTGTGGTAATTATTAAATAGCTGTTTTGCCATAGTTTGATTTGAGATTACACAAAAATCTGCCTGATTTCTTTGGCCAATGATAATTGATGGTGGTTGATTAGGTTTGGGACATTTTGCATATTGCCCTTGGGAAAGTGGGCGGGATGTTTGACCACATCACATCTATGTGTTGGGAGGGAAGAGGGATGGGAAAAGAGGGAGAAAAGGACAACTAACCAGAACGAGCAAAAGAAAGCGTGGCAGCAGCATGACAAGTAAGCAGAATAGAGGCGGTCCTGCATCACCTAGCCATCCGCCCTGGTTGCATAGGAACACGAGGGCCATGCCTACCCTGCAGACACACTCCTTTCCTCTTTCCTCTGCCATGCTTCATTACCCAGTGCTCAGCCAGGCACAGAGAGGCACTGCACCACTTTCTCTACACTACGGTCGTGTGCCCGCACGCAGCCTGCCTCCCTGTAGACCCAGGAAGGGTATACGCTGCCCCTCAGGCATCGGGTCACACTCGGTTTATATGCATAGTGCAGTGACAACATTGGGAGATTTGCACTGGTATCATACTAAGCAGTGGCTTCTAACTTTTTTTGGTTAGATGTAGCTACCCCTCCACTCCTGTCAGATAAACTCAAGTGGGCTACCCCTTTATTGGAAACACCGGTCATGTTCCAAATGTGTGTTCAATTTTAAACTACATATTATTTAACACTTATGATGTCACAGTGGATGTTACAATAATGTTCTTCATATAGTTGAACTGTCAATGTTTAGGTCAGTTTGATTACGTTTACTAGCCTAATAGCCTATTTCAAGTACTGACGGAAGCTACATTTCCCTTTGCCCCTTACTTTTAGCTATTACAACCATTTATCAGTTCGGGTATTTTCATGTGGGAGCGTACCTATGTTCCCCGCTTTGTATGTGACCAGGAAACAGCGGACCTTTTTTAAAAAAAAAAAAAAATTCAACAGCCAATAGGCCTATGTAGACCCTAACACTACCCCCCAAACCTGACCGTAACCTCTAGCCCTAACAAAAACCTGAATAAAATCCACAAAGGCAGAGGCTTATGCGACTGGGGAACATAGGCCTGACCCCTTTCAGCCATTTACCCCTCACTTTTAGCTAGCTATTCATCCATTCATTTTAACAATTCACATCTTCTGTCAATTTGGCTAACTCTCTGTCCATTACTTTTAGCTAACTATTTAAACCGTGTATCCATTAATTCTAGCTTTATATTTACAACTAATTTTTTCATTACTTTTAGCTAACTGTTTTTACTGTTTTACTGTTAGCTAACTAAACTGCTTGCTTGCTAATTATTTTCACCATATCGTTGCAGCTGATGAATATATTTTAAAAATCAAATTTCTATTGTATCAAATCAGTTGAGCGTAGGGCATAATCTTCCTACATACCCCCCTGGCAGTAGAAGTACCCTCTTGAGAATTGGTGAAACATTGGAACATGGATTTGTGAAGGCCTTATTGTTCATCTGTGTATAATATTACAAAGCAGCAGGCAGATTGATTATTGTAGTGTGTATAAATATTAGAATACACAACGGACACTTTTTCACACTGCTTGAAATCCCTCATACGTGTCATAGCCCACTACGGAGCTGGTGGTGCCAGACAACACTGCTGAGCACAAGACCCCTATTGTCCCACAAGATAAAGTGTGTTTGTGACCAAGGCAAGGCGGAGATGACCTGATGCTGTAAAAAGATAAGGGAGCGTCAAAGAACAAAGCTTTTGGTGTTATGTTGTTGTTTACAGTGAATTCATCCGTTTAATGTTTGTCTACTACAAACGTCACGACTCCAGGTCTCTGATTTTAAATTCTATAGGTCGGCCTACACGTTGGAGTGGGTTGTCTTTCCTGTATCCTCCTCCTGCTTCACAGTTAATTGACTACAAGTGTTCATTTGCCTGCAAGGAGCAGTCATTAAGGTTGAATAACAAAATTTAGCTTGGCAACAGAACAGCCAGGGATCAATGGGTTAATTCAATTGCCTCTGCATGTGGTGTATTGTACAGCCGTGCTATTTGAAGGCCTTTATAAGGGAGTCATGCTGTTTTAGTGTGCTTAAAAGTGCAAAGAGATAGCATGGATATTGGTCAATAAAAAGAGAAAAGAACAAAGTTCAGTGCTGTGTGTTTGGCGAAACAGTCAGATAAGATGATCGAAAAGGCAGTCTTGCCTTCACTTGTTACAGTCAGGTTTGGTAAAGTGCTGTCATTGTATAAAGTGTAAGGACTTGTGAAGTACTGGTTGTGTAAAATGTATAGGCTAATCAGTTTGATGGGTAACTCAAACAGACTGGATTAGCTTAACTACAGACTTAAATGATTATGGGACCAACTTTTTTTTGCAACCAACTCCCCAGAATCTTAAAAAAGAAGTGTTCATAGCCAAATCTGGTTCGTAAGGATTTTTTATATCATGTGGGGTGTTTTGGGCTCTATATGACCATAGAGATGAACCATGCGACCATCATTCTATTATATCAGCTACAGCTGGAGTGTATATAATCCATTACTCCCTGGCCCATTTATAATGAATGTTTAGCAAGTTTTGTGTGTGTGTGTGTGTGTGTGTGTGTGTGTGTGTGTGTGTGTGTGTGTGTGTGTGTGTGAGTGTGTGTGTGTGTGTGTGTGTGTGTGTGTGTGTGTGTGTGTGTGTGTGTGTGTGTGTGTGTGTGTGTAAGAGATTGGGGAGGGGTCATCCGGGGCATTGATATTACAAATGCTCTTTGTGTTCAACAACTTATGTGTGTGTGTGTGTGTGTGTGTGTGTGTGTGTGTGTGTGTGTGTGTGTGTGTGTGTGTGTGTGTGTGTGTGTGTGTGTTGGAGGCTTTCAGCAATGCCGTGTTTCCAGTGTATGGTACAGCGTACACACATTTTTGGTACATTTTTGGTACCAGTACGTTTCTCTTTTTGATTTTCCACTGCGGATAGGACTCCTTCAGAGTAGTGTGGTCACTGTCAACGATAGCTTGGTTATTTACAAATCAGATATGTACAGGATGTCCTATGTTAGGCTAGTGTTAGTTCTTTATGACCAGTCAGTGGTCTGCAGCATTTTGACTCCACCTTCTAGCATCAGCTCAGCTCTCTTGGAAACTCAACCATGGTGGTAAAAGATACATTTCAAGCTAGGCCCCTGATTCGGCCCTTTCAAATGATTAAAAGCGTTCCTTTTGGTTGTGTCTTGGTTGCTTTGTGGATGCAAGTCTTGTTTCCATTACAAGTACATGATGTCATGTTTACTGAGCACTGATTATTCAAATGAACAAGTAAAAACTGTTATAAATCTCTTTAACGAAGAGCTAGTTACACAGTATTGTCTCATTTTCACTAAGCCCTAGTAAAATGTCCTAAGTTCATCCTGGCCCTCTCAATCCTCGACTGGAACAAACTAACACTTGAGCCTGTTTATACAAGCGTTTGCCCAATCGAACCTGAACAAATATACTGAATCAATACAGAATTACAGGATATTTGTTTGACTGATGAAAGGATCATTCCTCTGCCTTACATGAGCATTTTATTGCCTGTGCATTAAAGGAGGCACTTATCAGCTGACAGATAACAGACAATCAGCACACTGCTGACACAATTCAGAAGACCCGGTTAGCAGAGAGGATTGTCAAACAAAGGCTTCTGTAGGCAAACATGCTCTTTAGTGGAGGATAACTGCAGGCAAAAGCTGGGAGAACCTCCAGGGAAAACAAACCTGGAGAACAAAGAGTGCGCATTTGAAACAAGTTGACCACGCCTGGTTGCTCTGCTGACAGTTAGAGGGCGCATCCCCGTAACATTTACACTATTTTAACCATGAATGTAGCCTTAAGAAATACTTAAAGATAACAATAAGATGCCTGCCCTGCTTGTATTTTGCGCTACATCAGTGACTCGCTCCTTCCATAGCAATTAAGTCTGGATTTGCTATGACTTCTAATGCATTTCCTTAAACAGCACGTGGCCTCCTTCATACACAGTTGAAATCAAATACCTGTCTAACCAGTAACCCCACTGACCATACTTATCTAGGAAAATGTAATGTCGTAGAGCCTCAGTGCATGTCTGTGCACTTGCCTCTGCGTGTGTTTCTGCATGCATATCTGTGCATATGTGTTGGCACTCTTTAATCTACGTCACAATTCTCTCGATGACTCTTCCACTTCGCATTTCAAAGGAGGTTCAAACTAATTAGCTCAGGGTGCCGGTTGCCTTCAAGTCCCATAACAACTGCAGGTGATTATTCGAACATGTAAATCCTCTAAAAGGACCAGGGTGGTGACTTTATTAAGAACACTCTATAACGTCTTCGCCTGTATAAGGTACATAAAGTGATTATAATCATAGAAAATTGTAAATTGTGCATATTTAATGCATTTTTCTTGTCATTACACAACAGCATCTATTCTTCTGAATGTCTGTGTGTGTGAGAGAAAGAGAGCAAGCCAGAGAAAGAAACAGGTACAATACCTGGCATGTTTCTGACAAATACACAAAATGTATTATTCAGTGTATGTGTGACTGAGAGAAAAGGAGAGATTATTTACAGTATACATATAGGAGAGAGTTCCTTCTGGAATGTGATTTATCTTTTCGGTTCTCACCCATTTACTGGCTGTGTCAACATCTGTGTTCCCACACCAGAAACCAAAGCTAGGTGTAATGAGAAAAAAAATGCAAACGGAGAGAGAACAACAAAAGCAAGAGGACAGATTGAATAAACAGCAGCATACAAACAGGGGTTGTCACTAATAGAGAGTTTTATGAGCTCCAGACCTGCTGAAATGGAGTGCTGTGCGTGTAGCAGCTCTTATCGGCTCGCTTGGAGTAAGGGGAGGGTGAGAGCTCCCAGACTTGCGCTCCGTAAAAATGGTCTGATTCATTTTACGCATGAGAGGGTCTCACTGGGGCGGCATCAGACCAGCCAGTCCACACAGATTTATGGACCATTAAAGCAGCAGGCCTCCTGACCACTATGCCACCATAGGCCTGCTGCTAAGACACACTGCACCCTCATTCATGCTCTGCCACTACTCTCCATCACAGGCTAGCTTCCTCATTGTTCATCCCTTCATCAATACCACTTTTACTGCCTTACATGAACTCCTCTTGTAGTCTGTAATACCACTATTTGTCACCTCACTCCCTTTGATACAAAGTGAGCTGTTTACTGTAATTATTATCCCCCATTGTTAAGTTAACACAGCTCTAACAAAGAGTTTTTGTTATTCTTTCATGCCACAAAAAGGATCATTCCTAAAGACCCTCATCAGCGCCCTGGGCAGACAACATGTTAGGCCTACAGTATATGGTCCAGGAAATGCTCCAGTGCATTATGAACATCTCTGATGGTGGTCAGTGGGGCATGTTGTTTTAGCCTAACAGCTTTTACAATCAGATTAGCACCATTGCAGGCACACAGACTAATGGCTCTGTCTTTTCAAGGCATCCTCAATCAACTGTTTCCCTGTGTGATTAATGCATCTTGCTCTCATCTGCTATCATTTGCTGGCTTTGCAACTTCATCATCCCTAGGAGTGATACTAGAAGGAAAATGGGGCAGAGTCTATGCAGCTGGCCCTAAGAATAGCTCAATGTGCAAAAAAATCATGCCACAGCAACCTGAGCAAACGCTCAAAAACATGAATGAACGGATGAATGAATGGATGGTATCTATCGTCATTTCACATGCTTCTTTGTTGGACGAATGAATATTACAACATTTAATACCATTCTTTAAGCATAACTTATATATGTGTTCCTATTCGCCCTGTTTATGCAGGCTACTTGAATAAAATCAAGATAAACAAGGAAACCGCTGGAGCAGCCTGTTAATGATATGTAGGCAACCATGCCACAGATCAACACAAATTCTTTTCAGAGTATCACTCAGGTATTCCCTCTGACACAAAATCCCCATTGCGCCACTGCAAAGCTTGTTTGTCTAGTTGGAAGAAGTGGAAAAACAAGGCTGTGCATCGGCACCAGTATTTACAGCACTGCTGCGCGGCCGGTATTGGGGTTTAGACACATAAAAAGCAAACGGAGAGGCTATTAGATCAGTCCACAGAGAGCTACTCATGTACGCTTATGAAATGGAGTGGCTGAGATGAGTATGGTATCATCATTATGTGAAAGTTACAGTTTGGTGTGAAGTCAGTTGGCCAGTAAGGCCGCTCTCAACAGATAGCCTGGAAAAGACATTAAACCAACCTACTGTTTTTTCTGTAGCACAGCCGTAGTTATTTAAACCACATGTGAAATTTAGATTTTTCACAAGAGTTTTATCTCCAAAAAAAGACTACATATAGGCTAATTGTGCTATTGTGTTTTTATCCCAATTTCTCTTCCCTGCTTTGTCTAAGCTCAGGCATTACCCAGCATGTGTCTGTTGTGTGTCACGTTAGCTCCTTGTATAGTCGTTTACTCTGGGAGGGGCCCTGTTGAGGGTCCACTATCGTCATGAGGCTGGGTGTGGTGACACATCCTTTCTCTCCGCCCCGAGGTGTTTGTGTAGCCTAAATAACGCGGGAGTGTTTGTGTGGGACCCGTCCTGCTTGATCACTCAACACACTTTATCCATGCATTATTAATCCCACCACTGCTTCACTATGTATCCTATCATTCATTAAACGTGATAAAACACTACAAACACAGTTCCCCTCCTGTATGTTACGTTACAAGCAGCTGGCGATAAAAGTGAAAGCACATTGCACGATGTTAAATAGGATGGCGTGCGCGTTCGCGGAGCTCCGGCGCTGCGGCAGTTGCCAGGGGAGATAGGAGGGGAGGGGTTTTGATTGGCTGAAGTGGGGCCTGTTGCCTTGACGACGGCAAGGGGTTTGGTAGCGTTGCCGTGCGCTGTGTGATCTGCGCGCTGCGTGTATGGAGGAAGCAGCTGCTGATCTGATCTCTGACATTGTATGAGACAGACATCTGAATAAACTGCGCACAGACGTGTCTTTAAACATACCGGACCGAGGCACGCCGTGCATGATTGTAAGTACTTGGTCCTTTCATTTTTTTGTGTAAATTATTGTATAGTGTTTGGGTGGATACGGGTTGTGTTTCGAACAAGCGAAAAGTAAATGTGGTCAAGTGACTTTGCTTAGAGCAGCCAGCATGGCAGAACAAGCGACAGCATGTGGCCAGCTAGCTAATGTTAACGTTACTTCTCTCAGCTCCCCGGGCTCATATTTACAGCACCAACGAATGGTTATCGTTTGATATACGATATTAAAATAGAATAATATTCTACATGGTTAAACATGTTATGCTAACGCTACTAGTAGGTTTACCTTCACTGACCCACCGAGCTACTGCTAACACTACTTTTGCCTCACGGTTGTGCTGACTGAGCTAACGTAACGTTAAAACCCAAACCTACTCCAATTGTAGCGGAACAAAATGTAACTAACCGGAGATAAGTTTCTTTGTATCGAGTCCCGTGTGTCGAGAAGCGTTGTGCAATACAGTCCACGCAATGACGTGTAACTTTGTGCCCCTCATTGTGTTACTGGTTGTGGTTGCTTGTGTGTGTAGTGTTGGGTCCGTGGTGAGTAATGACACCGTCTACTTAGCATTAGCTACAGAACAGACTAGTTTTCTTCTGCTAACAGCACTTTCACTTCACGTTTTTCCACTGGCTTCAGCTCTATGTTTAAATGTATTTAGTTATCGCGGAGGTTATAAAGTTTTTTTTTTTCATTTCACTATATTTTAATTTCGAACAACGGACAAAAGAATAACCAACAAAACTTAAAATACAAGGCACAAAACAAGTTTAAAAAAAGCGAGAGTAAGCAAAATACCCAATTTTGATACCTTAACATCTTTAATTACAAAATAATTCTTATCAAAGTGTATTCAATTTATCGTTTTTCATTAAACAGCATGCAACCCTTTAACAGAAAACATCACAATCCCCCCCAAAAAACATTTGCCAATCACTCATCAAACGATCAAGTTACTACTCCATCATTTCCTTAATTAAATGGTTTATTTATGTACCATCCTTGAGCTACTGTCCATCCTGTAATAGTCTACAGTATATTTATCAAGCACAATATAATTTGAAACAGTTTAAGTTAATACAAAATACTACACCACCAGTCAATCGTTTTAACATCTGTACCCATCTGTACTTTTAAGTTACACAGCGGTATTAAATTCATTTATTGTTTGTTTTAATTTAAGACTCATATATTCCCCTCATATCTATAAATAGTTGAATATGTAATAGTGTAGAACAACGGCACCAGAGGTTTGGAGGCTACACTGGCTAGCAGAGCACATGATGTAATGGATTATCCCAAGATTGTCCCAGATACAGAGTGAGCTACAAACAATGTCAGCGTAGGAAAAATTATCTGTTTAATCCCGGTTGGATATACTTTATATGTTGTTGCAGAATAGGTCCATACTTCATGTTATTCCACGTGTCTGGTGTTGTCTTCGCCTTGAAGTTTCTCTACCTGCTGCCTGTCAGGGTTTATTATTTACTGGACTGGACAAACCTCATCTAAAATTCATTGTGTGCTCTGAGGTTTGTCTGTGTATTTTGAAAAAAGTGATGGACAAATGTATTTCCCTTTTGTGAGGTTATGACATTAATGTAGACTGACGTTCCTTTCTTCTTGTTTGACAGTTGTAAAGCCCTAGTGATCTATAAAAGACAAAGGCAACAGGAGCTTAAGGGACAGAAAAAGACAAAAAAGAAACAGATGTTGTCAATCTGCCATTATTTTATTGCCAGAATCTTCATGGTCATGTTGTGGGTCAAACCATCTGCTGTCTTTGCTGTTGTTTGTAGTTCTAGCATGTATCCACTCCTGTATGTTTGTATGTACAGACGCCTCCGAAGGGTAAGGACTTTTGCCTCCCAGAATAGATGAGGGTCTGCTAACTTTACTTACATTCATTACTATAAATAAGACTTGTCGTAACCCAGGGATGTGGTTATTGCTGATGTAAAATAGCTTTAATAACTTCAGAGATTTAAAGTATTGTCAGTATTTTTTAATCATCTGTAGTTGTGCCCCATCATAAGGTCGTTTGAATTGCTAGCAGGCCTCTAAGACATTGTAGTTACCGTAGATGGGAGGAATACTCCATGGTTCGAGGTTCTCTTTTTCCTCAGTAAGAGGGGAAATAGAAGTGAACTCGGAGACAGTCAAAGCTTTGTGAATATCATAATTTTTTCTTATGGTTCTGCTCCTAGTGCAAAATGTTTGAAACTGTAGCTTTAAACTGAATCAGAAGATTTTTCTGATGATCGCTTGAAACTGAAATAAACCCCTAGTTGATGTGACTATTGATTATGTGAGTCATATTTTTTGTCGCATACCGTAATCTTGGCGGTAATACCTGGGGTATTGACCTGCTTGTTCAATTCATTAAAAACATTAAAGTCTTCATCAAGTAATGTCCTGATGTCACACATTTGGACTCTTCCAATAGAGTAGTAGACACAGCGGTATCAAATCTCAAGCTCCTCTCCCATGAACTCTCATGAACGCCATTGTTAATTTTTTACAACTCTGTAAACACATTGGTGTCGCTTTTCTGAGAAGTCTCTCCATTGTGCTGTTATGATCAGAACAGGAAGATATTCCTCAGAGGATGTATGATAACAATGAAGCAATGTGAAAAAGAGACCACCACAGCAGCAGCGCAATATTTTTATCAATTGAATGTCTAGTGTAGCCTACATTTTTAGATCCAATGGAGCTCTGTTGTCTGGTTCAGTCATCACAACATACTGAATATAATTTTAAAACGTTTTAATAAGCAAATTGCATAGTACTGGATAGTAACTTGTGCTCCATGTCTAAGCAAGAGTGGTAAAGAATCTGCACTTCAAAATGGTGGCGTTGCCATATAATCAGTCTTATCACAGTATTGTGTACTCTGACCCAGAGTAAATAAAAAGGTTGTGTCCTCCAAAATCCACCTCCATGTTCTCTGTAGGTGACTGTGGTTTTAAATTCATTTCGAAAGCTGACCATGTGACAGAAATGTTTGGGATTGCTTAACACAGTTTAAACCTGGTTTTCATGGAAAAGCTCAAAGCTTTATAACTGTTCTCAGGACAACCTGTAATTACCAAGTCATTTGTGCCTTTGAATTTACTGACTGCATTTAGTCGTTGTAATGGAAGACGTTGAATAATTAGATGATTGTCAGAATAAGGAAGTTGACAGTCTTTGTTAATTTTAAGTAACTGTATTCTCATAATTACGTTGTTGTGTGCCCATTGCAGTGTTTTTACACATTCAAAGTGAAAAATTATTTAAAATGAACAGTTTTTTTTTAAATATTAGCCAACGATAGTCTTCATAGGCTGTTGTTTTTATAATAAAATATGATGAGCTCCTTCTACCTCCTGTTATGAGTATCTATGTTACTAGATTGAACAACCACGTAACTATCAGTCACCAGTCAGTTATCTCTAAATGCTGATGTTGTCTATCTGGTTTGTGGAGTTTACTGCTTCATGCAGTGTTGTGGTGGTTGGCTTGAATAATTAAAGCTGCACATGTGTTTCATCACCTGCTCCCAGCCCCTGTGTGTTTTTGAAGGAGGGATATCCCCAGGAGTTTGTAGTCTTGGGTCTGTGACATTCTGCTAATCAAACATAGGCGGTAGCTCTGAATGTGAGATGTAAATGTAAATGCCTGTAGAGGTATGTGATGACTCCCTTCTTTTGTTTTCCTATCCTGGTGAGATCAACTTGTCTGTTTTTGTTTGATGTTTCACATCATTTCGAGGTCACTGTACAGCTAAATTGCATCTATTTTTATTCCCACTGCCCCCAGCTGTCACTATATTTTACAAACTGGGGTCAATGTATTGTAGGTAATGTCATGACATCAACAAAAGGCAGAGCAGTTTGAGGCCTGGTTCTGCACATCCAAAAATACAGTTTGAATGTAATTGTTTTGAGTTTCTACTTCAGCTTTTCCTCCATTTCCCTTCCTCTGTGTGTGTGTCCAGAAGTTGCATACTATATGGGCAATGTGTGTATTCCTGTTGTGGCGCCCCTCCGTCTACTCCAATTATTGTTTTACATCTCTTGATTCGTCACAGTGGTTATACACTGACTCTATAGTGCAACCCCACCCCCTCTCTTCCTCGCCCCCCTCTCGTCCCTGCCCCTCTCTAACTCTAACCCCCCTAACTTGTCTCATTTCTTACGGCATGGACTCAAGAAACAGGCCAGAACACTGATGTGACCATTTCCTTGATTGAGAGAAAGGGAAAGGGAAGCAAGGCTGTGTCGTGTGGCACAATGGGTTTTTATCTTGTCACCCCTGGCTGAATTAACAGGATTTATTTAATTGATGGCAGTATGACAACAACAACACCACATGCTGACCAGCTTGTGTGAAAAGCTGAATAGTTATTATATTGTCAATTTACTAAAATGTTCAGGGCCAACGAAGGTGCCACAGAATTTAAACTTTTCACTGTTCAGTTTTGATACAGTATCATCATTAAAACATGACTGGTAAAGGGCTGGTTGGGTGTTTGGCCAAAGGGAAATGTAAACAAAAAAATGATGCATCATACAGTGTTATAGAGTTTATAATGGGCTCTGCCCATCAAACAGTTCAGTTCATGAATAAGCACAAAGCTCTTTGTTGAAAAGGTTTACTTTTGTAGCAGACTATGTAAGAGGCCATGCACTTGTGTGACACCAAAAACACTTAGGCATTTTTTATAGCAGTTCAAATAGAAATGTGTTGATGTTGAATGATGTTCTAGGATTATTGAAACTAATTTGCACTAGGCTCTGTGGAGTGTTGTATGCCTGGTCAAAGTTATGGCTGGGTAATGTTAAACTGTTTGTAGCACTGCATATTGGAACTAAGGGCGCACTCACACTGTCCTTCCGCACCGCGCCCCGGGCTTTAGGGTACTTGTCCCTCCCTCCCTCCCCCCCCTTTGGCCAGCCTGTTTGTACTCACACTGCCTGGGCCTCGCGCAAATGCTTCTTGCCTGTCCATACGTCAACACGCCAAACGCATTGATGACGTCATCGCGATGCGTCACTTTGTTTACAAATCTTTCTATAGACCTTGGAGTTTTTGTGCGTCTTCATCCAACCAAATCTGCAGTAAACACCAGCATCACACCAACGTGAACCTTTCGCCGCCATTGTTGTTGTTGTTAAATGTCCGCGCATGGTCCGTCTTTTTTTTTTCTGTGTCCGAACGGGCGCACATAAATGACGTGAGAGCCGCCGTAGGCGTCGTGCCCGTACCCGTGCTCGTACACGTGCGCACGCTCGTGCTTGTACATGTGCAAACGCACTCTACAAAAGCCCACCTTTCTCAAACGGGCTGTGGATGGCCAGCTGGCCACAGCTAGGTGCGGAGCGGTTGCACTCACACTGGTCAAACGCACTAGGCTTTACCCGCAAAACCTGTTTGGCCCAGTGCGGAAGGACAGTGTGAGTGCGCCCTAAGGTTGTCGTGATTTTAAACTTAGATGCAAAACCAGCACTAGGACTGCAACTAATTATTATTATTAATTATTATTATTATTATTTCCTTCATTCATCAGTTAGTATTTTGGTCTATGAATCTCAGAAATTGGTGAAAGAAAGTTGATCAGTGTTTCCCAAGCACAAAATGACACCCTCAAATGTTTTGCCTACAACACAAAATATATTTAGTTTATTGTTATAGACGAGGAAAGAAACCAGAAAATATTAATAACCTGGAATCAGACAATTATGACTTTTTCTTTTAAAAAAGTGATTATATATTAATACTATAAATCGATTATCAAAATAGTTGGCGATTAATTTAATAGCTGACAATTAATCGATGAATCGACTAGTTGTTGCAGCTCTAACTAGAAAAAAACCTGATACTCAATACCTCTTTCGAAACCAAAAGTCCATGGTACACAAAGTCAGGCCCCCAGGAAGTGTGCCAGCCAGCGGCACACAGCACAAGGTAGGGCCTTATAGTTTCTGTGATAACAGAAGCATGGATGGAATCAGAGAGTTGAGAATTTTAAAAGCTATAACACAGGGCATCCATAGGGCCCTACATTAAGTCAGTGCTATTTGAAAATAAGACTTTGTCCAAGTTTCCAACCAAGCCTCACCACTGTAACTGTAGTTCAAAAATGTTTTAAAAGTATATTGATAAAAGTTCCCAGATGCTTAAAAAATAAATACCATCTCAGCACTGAAACTCAGATATTGCATTAGCATTTATTAAGAAAGATTTTAAATCAACTTCTGTTGATGTTGAATCAACAGTAGTGAGTGAAAGACAAATAGGGTCTTTGTTGGAGCCCTGTGCTCCTGCTGTATTTGACGAGGATACCTATGAATGATTCCAGTTTGCTATGATTCAGGATTAAAAGCTTTTGTCCCTTGGCTTTCCTGCAGGTCCTTACTTCTATGATTTCTATGTTTCTTGTACACAAAAATGTATTTGCAAATACAAGTGTTTACATGTAAAGTACTCTCACACAGAGCACATTCCTGAAAGGGATTGAACATTGTTAAAGGCACATTCACTCTTCAAACATTTTTTCAAAGTTTTTAAAAATTAATTAGAATGATTGCAACCCTAAAAGCAAATGGACTGGCAATGAGTGCTGCTTTTGGTATTCAAATGTATTTCAGGGTTGCTGTTCATGTTGATTGGTGGTGAGTGTTTGTACACTGAACTTAGAGCCACATGACCCAAGAGATAAGGTTACAGTGTTGGCCGGGGGCCGTCGTGCACTTTTGAAGGCCTCACCTCTGTTGATAGTCAAAGAGCGGTCTTGTGTGTTTGAGTTTAAAATCACTGTGTGAAGTTAATTTCTCTGATGAACATCACAAAAATTAGCTGTTTTGTTTGCTTGTTTTCCCTCACTGTTAAATTGCATCAGTCAATACATTAGGTTCGCTTTGAATGTTTGTCAGCAGTCTATAAGCTACATGCTGATTGAATTAATAGATTGCCAGAGTAAATACACTGCTGCTTCAATGAACGCTACCTCTCTGCCTCTTGCTACTCGAGTCCACTGTTTTGGTGTAGAGCGGGCCTCCCTGTCTCTGTGTGAAGTCTGAATTTGTTTTCTGAAAATGAACTTCCTCAACAGGCAGGAGGTGTTTCCTTCCCTCCTGGTCCTCTGTTTGAAACTGTGAGGTGAATACTGAGCACTTCTGAAACATGACTAGAGCAAAAACAACTGCTCCTTTGTACGAGCCGAGTGTGGGGCCAATTGTAATGCTTTGTATAAGCTTTTTCATTTGCTTTCACCTCGGGCACTGAGTAGATCGTTTTAATCCATTGAGGAGTTTGATTTAAAAATGTATCATTTAGATGTGCTTTAACAGTAGCCTGATTAGCCTTCACATTAATGGATGTGCTTTATTTGTTATGACATAATTTGACCCCCCCATACAGAAAAAGAGTTGCCACTTGGCGCTCTAGAGTAGCCTCTCGCTCTCTCTCCCTGGCTCTCCCAATCTAACTCAGTCCCCCCTTTGTCTCATTCACACTTTTAAAGCTCCAGCCAGACTGGGTAGTCACCTAAATATCAGTTAGGGTTTCAAATAACAGCCCTTGCCATGGGGCTTTGCGACACACCTTTGTGTATCTATGACGGAGGTGTAACTGGTTTGTGACAACTGGTTTATTACTTGTGAGGAGGGTGTGGTGTGATCTGTGCATGAACTCACGGTAGTTACACAAAATCACTACAGTTTATGTTGAAATATGTTTTTGACATAAAAACGTTTTATGTAATTTTGTACTGAACAACACCGCCTTTTGGTTCATGGAATGGATATTGTAAAGTATGCCTTAATGGCACTAAGGCTAGTCAGTCATGCCATGACATCCAGGTTGGCTCAGGCCTTTCCCATTGCTCTTTGTCAGACAGGTTTGTGGAGAACGGCAGCAGACTGCTGGCCTCAGCATTTTCCGCCTGTATTGATCTCCCCACATTAGCTCTCTCTTCATGCACAGACATGAGCACAATTGCTTCCCTTAAAACATTGGCTGCCGTGGCAACTGAGTCCTCCTGCTTGTGCGATTTGCTCCCAGAAAACATCTCAAACTCGTACCTCTTCATTTCGAAGCTGCTATCATCTCCTTTACATTCCCCCTTAAATATTTGACACATCAATGGCTTGATTTGCCACTTAAAACTATCTCCATATGTCTTTGTGTGTTTTTGAATAGGCTAAGTGCTTAACAGGATAAAAGAGCAGTTTGGGGGGGGGCTTGGCACCTGCTGTTAGTGCATGCCTGTTTGCACATCAATATGATGAGGCTGGCGGTGCACAGGGGTATTTTAACTTGCAGATGAGCCACCAGGTCAGCACCATTGCAGCTTGGTGTATTTTCAAGGGTTCTGCTACAGTCAACAGGCCAGTTTGGCTTATTAGCTCCCTTTCCCCTCTCCAAACTAGTGTCCCATTATCCATTGCATTCGCAGTTGCCTCTCTTTGATGCCTTTTCATAAGGGCAATGATAACTGCGATCATTGCGACAGCAGTGGTAATTGACCAGCTGCAGTCATGGTAAAATACTTCCTGTGTTTTGCTGGATGCAAGGCAGCTTTCTTATTGGTCCACTTTGCCTGTGTTGATATTCAAATGACTTCTGGAGGACATACTCAAAAGAAGATACACACTGTCTGGCACCCAAGGGCCAAGCTGAAAGGTGATGGCTGTGAAGATGGTCTGAGGTGAGTATTTTAAGGTTAATAAGTGGTCTGACACTTTACCCAGGCTGTGACTTCTTGTCATCTTCCTGTCACAAAACTGTTTCCAGGCATGGCACTGTTGAAAAAGAAAGGACAACCATGTGCAATGTTTACAGTTTGCTGTTCCAGAAAAGGCTCTGACCACACCTTCTCATCAAACCCGATGCAGTCAAGGCCTTTTTCGCCATACCTGTGTTGGCTTGTTTTACTGTAACCCTAATGTTTGTCATCAGCATGTATTGAGCAACACAGTCTGGATTCAGGGCTGACCTAGTTCCTTGAGTCACTTTATTGCTAAAGGAAAAAAAAAAGCTTTGTTGTGCTGCTTTTGGCTGTTCTAACAAAAGAAATGTCGAAACTAAGTAACATGGAATAACCTTTCACAGGTGTGAAGTTGTTTTCAGTATTTTAGTCAAAAACGTGTTAAATTAGATATACACTGGAAATTATATAACAAATTATTAATACTTGATTTGTTCTAAAATACTGTTATGTTTTATCGTCCAGAATTTGATAGAATATCCAGTGTGGCTAGGTATGTTTCCATTATGGTCGCATACTCAGAATGAGGCGGATCTATCGCGCCAAAACACCCCTAAATTGCATGTGGGTCGCTCGAGCGGCCGTTTGTGGTCCTGTGGTAGAGCAGGGCCAAAAAACGGCCGCTCAAAGCCCTGAGAGGAGCCAAGCTGCTGATTGGATGTAGCTCTCAGTGGGATGTGACGTGTGGTAGTACAGAGACGCCACAACAACACGGCGAAGTACAGTAACAGTAGACACTTTTATCCGGTGGTGTAGTAGAACGCAGGGCAGAAAATGATCCGTGCACGCACATCTTTGCATGGGCTTGGGGTCGGGTTGGATTCTTACCTGTGGTCCTTTGCTGCTTCTCTCTCTCTCTCTCTCTCTCTCTCTCTCTCTCTCTCTCTCTCTCTCTCTCTCTCTCTCTCTCTCTCTCTCTCTCTGTCTCTCTCTCTCTCTCTCTCTCTCTCTCTCTCTCTCTCTCTCTCTCTCTCTCTCTTCCCCCCCACCCATTTACACACAAACGCATACACACACTGTACTGCAAGCGGGGTGCAAGCCTGTCTGTCAACAAACACTTTTACTGCGCCCAGAATTTTTAAGATGGAGTGTTGTGTTTTCTTTCATGTTACTTGTGCATAAGTTGATGTTGTGAATCATACGGGCCACCTTAAATCAAACTGCAACTAGTCTGTATTTCTCACTTTGAGATAGAGAAATAACTAAGGCACTTCAACAAAAACTTAAACAATCTATTCTTGGAGTTATTTTATTCTAAAAAATGAAAAGGAAGTGTAGAGGCCCTTGCTTTGAATGACTTCAGCGCGTCTGCGTCCACAGGACATCACTAGTTTCTCACACTGCTCTGGGTTGATCTTGGTCCATTCTTCTTGCAGTCTCTTCCAGAGTTCAGTAACTGTAGAGTTTCTTAGCCCTTACTTGCCAAGGATTTCTCTATTAGGTTTAGATCTGGACTTTGACATTCCCTCCTCAAATATTGTTGTTATTTTGTTTCACATTTTCAGCTCCATTGCTTCCTGGTTTATTCTATTTCTGGGTCAAAAGCCACCGCCGCGGAGTGGGGAGCATGCACATACGAGAAACCCAATAATAACCTGAGAACTCTGTTTACATGCGCGAATAATCAGAGAACTGAAGGAGTTCTCTAGGTCTGTTAACCGGGGTTTGAGAACCCCGATTTTACCCGGGGTATGGTGTTTACATGGGGAACTGTATGTTCAGTATTAGTCAATTGTTGAGCATTTTAATAAAGAATAGCCTAAATAAAAATAAAATAAATGGCACTATTTTTAAATCACCCTTAGCATCACTTTGTGCATTATATGTTCTGTAAAAAAGTGTTTTCATATCGGAAAACATAAACATCAACAACTTGCATCAACACAAATATATAAACACTATATACAACACTAAATTGTGCCTAAAAACATTTCATTTTCAAAGGCATTGGATATTTGGCCTGTGCACATGGGTAGCCTAATTCTGAAATTATTTTAGGAAAGATAAACTATATTTTTCTCCAAAACGGCAGGCTTGTCTGTCTGCACAGTCCCCCCTTTCTATTTGTAAATTAATTCAGAGCAGGAACCTGTCATGTGAAGACATATCTTTCTGTGTTTTGGTCTCTTGAGCAGAGATTTTCTTTTAACACAAATGGGCAGTTCTTTCGCTGCCTGACATATCTGATTGCTCTAGTTTGCCGAGAGCTGTGATTCATTGTAGACTGAGGATAACTTGCATAGCCTACCTCACTACCACCGATTCTCAGCTGGCTCACTCTCTATTTCCCCCTCAGTCTCTCATTTTATTCTTTCTGTCTCGCTCTGTGCTTCCATGAAAGTATGTCCCTATTGTTATGTCCCTTCCTATGTTCACTCTGCCTGGAAAGCTCTTTGACATAGTTCATTTTTGTAGTACATGCAACTCAAAAGGAAATTTCAGTGGTTCTAGGTGACAAATGAAAAACAGACAATGGAGGATTGACTGGCAGAATGCAGGACTAAATGTAGCTGTCAGTGCCATCTATAGAGCAGACAGGATGAACTATTCTGACAGAAACGAGTAAAAGATAATAAAAGAAAACACTTTAAAGAATGAGTGAACCACCGCCTGTCACTGTAACCAAAATAGGATGAGTCTGCTGTATGTTTATCCCCTCACTGAGAGTTGAGTGGTCATTTTGAAAATGCACTAATGCCTCCTTCCTCCTCATGTCTTCGCTGACTGTTTTTGACAAACTGACTTGTGCGTGTACACTCCTCCTGTCTCACCCACTGTGCAAACACTCTCGAGTTTGACCCAATTCTTATCTTATCACAGAAATGAAAAGATATGCCTATCCACCACCACTCTCTGCGTGCCTAACCTGCTCTGTACTGCTCTCCAAACTTCCAACTCTACTCCCATCTCGGTCCGCATCCAGAACACGCTAGACCACCCCTGACCGGGGCATCTGGTGTTCACTGAATGGGTGCAACAGGAGCATTTCGTAACAGGGCAGCTGCTCGGTGGTTGTCTGTGGCAGAGCTAGCATTGCTTATTATTATTTTCTTATTGTATCTGTGTATTTTTTTTTGTGGGATCTCCGCTCTTAATTGAAGGGGTGGCATGGTTGTCATGGTGACATCCAGGACATTAAGCTTATTGTGAGCTGAGCCAAAGAGTGATCTCTTTGTGCTCTTGGCTCCACCAACCAGTGTGCAAGACCCTTGTTTGTATTTTATGGTTTTACATAGTTATTGATCTGTATTGGGCATATTTTTTTCAAATCAGTCTGAACTTTATTTATTTCTATTTAATATTGGGATCAACTAAACACATTGATAGGATTGTTGCTGATGACATTCCAACAATCATCCTTTGAGCCCATGTAAAAAAATACAGTTGTCTTCTACATAAGGGTGCTGGGTGGAATTGGTAAATGATGGCTTCTGGCAATATGGAATTTCCTAGTGCTGTTAAATGACTGACAAGTCCAAGGCCTGTAGCCTCTTTACACTACTTAATTTGTCATGTGACAAATTGAGACTTGATCCTGGCTGAATGCAGATCAGTCTATAAGAGCCATCCAATCTGTAAGATGGAGGCCTTCCACTCATTCCTGCAGTTGTTGGATAGTTTCATGCTCATTTACACATAACGAGCAGCTGAGTCTTGTCTGAAATGAGGTGGGCGTCGAGGAGTGGAGCCTTAAGTTGGTTCAGTTGCTTGAGAGGACCTCCTCCAAGGTCCTCGGCTGGAGTCAAGAGGAGGGAGAGCTGAGAGCCTCTCTGTCCTCACCAGGCATGGAGGAGAGTGGCAATGAGAGGACGAGGAAGTGCAATAGAGAGAGACAGGCACAGCCACAGGGGGTGTGCCCCCAGGGAAGACTTAGGAAAACAAGGTCAACGCTTGGAAGAGCACATCATTCCATGATGTCGCATCAAGTCATGTCATACTCCCAACTTTGTTTTGAAATCGGTTCACCATCAAAAACTATGATTTTGGCTACATGCTGTTTAACACTAACAACCTCTTGTCTCCTCTCTCCAGACCTCCTTGATTTAATGGGTCCAATCATTGGGATGTCACCAGATAAGAAAACGGAAATTCCGGGTATGCAAGAGGAGCGGACAGGGCTCAAAGGTGTTTGTGGTGTGGGAACACTGCCAGAGGCGGAGTGTGCGTCCAGTCCGCTGGCGACCAGCGTGGATCGTACTGGAGGTAGTGAGGATGAGGAGCTCACCAACCTCAACTGGCTGCACGAGAACCTGCTTCAGAACTTCACTCTGGGAGGTCCGGAAGCTCAGCCAAGCGGCAGTCCCCTCTTTGACATAGAGGGAGACTACGGACCCAACCAGGGCCCATCATCCTCCTCCTCATCTTCGTCACACAGCAGAGGCAGGGAGCGGGACTCGTTGAAGTCTAAGCCCCCTTTCTCATTTTCTCTCCTCATCTACATGGCCATTGAGCAGTCTCCCAGCAAATCTTTGCCTGTTAAAGAAATCTATGGCTGGATTCTCGAGCACTTCCCTTATTTCTCCAATGCTCCCACTGGCTGGAAGAACTCAGTTCGTCACAACTTGTCCCTGAACAAATGCTTCCGCAAGGTTGAGAGGAGTTTGGGAAAGGTAGGTTATTCAACAGTCTCCTAGCTTTCATGCACTTCATATAGATTTAAATGTAGAAAACTACAGTGATTAGATTATGCTTCTCAAAACTGCGTTGCAGTGTGAAGTTGCAATGTGGCTCATGTGACAGTGTCCTGCACTGTAACACAGCCGCAGACCTCTGCAATATGGCTGGAATACAGTCAAGGTCACAGATACTCCTTCTGAGTAAACGCAAACACAGCACACTAAGATAGGACTTTATCTCCCGAAACACTAAACAGGGAGAAAAGCATCCCACAGTTGGAAACCGCAATGTCACACTGCGAGAAGGAAGCAAAAGTAACCTGCAGTGCAGAGATGAGTTTGTAGGAAGAATGTTTGTCAGCCTGGTCCTGGCAGAGTCACATGTGACTCATGCTCATTTGTGTTTGTGTTCCTGCATACAAAGAAAAAAAAAGAGAAGTTGACCTTCTCATATGCACATGCCTGTAACAAAGTACAAACACATCCCGCACAGACTTTCTTGTGAGCTAAATGAGTGAAATGAGTTAGTTGTGAAATTGTTTATTTAATTCCTAATGGTTGGGATTTCCTTTTAGCGCTCCAACAGTTAGTGTTATAAACATGGTGAGGGACAGAAAAGGTACAGAAATTAGCTAGATGTAGTTCTTATTTGAAAACCCCCCGAAAACATGGTTTTAGATCTTATCTTCTGTATTTGTGTATACCATTAAATGTTCGGGACTAGATAAGCAACACATGACACAAGTTAACGCTAACACCCATAGTCAGTTAATCTGCTTCATCAAGACTGGGTTTAATCACCTTTGACTGACACAAGTAAACAACCCTAAGTTTAATTAATTTAAAAGTTGCTAAATTCTGATTCTGATAAAGGTCCCATATTGTAAAAAGTGAGATTTCCATGTCTTTTTTTGTTATAAAGCAGGCCAAGGTGATATATAAATACTGTGACAGTATCAATCCACAGAGAAATGCACACAGCCTTTATTCACAAAGTACAGTCAAAGTCATTCCTGGCTGCAATGATGTTGCAGAGACACCGAGAGCAGAGTGCTTTTTACGCTTTTTCGGGGGGGGCTTAAAGAGACAGGTGCTCAAACAGAGCGTTTCAGACAGAGGGTGAATACAGGTATATTCAGACAGACAGTATGAGAAAATGTTTTTTGAACATTCAATTATATAAATATCTTCTAGTAGAAAACTACAATACAAATATGAACCTGAAAATGAATATGATACGGGGCGCCCGGTTGCTCAGTGGTTAGAGCAGGCCCATATGGAGGCTAAAAGTCCTCACCACAGCGGCCGACTTTGACCTGCGTTGCCAAGTACAGTCAGACCTGTGTCAGACACAACCTAATTTGTTGCTGTACTGATTCATGGCGCGACACGAAGGCAGCCATATTGAGCTTCAGTATGAGTTCAGACTTTGACTGGTAGAGCCCGTGGTGCGAAGGCTGTGCCTGGCTAAGACCTCATATTTTCCCACCGTGGGAGGGGATGACGGATTGCGCAGCAAGTAGCAACATTGTGCGGTGCAGGCCGCTCAGCATGCAGGTGCACAGTGTGAGCCCTTCGTCTGCTGAGAGACTAGCACCAGTTTCACATGACACTGGCTGGTGGTTTCCGTTGCCATGGAGACATTTCCTTCTTCCTGCATCAGGGCTGGTTGGTAATCTGAGTCAAGGTTATTCTCCTCCCTCACTCCCTCCCTCACTCGATTCTCCTCCCAGACTGGGCAATACGCCGCCATCAGATAAAGTGACAGTTAACACACTCCCGCACACATCACCAACAGACAAATTCATTCCTCACAATGCTGTGGAGCAGTTATTTCCTCCTTTTGTTGAGGCTGTTAAGGAATTCTTTGTTATGCATTTGCTATCATCCACTGCTGTTTATCATGTAGTGCTCATCTAAGAGCTGTTGCTTTAACATTCGTGCAAAATTAGTCACTTTGCTGCTTTTAATGCAGTCTACTGTATGCAGTGCTCAAAAATGTCGTCAGCTCAGCATTTTCTGGAATTTTGTGTGTCAGCCCATTGATAAATAATTATGTGCATGATTTTGATTGATTAAAAATAGGTGAAAAAAATAATATTTCAATATTTGAATGAACTGAATGTGAATATATACAATGCATGATATACAATAATATATTCTGCTTTGTAAGTGCATTATGAGGAAAGAAAAGCATTGAACAATGTAGGGCTTCAAGGATACACACAAAACACAAAAACTTTCTAAAGAATCTAAACTCTTGTTTGTTTCCAAGAAACCTCTCACAGGGTGCCTTTTGTTTAAATATAACCAAAGGACCAATATGTTGGTCAGGTATCAGGACTTTTCCTTTTCTACATAAGAACGTCTATTTACTGTTAATCCAAATTCTTTTCACAGTTTGTTGAGTTTGGCAAGTTCTGTACTCAACCTGGGTTCGAGGTTTAACTGTCCCTACTCTTTCCTACAGGCCAATGGAAAAGGTTCTCTCTGGTGTGTTGACCCAGAGTACCGCCCCAACCTGATCCAAGCCCTTAAGAAGCAGCACTTCCCTACCGCACATGCCTTCTGCACACCACCCGCCTCCCCACCCAGGTACACTTTTCATCAGTCCCTCTCTGGATGGTGTGGAGGATTTAGTTTATATTGTATTGTATGTTGCAGGAAATTGTGTTTAGCTAATCTAACCAGAATTGGTACATAAGCTCAGCCAAATCAGTATTACCATATTTCTTTATTTATTTGAATTGGCATTGTTAGCTAAGCATATCATAACAGGTTTTTCTTTTCTTTTGGTCTGTATTTCAATTTATTTGACAATTGTTTCTTTTGAAAAACTGAAAGTTTTGAAGAGTCACATATGACAATTCTTCACATCTCCTTTACAAACCCAAAATCTGACCCTTTGTGATTTTTGTTTACCTTCTGCAGTGCTTCCTCACCCCCTCGCCATCTGTTTCTACAAGGCTGCGCATTCAAAGGTGAGGCAGAAGCAAACATATCTCAGTTTAAAAGTTTGGATATGTGCATTAAAAGTAGACGTATATAAATTCCAATCGGTGCAGTTTCTTTCTTTTTAGCTTGTGTTTGTGCAGTATTTTGAATATGTTGCCTGTTCACATTTCAGCCCCAGAACATTCAACATCACTGTGCTTGTATCCTCAACTCTTGGTTTTATTTGTTGCTTTTGAGTCATTGATGCCTCATGTAGACCATATTGTTGAGAGCTCCCAGCCGATGTATCAGCCTCCTCTTTCCCCCCTCTGCCTCTTAGATTTGTAACCTTGACGACAGGCGGAGGTTCTGCTGGTGCTGAGTGTTGAGCACTCAGACTCACTGTAATCATTAATAATTTAGAGCCCCAGAAGTGAGCTATGAGGCTTTCAGACACTTTGTCAGGTCTGAAAAGATCGGATGCAATATCAGTGCCCTCAGTTCATCCTCTTGGTTTGTTTCGTTGAACTTTCTGCACATCCAATCCATTCAGTAAGCATTCATTGGGTCACTGTGTTGCCAGTTTATAATGATTAAGACCCAGTCCTCCCACTCTCAGCAGAGATGCCATGCTGCCATGCTTTCACACCTTAGGACTGACCATCGTGCATGTTCTCTCCTCTTCCAGAGTCTGACATTGATGCTGCCACTGCCATGATGCTCTTAAACTCTGCCCCCGGGCACCACGTTGACCCATGTAAGAGAATCCACAAGCAGCCATACTTTCACCTATTCTTCCAACTCTTTGTCTCCCACCGCTGACATATCGCCCTGTCATTGCTTCTTTTGTTTTGTGTGCTTTAATTTGTGTTGTGTGCGTCACCTGTTCTTACAAGCAAAATGTTGGTTCTTGCTCTAGAAAGGTTTCAACAACATTACTTGTACCTGATTGCATACATTTTTTCCTGCAGACATCCTTTTGAATATGTATTCACAGAAACGTTTGCCATTTGGAAAATCCTAGAGCCAGCATCCGGTTAGCTTAGCTTAGCTTAGGTTAGCAGGTGTCTCAATCTGACTTACTGGATCTTTACTGGATCAGTTTAAAATACCTGGCTTAGCACAAAGGCTGGAAATAGGGGGAAACAGCTCGCCTTGCTCTGTCCAGATGTGACAAAATCCATCTACTGTCTAGCACCCACTAATTAACAGCAATAAGCGAATGAGCATATTTCCCAAAATGTTAAATTATACATTTTAGCATATTATTGATTCTAAAATGTTTTCTTTTTTTGGAGAATATAATGCTAACATTAGATCATATTTTATTTAGCCTGTCTCTAATTCAATTAAATGACCTCAGAAGCCCTGTAGAGATCATTTTACTGTGATTGGGTTTTGCCAATATCTGTAGTTTCCCCAATGGTCTGCTTTAACATGCATGAAACAAGATATTTTTAAATTAGGTTTTCCCTCTTGGGCTGAGAAAAGTCTCAGTTCTGCTTTATACTTGTAAACAAAGTGAGCTAAAGCTACATTATGTGCTTCAATGTGGTCTTTTCTTCTTCAGAAAAAAATCTTAAAAAACTAAATAAAAAGGTTGGTTAAATGTAAATTTACATTGGAATTTCCTTAGTATCAGTCAGTCAACTGAAGCTAGACACGAAGGCTTCGTTTACATTACAGGGATTAATGCTCAATTCTGATCTGATCTTTCGGCATAGACTGTTCACATTGACCTATATCTGACATCAATGCGTCTATTGTGTTAACGGATCTTTGCCCTGAAACTCCTCATGTGCAACCAATAACTTCACAGGCATGCGCGTTGGAACAACGACAAAAAACGTCACACAGGCATGTGGCGGCTGTGGAAACAGCCATTAACTGAACACCCATTTCCGCTCTCAGGAGCTGCCAACCATCCAGTCTCCCCAGCGAAGGGGAACGGCGCATCCGCTGGCCAACAGCCTGATGTTTGGCTCCTTTTCTTTAACTAGCGTTACATTAAAGCATGGTGGAATTCGCAAGATAGTTGGCAAGCTAGCTTAGCTAAAATGAGCAGAACAAAGATGTCAGTTATATCCGCATAGCATCCAATCACAAGGACGAATTGAGGCAACAAGTATTAGCCAATCACAGCGCAGTAGAGCTATGTTGAACCCTGCACAGTGAAGCATGATGTCGAAAAACACACATGATTTCTGATCTGACCGTTCTCACTGTGGTTGCATGGCCAGTGATCAGATATGCATCAGATTTGGGGCCATGTTTAAAGGTGGCCAAGATCTGATTGGGAAAAATTTTTATTTTTGTGTTAATCTGATATAATCAGATTTGTGTCACATGAGAGCAAAAAAAAACTGATTAAGGCCACATTTGCTTGTAATGTCAACGAAGCCCTAGAGTCTGTAAAATTGGTTTTACACGACATGCATTATTTAGAGCATTTTTCATGTCGTAAAAAATCTGTAAAATATCCTTTTTGCATGTGAATGTATACTTATCACTCTTTCCATCTTCTGCTCTCTTCAGGTGATTCTGACGGCCCACTGGACCTCTCCCGACCTGACTCTGTCCTGGTGAGCAGTGATCCAAAGCAGGACCACAACTACAGCAGCGTAGCCCTGCAGCGCTGCTCCTCCCGTTCCTCCTCCTCATCTCTTTCTTCCCTGGATGAAGGAGGCTGCGATCGCAGGCAGTCCCACCGCGCGGGCAGCGAGGGCTTCCACAGCGACGAGGACTCCGACCTCTGGGATGAGAGGGGCGTCCACCAGACTTCTCGACATCCGCCTGCCATCAAGTGGCCCGCCGGTAAGAGGGCACGACGTGAGGTCAAGCCAGAGCTGGATGAGGAGCTTAAGGAAGCCGCCGGCTCCTTGCTGCACCTTGCTGGTATACGCAGCAGCACGGAGGGCCCCAAACGCACTGTCAAGAGCACAAAACTTAACAGGAAATGAAGATTATTTTTGCCACCCCATCAGACTCCGGACCCTGTGAACCCTAACCTCTGACCCCTGATCATGTGTCCCAGTGTGCCTCCTTCTCCTTATCTGATCGTTCATTGGCCATTTTGAGCCTTTTTTTGTTTGGGAATATCCCGGTCCAACAAAACAAATGGCAATAGTATCGTTCACACAGGAGAACAAAGCCATATAGAGACTTTTGTAACTCGGGGGTGACTGCTGGGGGTGGGTGTTTGGGCTATGGAGAACCATCAAGAAACCTATCCAAAATGACCTGCCTGCTTCTGTTGGATTAGAAGATTGTGATTCAAGATTTTTTCCTCTGAAAGACAAAGCGGGAAAAGCTGAAGGTTTTATAACTCAAGCGTTGCATGCTTCCTCCTCAAACCTGTATCCTCTTCCAAGTGAATCTATTTATGAAGCGAATGAGTGCATGTTTGTAACAGACAAAACCTAACCTCCTGTTGTTATCAGTTTCTCCCTTTTGTGCTAAAGAAAAAAAAAAAGATGCCACTGTTTTGAAAGGAATTCTTGCTCCATGAATCCTCTTGTAAGAGAGATGCAATAATTAATCCACAACCTGAACTTTTTTTATTTTATTTCATGGTGGCATTTTCCAGAGTTGAGTATGCTAGTTAAACTTTACAATTAAGTAAATGAATGGGGTAGTACTATGACCTTGTTATGCGATAAACATATAACACATGAGCTCTGGCTCTATTTCAGGATTAGCAAGATATGGAAATAGTATTACTCTGCCACTGCCAAATTTAGTTGCAAAGTTAGCTATACTACTTCTCTCAGTTTTGTGCGGCCATCACAGTGCTCATCACAACGAAAGCTGTTTTATCTTTTTTTTTCTGCCATGTGTTGCCAGATGTTCACTGTGTGTTTATAGGTTATCCACCATAGCTTTTTATTTTATTTGTGTGTGTGTATCATATTGCATGTCGACTTCAGCCCAAACCTGAGAAAAGAGTTCTGAAATGTTCAAACACTTTCCCTCTACTGACAAAGTAGTCATACTGCTCCAATGAATGTGATTGGTGTGACAATGGATCTCCTTGCTACAGCTGTATTGTAGGGCTGCTCGGCACTCTGCTCGCTTCTGGTCCTTTTGAATGCAGAGCTGGTTAAAAGTTAGAAACAGGAGCAGACAAGAAAAATGACCACAGCTTCTCGCTCGATTATTTGTTTGCAGTTTGATTTTACTTCTGTGTGTTCTTGGGTTTTTTTTGGTTTTTTTTTAAACAGTTCTTTAGAAAATTCCAAATTATGCAGCTAATTTTCTGTTGGCTGATCATGTGGAGAAGTTAATTCACAACTTGAGGGAGGGTGTGTCTATCCTGTTTCAAATAAATGAAAGGTGCAGAGCATAGACTGTATATAAACATGGATGGCTTGACAGCTCCCAAAAAGGGAAGCCAAAACATCACTATTGCCCCTTGGTTGCTGGCTGCAGTGTAGGCCATAAACCCCGCCTCCTCCATATTAGCGGGCCATGCTAAAAAAAATAATCTTAAGTACATGTTTCAGTTCTGATCACACTTATGGGTGTTCAAGTGTTCATGTGAGTTATTCGATGCAACATCACGATTGGTCGGGCAGGTGTATGGGCGGAACTTGGATACCACCTGATCACTTCTGCGCTAGTCTGGTTTACTAGGTGCTGGGATAAGACCTCTCCTGCTATCTCCTCTATCTAGTTTGCATGAGAACCTTTGCCATGACTATTGTAATTAGTTTTAAGAAATACCAACAACCCAGAGCATTTTTTCCTTCTATCCCATAATGATAAGCCGGTGTAGCCGGTATAGCCAGACCATACTCCAGTACTGACACAGCAATGTGGTTGCAAAATAACAAGAGGGCCACGCCTGTAGCCTGGATATTTTGGCTTCTCTATTGTACAGTGGGAGGAAGTGGAATGAGTTGTCCATCTTTATATACAGTTTATGGTAGAATGCATATTCAAGTGTAAAGAACAAGACAGGGGCAGTATAGCTATGGCCAGAGAGAACTGGAGTTTGTACATGCAGTCGCTCGCAGGCGAGATGTTGAAGACCTGTGCTGCTCTTAAGTTGTGCCCTCAGTTCTGGCTGGCCACTAGTGTGTCGTCCTTGCTCTTCATCTTAGAACAAAATAAGGAAGTGCACGCTCTCTTCTCAAGCTGTGAAATGGAGTGTTTACTGTCAGTTGATTGCGTGCAGTTCACTGAGGGGAAGTTGTGACACAGTTCTCATTTGAGCTTTTAAACAGGCTGCATACTCGCAGCGTACAATACAAGGTAGCATGGAAGCTCACAAGGGAAACAAACTGAAAATTATAGTATTTCTTCCCACAGTAATAGATCACATTATCACAGTGACTCTTAGCTGTAGCATGTATGGTCAGTGCCAAACATTTTATTGTGCCACTGATGTAAAAGTGCAAAGGGCCATGGTCACTATATTCCCCTATTTGCCCTAGTTCTCTGAATCATCCGAACAGGAAATATGGGAGAGGACTCTGGTCAGTACAGTGACTTAACCAGTTTTTTTTTTTTGTCACTTTAGAGTGAGAACTGCTCTTAGCAGAGTAAACTGCAGTTCTCAGAAGTAATACTTGCATACACTGGTCTTGTTTTAGCTGTGAAAAAAAAGAACAAATTATTGTTCATTAATCATTACCTTATTTATGACATTAATTTATGGGATTATTGAATGCATACTCTAGCAAACACTGGTCATTTGAAACGAGTGACTAGGCACATTTATTTTTCTCCCTCTGAACTGTATTTTGTTTTTCTCCTTGTTTTGTTTTATAGCAATACACCTTTTTCCCTTTCACTATGTTATAGTGATTAAGTATTTTGCCAATGTCTTTTGTCTTTATAGAGCGGGTGTTTTTTTTCTTTTTTCAATTTAACCATGACTGCCAGGTTTTCTTGATGTTTTGCTTTTTGTAAGTCTGGATAGTTTGTTAACATTGATCCTGAAACCTTCTGTTGCCAAAATTCATTTACAGCTGGGGATTCAATTTAAGATGGAGAAATTCCCCATGTACTGTAGAATCATTTTTTTACATTTGCCTCATGTATATGTTTAGATATTATGAATAAGTAGTCTCACATTGAAGATTAGCTCTCGACATCATCACAGATTAGAATGTTTAAAAAATGACTGCCACTCATAACTCATGCTCCCGGGTATTGTTATGGGATGTTGAAACGTTCAGAATATAAGCGAAACTGGATCAGACCCGCTTGGTCCCCAGGCTGCTGCTGTGTAGTTTCAGACCTACATTTAAGTATAGTGACAACTGCATAGAAATTATGGAGAGACAAAGCCCCATCCTTATTTCTGTAGCACTTGCAAAAGAAACATTATGTCAGTCTCAGAGTAACACTGAGTAAGATCTGTGGATGAGCTACCTAAACATTTTAGGTCCGACTTGACCAACGCAAAACCCACTTGCTTCATTGCTCAACATCTGTTATGAAATATCAATTAAGTGATTCTCAAAATTAGTTCCTATGGGTATTTTGTTGCATTTGACAAAGCTGCCAGCCCAGTATCAGTTTGTGTCAGTTGTCTGCCATGTCTATTGGACCGACATACCTTTTGGTTTTTGTATGCTAACCTCTGTTGATAAAATGTTTATAAGATTTATTTTCGCCAAAGATATGCAATTGCATTATATATGGTATTACAAACTATTAATAAAAACCTGTTCTTGTTATTACTGTGGCCATGTTTTTTAGTCTAGTCCGCAACTTAGCTTCAGCATTTTATCACTGCAGATAAGGTGACATGCTTTTTGCCCTTTAAACTCTCATCCACAACACAAGAATGCCATCACTTTACATTAGTAACTACAATTTTGATCAACATTGCCACCTGCTGTGAAGGCCACAAGATTGAAATTCTAGCTCCTAATAGTCCATTCTTTAGAATAGCTACCTCTCCATGTGGCTGGCTTCTCAGTTTTCACATAACCATGTTACAGCTGGCAAATATTTCCCACTAAGACCACCAGTTCAAAGCTGTTCTGACTCCACAAGCTGTGCTCAGCACTACGTGTGGCGGCACCACCACACTTTCTCTTTTCTTCTGCATGTCTCTTGAATGCACCAACATGGCAGGCTGCCAGAAATGCACCTCACATTAATGTAAATTCCAGGGCTGTGCAAGTGATGGATGCATCATCAGATGTCCTAACGGCACTCTTCGCTGTAAGTTAATTAGTCATGGAGGACTGTGGGATGAACACAGTGTGACCCTGAACAAGGGCTTGTCTGACTAGCCTCAGGCCCACTGGCACAGCTCTATTGTTCAATAGAGTCCTGTGTGTCGACTGGAAGAGGGGGGCTTCTCCCTACTGACTGCCTCAATTCAGCTGGAAATCAGAGCAGCATCACCTCCCCCCCTCCCACACGGCCCTAGCAACCACGCCACGCCGGCAGTTGCCAGGCAACCAGACAATGCTGGAGCCACTGGCTGTGGTGTGGTGTCAGAGAGTTTGTGTTTTGCCTGTATGCATTTAAAATTGGGAATAGCGAAACAACAGTGGAGGAAATGTTTTTCTTTGGTGGTAAACATTCGATCAACTCATTTTTTGTGAATATTTTGCATGTCATAAATGTAACGCCTGATAAAATAACTGTTCCAATTTCTTCAAAGAAATAGTAATACTATGTGGTGAAAATATAAATAGATTATTATGGATTAGGTGAAATTAATCTTGTAGGATTTGTGCAGTGATGGCTGCATTAGCAACATGTCATTTCACTTCTAGTCTAAACGAGGTCATGTGCGTTTTAAAGGGAAATCAGAGACTCTTTCACAGCGCTACAGCCTGCTTGTGATTTCTGACTTTGTTTTTGTTAATGCAACCCATACCACACTCAAACTCAGCAGTAGAACATTTAGCAGTGACGACATAGAACATAATTGTAGATTGTATTAGGTCAAAGCTAAAAGGAAGGGAAAGGATGCTGTAATAATAGCATCTCTATTTTCTGTCATACTAATATCATTTTCAGACTTTCCTAATCACCTGTACAAGGGTGATTAGGTTATCTATCTATCTATTAGTGACAGCTGTACTGGAGTCCCTAATCTACCTAACCATATTTTATCTTAGTATTATAAATTAAAGTAGTCTAAGTTGTATAACAAATATAAAAGAACTCATTGTGCAAACTTATGTTATTGGAATATTATTATTGATTCATTTACTAGGCTAATAACTATCACATTTAATATTAAATATAAATCATACATTTATAAAATATATATTTTAAATGATATTATAATATAATATAAAAATCCATTAGCCTTTATTTTTCTTTGTTGACTATCTACTGTATCTATCCATCCTGCTCTCGCAGAACTTCCGACGCTGGAGGGCGCCCTGCTTAAACCAGCTCACCACTTTTCTCTTGTGAACTCTCACCGCTGGGCTTGTGCTGCTGATCTCATTGGAGGAAGATTAGCTCTGGTTAGAAGATGAAAGTATTCCTTCAGATGAATGGCTTGTCAATGCTGTTTGACTTAGCTTAGCAGCAGCAGCTAACACTCGCTCTGTGATGTAATTTGCGGACGCAGCGGGCTATACGGCTGCTGTCACATGATATGACATGACATGTGTTTCTCGATGTCGGGGATTTGTTTTGCTAACATAGCTACTTAGCTGTTGGCTATTCAGTTTCAGTAAGCTAGCAGGCTCTGTCACCGCCCTGTAGTTCTTAGTATAACAGTTAACCAGCTAACCTGAGGTTGCCAGTTAACAGCTCACCGTGTCTTTCGTCATCATTTCAAACCACTGGCAGAAGCTCGTGGGCAAGCTAACTGTGGCGTACACCTATCAGCTAGTTAGCCGGGGCTAGCTACGGATACCGTTACCTAGCATCAACGTTTCAAACGACAATGGCTAACGTTACAGACCTGCAAACAAAATACAGCAAGCTGGCACAGGAATACTCCAAGGTAAAACACTGCCCGTTTATGAAGTTAAGTTAGTTGTCATTGTCAATACACATTTATGAACTAGAATATAGAATGCCTTTACTGCCATTGTATCATTAATCCGTTTCACTACTCCTGTAAAGTGCCACTAGTTAAACGCACATTAATTCAAACATTCATACAGTTTAGCATGTGTTCTGTATCTGTGATCTCCCTCTTTAGAGCGTACACATTTGTATACTGCCCAGCTGTGGTGTCGGTATGAACAAGGCAGCATTAGGAAACTCACAGTGGCTTATAATGACAGCATGAGGCTGCTGCTGAGAGCTCCAAGAAGCTCCAGTGCAGTGTCGGGGTACCTACATGCCCTGCTGTTTTACGCGACTTGATGTATGGATTTATATTTAGGGCTTCTGAGTCCGAAAATGACTGAATTGCTGTTCTGGCTAACCCTTTACGTAATTCTGTCTCCAAACTGTGGTGTCACTGACGGACATGTCTGTATGTTAGACATTGAAATTGTTTTTTTTTTACTGCGCTTTAAATGCTGTTTTTAATGTGATATGGATCCCCTGGGTTTGAAATGAAGGAAAATCAATTCCACAGGATAATAACAAAACAATAAATCGATAAAGGTGTTGGCTAACCACTGCGTTGAGAGGGTGCACATTAAGAATATTGCACATGGTGTAAAAGTTATCTACATAAAGTAAAAACTTGTATGTTTAGTCCGTGCCGAGTTATCATAGCTGTTGGGAAAAGCTGTGTTTGTAATCCCTAGTCTTGAACTCAGATGCTTCCAATGTATCAGTGTTAGCCACCCTTTAGCACTGTAGAAATATGCGTTTTTCTATCGATGACCAGTGCTACCAAGCCACACATATTTACACACTATACTGGACTTGGATCCCATAGTAAAAGCTGACCATGCAGACCTCTTGTTGTAAAAGAAAAGAGTTATGCTTAACTGGGAGTTTAATACGCTTAATAATGAAATGTTGGCTGAAACAAATGCACTCTAGCACAATGCATTAAGTCCTACCTTTATGAAGGTTATACTGTTTTAGTTGATCCAACTACGTGCACTTTATGGTAAGTTTGGAAAACATACTTTGTTGTGCAATGATCATGTAATTGAATCAGCATTAAAGAAAGTAGAGAATGCCTTGTGTCCCTAATATACATATATACAACTTAAGTACACGCTGAACTGAAAGTGTAATACAGCTCAAGATCACATGTCATAGCATTGTGGTTGTCATCACATCTTCATTATTTTTTTAACAAGTGACACTAAAGTTTGTGAGTCTGTGTTTTCTCTTGTGAGCTGGTCGTGCCCTTTGTTTCTGTGTCAGCTGACAGCACGGGGAGTGTGTGCTGTTTTTCTGCTCAAACTCTGATCTCCCCATTAGCCAATCACCATATCCTGCTCAGGAAGTGCTGACTATGTAGCTGTCACACATCCTAACTGCTGATCTGCTGAATTAAGTATGTTTTTAAAGCCCACTAGCCATACAGCAGAGAACAGCGTGTTGACTCTTCACGTTATGCAGATAGGATAAAAATACTGAAACCACACACAAGCATATGATAGAGATTTTCTGAGTAAAGACAAATGTGTTTTCAGCTTAAGATGCTGCATAAGTACATTATTTATTTTAAAAATGCCTCATCTCAATCCTGACCACTGACAACATTTTATATTGCATGCATGTCTTATCTCTGAATGTTTTCACAGCTCCGTGCCCAGAACCAGGTGCTGAAGAAGGCGGTTGTGGATGAACAGGCCAATTCTGCCTCATTCAAGGTAAAGTTACACATTAAACAGAACATAAGTACGATCCACAGCTGTGATATACAGTTTTACTGATACAGACTAAATAATTAAGCCACAACTATTTTTAACAACAATCCTGCCTGTCTATAAATCTGTGCATCATCAGCGTTTGCCAGGCTAATTAGGCCCAATGGAGAAGTGTTATGAACAACTATTATTTCCATATTTACCTAACACATCCAGATGATCACCTAATCTAAACCGTACATATTACAATGTTGCTATTAGTTATGCAGGAGCAAGAGCTGCAACAATGCATAGAGTGACGTCATCATGATTAGGAGGAAGTGATTAGCTTAATGTGCTGGTCGGTGAGAACACGCATGACACATGACAAGTTTATGCATGACACAGGTTTATTATTCTCTTCATTAGGAGCAGCTGAAACAGAGGGACCAGAGTCTGAGGAAGCAGGAGCAGGAGATGGACAGTCTCAGCTTCAGGAACCAACAACTGGCCAAGAGAGTGGAGCTGCTGCAAGAGGAGCTAGCTGTCAGTAAAGCCAAGGGCAAAAAGGGGAAGGTGATCACGAGGGGAAATAGGGAGAGATTACACAGTTGGGTGGAGGAAACAGGATGTATTCAAATTCATATAGCCATTAAATTAATCTGTTGGCAAAAAAATTAGGTGTAAGAGTGATTCTAAAATTTGCAAACTCTAATCATAATCATTATAATTAAACACTAATGTTTGTAGAGCCAAAATATCATGACTAACAGCCCCTATTTTATTTCTACCTCTAGAGTAAAGCAGAATCTCCCTCGCAGCATGGTCTTGAGACCCAGAGTGTTTTTGATGAGGACCTGCAGAAAAAGATAGAAGAAAATGAGCGACTTCATATCCAGGTAAGCATTTTGTGTTTATATTGGTCTGTCATTGTTCTCTATATACCAGTTGTTCCCAAACTTTTTCATCTTAAGACCCAAAATAGAAATGTAGTGTCTCCCTGGGACCCAAATTTACAAAACACATCATGAATTCACGTGATCAAGAGTGATCAGAAGTCACACTCAACATTGCCTCAGCCAGAGAGCATGAATAGAAAAGCATTTGTACATTATATTGATTGGAAAGCCAATAAAAATGGACTTGCGACCCATATCTTGGGCCAACAATAACTTTGTGAAAGACTGGTATACACAGTTAATGTACTGGTGAGGCCATGCATGTGATGGCTTTGTTTGCTGCTGTATATGCATTAGTTCTATGAAGCAGATGAGCAGCACAGGAGGCAGGAAGCGGAGCTCACGACACGTCTACAAGAGCTGGAAAAAGACTCCGAGCAGCACCAGGCTGTTGTGGACGGACTCACTACTAAGTACATGGAAACTATTGAGAGGCTGCAGAGTGACAAGGCCCGTTTAGAGGTGAGGTTGAACAGGAAGAGGATGAAGTGCGTTATGTTATTGTCAGTCGTAATAAAGTTTATTAAATTGTGTGTATTTTTCCTTTCTGCCGATAGGTGAAAGCACAGACTCTGGAGAGGGAAGCAAAAGAGTGCAGAGTGCGAACAGAAGAGTGGTACATCCTCCTTTTTATTTACGGTTTGAGAATCATTTTAATCCACCAATATGGTGTCAGAAAACCAAAAGGGTGATTTGCATATAGGAAGTATGAATACATAGTTTATGTAGTTGTGGATTCTTTAGGTCGTCTAGTTTCACGTGACACCGATATTTTCACTCTAGCTCTAAATTGGAGCCAGCTACAGCCTCTTAAAGACAGTAATGTTGGCCAAGATCGCCCCCACAGATCTCAGGGTCAATAAAAAAAACGATACAATGTTTTTTGAGAATCAATACAGATATCTCAAAACACAATATCGCAATACTCAAGTGAATACTCAAAAGTCCACTGGTGGATACTAGACTTAAAAAAGTCACTAGGTCAGTGTTACAAAGATCCTTCATTTTAAAGAACTGAATTGTTTTTTGACTTAAACCTTGGAAATAAACATTCCACATTATACATGTTTAGTGTGGTTGTGATTCTCAGACCCTATTAACATTGATTTACCAGATGAAATGCATACCTTAATCTATCGAAATCTTTTTTCTTTCTTCAGTCAGCAGCAGTTGAGGCGGTGCCAGTCAGAGATGAACAGACAGGTGAAACAAAGCAGCAGCGTTATCCAGGAGAAAGTGCCCTTTAACGACACCAGTGAGTATCCGGGGCTGAGCAGCTTGGACAAAAACAATATCCATTTGAGGAAATGTATGTTTTGTCACTGATACCATAACGCCATACTGGTGCCAGGAGTAAACAGTGTAATGCTACACCAAACTGTTATACTTCATGCAAGGAGGCAGGAGGCTAAACTTTTTAAGCTACGTTTGTCCTGTCAATAAAGTTCAGTGCAGGGACCGAGGATCTGCTCTGGTTTAACTGCCTTTCTTTTCTGAACCTGCAGAGTTTAGTGACTACAACAGCCTCAATGTGCCACCACACAACCGTAGGCACCAGGTGAGTGAGAAAACAAACCCAGTCTTTCAATAGGTTGATAGTGCACATGCACCTGATTGGTCAGTTACGTCAAACAGCAGTATTAAGCTCTTGGCTCAATTGTTTAGTGTATTTTGGATCACAGAACATAAACATGATTACATAGGCATTAGGGCTGGACATGAATATACAACTATTTGGACATTTCAGTGGGTAGGTATTCAGTTTTCAATTTTGGATTATTTTTTTTTATTTTCAAAAACATGATAAATAGAATCCTTAAATAATGCCTTTAATTAAACTGAAAGATGTGTTGCAGCAGAGTTTCCATTTCCATTTTAGCTCAGTGTGAGACTCTTTACTGCGCTTTGTTGTCATTTACGAGCGCTTTTCTCTCCTGTTTCTCTCTCCTCATGCTGGGACTGGGTGCGCAGCAGGGAGCTAACTTGTTGCTCTGCTACCAACATTGGCTGCTCTTTTTCAACAATATTCAGCCTTAAAAATGTGCATGCAGGCTGAAATCACCGCATTGCTCTGAGCAGTGGAAGTCCAATAGCTGCCAATTTATTAATTCCACTGAAACACTGAAGCGCTGTGCCGTCCATCTCAGCCAGGCACAGAGTCTGGCTGAGTCGCGTTATTACCGATCAGTCTGATGTGTAGAGGTCTGTGTGGTTGTACTGTAGCAGCCCAGTTTCGCATTTAGGGGAATAAATCAAGATAAACTCAATTCACAGTCACGAAGAGCTGGATGGCTGGCACCTACCCTATTCACGCAACAAATGTAAAAATATAAAATATCAGTACCGAAGCCCAATCAGTGGTATTCGGGTCAGCCCTAATAGCAAAAGTAAGGGGATTTCCAGGCTTGAGACAAAGAAATCCACACAATTTTTGATGGTGGAACTTTTTTTTTTTAATGAAAAAAAAATGACTTAATTGCTAATTAACTTATCAAAATGGTTACAGATTATTTTTTGATTGACTCATCAATGAATCAAATGTTTGGCAGAAACACATACTATATGTTTCAACATTGAGTGTGTGGGTTGTGTGTTCTTTGTGCTGGTTTTAGCTTAAAGCCCGGGACTTGGCAGGTCAGGCACTGAGCTTTATTCAGGATCTGGTGGCTGCTCTGTTGAACTTCCACTCCTACACAGAACAGAGAGTCCACATCTATCCACTGGACTCCTCCATTGAGCCCATCTCCCCTCTTAACCAGAAGGTGAGGCAGACTAACACAAGAAATACAGACTGCCTGTCATAAAATAGATGTACAGTAACAACTATAAAAAACAACAGCAGTAGTTAACATGTAAAATTCAGTACAAACTTGCATTCATCATTCATCTCTCTACCTAGTTTTCGCAGTATCTACATGAGAATGCAGCCTATGTGCGCCCTCTGGAGGACAGCTTTCTGCACCTACACCAAAGCATCACTGAGGACACCGTCACAGTACTGGTGAGTGGTTTTTGGACAGGGACATTGTGTGGGCTTGTTCATGATGCTTGCTTATAACCAAGCACTTATTGTGTTTTTTTTTTTCTTGAATCAAAGGAGACTGTGGTCAAGCTGAAGAGCTTTGCTGATAATTTCTCCTCATACGCTCACTTCCTGCAAAAGATTCTTCCCTACCAACTTAAAAGGTCAGCACTGAGTGTCTGGTAAAGAGAAATGGAGTGGAGGAGGCTGTATTGATCTTTTCTTCTCTTTTCAGCTTGCAAGAAGAGTGCGACACACCTCTTTGTACTGCTGCCCTTGCTGCGAAAAACCAGGAGTTGCAGACTGACATGAAGAGAATAACTTCTGTGTTTGAGAAACTGCAGAGCTACATTAATCTGTTGGCTTTACCCAGTAGGTTAACATGGTTCATACAGTTGATTTCTTTAGAGACAGGACTTTAACATTGAGTGTGTGGCTTGTGTGTATCTATGGGTTCATCTTAACGTGGCAGGTCTCAGGGCCTGGTGAACATTTCATATCCCACTACCTATATTTACTTACTCTTTCTATTATCCCAGGGAAATACTTACTTACAAATTAATGTCTGTTCTTTATCTCGAAGTAGCTTGAGTTTATGGATTTTATGACTGCTATGTGACGTGATACGTTAAGCTCATTTTACAAATGTGTGCAATGTGTCTCAGGTGTTCGGCAGGATGCCATGCCACAGAGCAGCTCCTCAGCTGTCTTCACCCAGCTGGCTGCCTGCCTACACAGTCTTCACGATGCCATTAAAGGTGAGCCATTCACAACCAGTGTGAAACTGACAACAATTCCCTCATGTAACCTTGTGTTTTCACAACAACCAACACCCACCAGCCAGAGTGTAAATATCCAGAGGCTTTAGTGTAGCATCTATCACACAGGGATGCCTATGGAAGTATCATTTAATGCTCTCTAGCAGAGAAGAGTCACTTATGTGCAGAGTGGCAATGTGTTTATGTAATGACTATTGTCTTAGTTCCTGTGAGGACAGTAATTGTGGTCAATTATTTTATAAAGAAATTAGCTGTCAGGGTTTCTTTACAGTTGTGATGTCACAACTTTGCTATATATAGAATGATTGTGCAGAGAGGCTGAGAGTACAGATGCGGAGGAGCTGGAAATGCTGACCAATCAGAGTGGGCTTGTTTTTTTTGGAAGAGGGACTTGAAGAGATAGGTGCTAAAACGGAGCGTTTCAGACAGAGGGTAAATACAGGTGTATTGAGACAGACCGTATTAGAAAAAGAAAAAACATGTTTGTTTTTTTAACATTGAAGCATGTAAACATGTTCTAGCGAAAAACACTAAAAACAAGTATGGAGGAAATGGCACCTTTTAATCTCAAAAGAGGATAAAAATGTTGCTGGTGAAGCTAAAGATGGGACCCAAAGCTAACAGATGTTATAAATGCTTCCCCTGCGCCTGCGGTTCTGTTTTTTTCTCGTGTGTACAGAGATGTCAAAGCATTACAACCAGAAGGCCGGCTTAGAGCAGGAGCTCCCCACCATCACCCAGAAGCTCTGCACCACCACAGAGTGCCTGCTGGGATCTTTAGGCTCTCTGACCAGCAGCACCGGCAAGGTACAGCCAACAGGGGGCAGGCAGCAGCCAGCTTTATATTCCCTATATTGTATGTTCAAACAGCGTGTGTTATTTGTTATCTGTAATGCTCAAGCTTTATTGTAAGTAACAGGGAGAATTCACTGCAACTGGATCACGTTGGTAATTTTGCCACCACAGAATGACAGGACTCAGGTGGGCAGTGGTTAAATGTTCAAAGATACTGTCCAAATCACAGCTCCTACAGCTGCTCCCTAGTCAGAGTAAAGGGATAAACGATTTCTCTTTGTGAATCAAGTGAAGCGTTGGCTGAGATGTGTCTGCTGATGGGAGGCATAGCCCGGTGGGTTGCAGTGCTTAATAACATACTGGCACACAATGTGAGGAGTGAGCTGCATTCATATCATCATCAGGCAAAAGCTTAATTGTTCAGATATTTTATCATACTAGACACTCTGTGGTGTAATCATCTCTCTGCTGTAAACACACTGGTTAATTTGAGGCTAAGCAGAATGCTGAGTATCTACATTGAGATGTATAGGCATAGTTGGTCTTTCATTTTTGCTAAGGAGGCTGCAAAGATCTCTCTTATTTTAATGATTTGAGATGTTATGTTACTGCTTCTTTTCAGATTGCCACTTTCTTCAGCAACAACTTGGACTTCTTCACATCATCAGGCTACAGTCCAAGAGGCAGCACAGTAGCCCTCAACCCCTTGCAAGCAGAGAGTATGCTGGCCAACAAAAAGAAAGCAGCTGCCTATATCCATGCTCTCAAAAAGGTTAGTGTGTCCTTAAATGTGCCCCAGGCGTCTTTTAAATTGCCTTTGTGAATATTTCGTCAGTTTCATCTGGTTTGTCGCCCCGCTTTTGCTATTTTATGTTTTTATCTACTTGTGTTCATATTTAATTGCCCCTGCATTTTATGATTCAATTCTTTTTTTTTTCTTTACATGCCAACGACTTTGTTAAGAATAGTGCCATACCAAAAGTTCATCATAAACTATGAAATGCATGCTTTTAAAAAAACCAAACTTAAAACAAATGACTTTTTCCCACAATACTTCATGTTTTGTTTCTTCATTCAGACCAGGCCACAGTCTGTTCCATACAGAGAGGCCCTGTCAAACCGTCGTATTCTCACCAGCTCCACTGAGAGCAGAGAAGGTCTCACTCAGCAGGTATGAAAAGCATTCTCTATAAACAATTTCTGTTAGTTTAGAAATTATTCAATCATTATTCCAATCTCAATTTTCAACAAGATACTGACAGTGCTATTTGAACACTGTGCCCATGTATTATACTATAAAGAATAACAACATTTCAGAATAAATCAAGTATTAATAACTTGTTCTCTTATTTTGATCTCAAGTGTATGAGTCAGTGCGCCAGCTAGGTTTGGTTACCCTAAAGGCAGAGAGGAAGTCAAAAATGGTTCCACATGCAATTATGTTTGTTGTGGCAGCAAACAACACAATCAAAGGTTTATGGGAAAATTCAGGGATATGGAAAAGCTGCTTGTAGAAGTGCAGAAATCTCAGTCTTAAAATGATACAACACAGACTTGTGATACTGCAGCCACTCTTTAGGGACAGGGTGTGAAGAATTGGCCAGTAAGCCTCTGCATGTTCTGTCCTGAGCAAGTTCAAAGTGTCTTTATTTTTCTTTTAAAAGGGTGCCCTCTGGTCCATTTTAACCTGCATTTGATTTTAACCTGAGATAAGATCGAGCTTATTTGTCTTTTGCCATTTGAGCCCCCGTATTTTGAAGAAACAATCTAATGGACCTCATGGTTTACAAATGTTCTCCTGTAAAATGATCTTATTTTAATTAATTTGTTCAAATGAAATGTGTTTTATAAAATGCTCTTCCCAGAGATTGCGTGATTTCAAACTGCTTTGTCATATAGTTTCCCCATTTCTTCCTAAATATTGCTGCCCTTTCACTTCTCCAAACCTTTGCTCAGCCCTCTGCCCACAAGCTCACTGTCCACTCCTCTCCCCTCCCCGTTGGCCTCCGTCAGGTGCAGCAGAGCCAGGAGAAGATTGCTCGCCTCGAGCAGGAGAAGGAGCACTGGCTCCTGGAGGCCCAGCTTGGGAAGGTGCGGTTGGAAAAGGAGAACCAGCGCATTGCAGACCTAGAAGTGCAGCTCGCAGCAGCTCTCGGAGGAAGTCCAAACTCACAACCAACTGCAGCCAGCACATTCACACAGAGCCATGAGGAAGCAGAGAAAGAGCAGAAGGCTGCAGGGAAAGAGACTACACTGTGCACCAGCCTGGTACAGTCACTTTATTGGCTGCTGTTCTTGTTAGTTTTTGCTTGCAGAGGACATTTTCTGCCCGTGGCACTGGTGTCTGATTTGCTCCAACAAAGGGAGTATTATCGTTCTTTTCTTGTAGCTCCCACACTAAGCAAGTTTTTGCTTAATAAAACTCAGACTTCCAATGTGCTGAGGTAGCAGAATAGCAGAATACTGCTGTTTATGCAAGTCAGTGCAGAGTTCACAGTGTAGTCATAATCCAGAGCAATTTGACTCACTAGTCTCTGTACTTCTTGTGTATTAGCTTTCATTGTTATTATCTCTTAGGGCGCACTCACACTGTCCATCTGTACCATGCCCTGTGCTTTAGGGTACTTGCCCCCCCCCCCCCCCCCTCTCCCCCGCGGGCCAGGCCCGTTTGTACTCACAATGCTTGGGCCTTGGCGCAAATGCTTCTTGCTGCCTATACGTCATCACGCCGTAACAAGTCACATGCATTGATTGACGTCATCGCGATGAGTTTTTGTGCGTCTTGTCAACTGTTTTTGAATATTTTCATTTGACCAAATCTGCAGTAAACACTCCACCTCTGCATCACACCAACGTGAACCTTTCGCCGCCATTGTTTTAAATGTCCGCACATGGTCCGTAGTTCTTTATTCTATGTCTGAACAGGCGCACATAAAATGACGTCAGAACTGCTGTAGGCCTCGTGCTCGTACAAAAGCCCACCTCTCCACAACGGGCCGTGGTCGGCAAGCGTACCATGTCTAGGCACCGTATGGTTGCACTCACACTGGTCAAACGAACTAGAATTTAGCCGTGAAACGTGCTTGGGCACGGTACAGATGGACAGTGTGAGTGCGCCCTTAAATGGCTTAGTTTGTCCTAACTTTGTTGGAGGCCTGTTTGAACTTGGAAGTGTTTTCTATCTGACAATGTTTCTCTCTTTTGTCTCCAGGTAGGAATGTTGTGCACAACACCTACAGTTGAGCATGTGAGTTGCCTTACACATAAAGTCGAGATCAATCAATCTGTACCTTGTATGTGAAGGTGGTGTGTGCGAAGTCCTCTGTAGCTCCATACCACACTAAACTCTTAAGTCCGCCAACTTTTCTAGCAATCCAATCAAATGCAAAGGTTTTGATTCAATGCCTCTTGTACATTGCTTAAATATTCTGTTTAATTGGTAAAAAAAAAAAAAATCCCTCCAAAATACCACATTAAAACATTCAGACATTGAGGAACACCACAGAAAACCCATGCTGTGATTTTGGTCAGATTTGCAAGAATTGCATTTTTCTGTGATTGGATGGCAAGCACTTCTGTTCTGTAAATATACCTGGCAAAGCCATCCATCCTATCCTAAAAGTCACTACAATGAAATGGCTATTATGGGGACTAACATCATCACCAAGAATACAGTTGGGCTCACTGAATCCAGTTTTCCAGTCAGACCTAATTTATGCAATTGTCTGTTTAGGGACTCCAGTATGTAGAAATATTCAAATAGTCCTTTTTAGAATACTAACACATTTGTGTCTCATCCACTTGAGATCAGAGGTCAAATGGTCATTCCAGTTTTCCATCAACAAAATTTAGCCTAACTTTGAAGAGTTATTTAGCCCCCTTCCTGACAAACTAGAATGTTCCCAGAAGTTAAAAAAAACAATCTTATTTAGCTGGATGTTGTGTCTGTGTTTGCAGGTGGGAGACGAGGAGTCCAGGGAGCAGCTGATAAAGACTCACTACATGGCCAGAGTGGGAGAGCTCACCACACAGCTCCAGATTTCAGACAGCAAAGCTGTGCACTTTCACTCTGAGGTGAACCCTTAACTAAACTCCTTCTCGTACCAAAGAAGTGACCTTTTCATTGCACATAATCTTTCTGAGATTGCATGTCATCTTGGAAGAAATATGTAAACTTGCCCAAATACATTTAGTGCAGAACAGTCACTTACCCTGCTCCTTCGTGTGTACTATTTCTGCCTGCTTCTTTAATTTGCCTGATAATCGAGAGCATGGCAACTGAACCAGAAGTTAACCTTCTTTCTCTGTTCTTTCCTCTGCTTTGGAAATGGTTTTTGAGTTTCCTTTATTACAGAGTGTTGCCTTTTTCCCGAGAAACTGACACCTTATATTTTTAGTATTACGGCGAGGCTTGATCTGAATGCTGATACTTCTCTAAGTGACAGCCGGTCGCATTTGTGACTAACTGGCATGTCAGTCATCCACATTTTGTATCAAAGCAACAGGAATGCACCTGATCCTGAGTCAATCTCTGGTATTAAACTGTCACTTTTTCAAACTGTGCGTTTACCTTTGACGGTGTCCCTTAAAATATACCCATTAATCAAGGAAATATCGCCTTTTTCGCAGCTTTTGAAAACGATCTTTGAAGCATGCTCGACATGCTTTAAACCTATTGGCACAGCAGTTGTTAACTCTCCTCTTTCCCTTTCTAGTGTCGAGCTTTGGCCAAGAGATTAGCTATTGCAGAAAAATCACGGGAGACTCTGAGCGAGGAGGTCAAACTGGCTAATCAGAACATCACACGCTTGCAGGTAAAAGGCAGCCTCATAACCAAAGAGCTTCAGGTCTTAAGCATTGTAAGTAGCCTCCTCCAAACTCAGAAGACATTCTCATTGTAACTATGGTGTATTTCATACAGGATGAGCTGACTACGACAAAGAGGAGCTACGAAGACCAGCTCAGCATGATGAGCGACCACCTGTGTAGTATGAATGAGACTTTGAGCAAGCAGAGAGAGGAAATCGACACGCTCAAACTGGGCAGCAAGGTACAACAGTGCTTTTTATTTATTTATTTTTTAATCCCTTTTTAATTTAAACTCTTGTCAAAGTTGTGGCCTTTCCAAACGTAGCCTCAGTCTTGGGGTTGTTTTCAGCTGTCACTTGCTGTCAGTCTCCATATAAATAAATCTAAAATCTCTATCATGAAAGAGAAGCGATGGAAATCCAGGGGCTTCCGTCGTTGTGACGGGTTTCAGGTTTAGCATTGAAGTGTGACATTGTAAAGTTTCTGTCAGTTATGTGGTGAACTGGGAGGTCATTGGTGGTGTTGCGGTTGCCGCCTGGCCTGATGTGAAAAGCACCTGCTGGAACCATCTGAAGAAGTCGTTAAGTTGAAGCGGCAGAAATGGAGAGGCCCCTTCTTTAAATGTGCATGTTCCTGCTTGTGTGCGTACAGATGGCTGCATGTTTGGAAGTTGCAGGACAGAACATGTTTGGAAGTTAAAGGTGGTGATTTTCTCTTGAAGGCCAGAGAGCTGCCTCAACATGTTTTTTAGATTTGGAAACATAATGCAAAAACAAATCCGAGCTGGCTTAACTTACTGAACATAAACGCAACAGAGTACTTTTTGATCGATTGATTTTGAACAAATCCTGGAAATTACTTGATAGCTTTTTTGCAGAACTGAGCATGTATTTTCTGTTTCTTTTAGGGAAATTCCAAAAAGAACAAAGGTCGCTAGAGCTGCCCTCTAGACTCTGGCTCCATTTTGGCATCACAAAGGACATCCTGAGAAAAGATCTGGTATTCAGAGCCTTCCTGCAGCGTCCTGGTACCAACACTACCACTGTCACCAAACCACAGGACAGTGGCAGGAAACCTGTATGGAGGCATGAACATGTTTGACTGAAGAAGCTTCTTTTTTCCCCCTTTCCCTTGTCACAGCACCAGTTCTAACGCAACATTTTTTGCTAAAAATAATGCTTTCTGAAACTGTGCCGGAAGCTGCTGCTTGACCCTTTGGCCAAAGCAGTGTGGGAGAGAAACAGCTTTTCCCGAAAAAGGGCCCGAGGAGGAAAAATTGTTGGAAGAGTTGAAGTTGCTCACTGAAGTCAAGACTTGAAGACCAAACCCTGTTGATCAGTGTGTGTACTTTTCTTGCTTTTAACGTACGTGTGAGAGAAAATGACACTGCATTCTTAGTGCTTATCTGTGGGAGCAGGCGAACAGAGTAAATGTTGGTGTGGCTGTATGTGTGCAGAGTGATGTCTCATTGTATGACTGTGGCACCAGGCTTTACAACATGTGAGTATTATTTTACACTTAGATTTGTTTGTTTTTTACAAATTTTAGATTATATGTTTAAGTGGTTCCATGGGCCTGTATGTCAACATACGGTGTAAAGGCCCTCACAACACTTGCGTATATTACAAGCTTCTGAAAAAAGGGCTCTAAAACCTGAATGAACAACTAAAAAAAGACACTTGAATCCATTCCTCATTATGGAAAATGTTCAGTCCTGTGGGAGTGGAGAAAAAAAAAAAAAAAATCTGCCTTGAAGTACTGATTAACTGTTTACCTAGACGAAAGGGTAGGATGGACAAGTCAGAGCTCGTAAAATGGTGTCAGTCTGTCTCTGTGAAGTTACTTTGTAACAATAGTCGTTTTTATCACCAAAGTGTGGAGGTTCACGCAGAAGCCTGGTGTGGCACAACAGTCTCCAAATTTATATTGGAATGTGTGTGGACAGAAAGGGTTAATATGAATATACACTCATTTGAAATCATGAAATAATTGTACTGTATAATTTCTAAAAATCTATATAAATATATATACCTGTATATACACAAAGGCATTTATTCAGAGGTCACATTTTTTTTTTATTTTACACAGAATTTGGGAAACTGAACCTGCAGCTATCTTTTCACGTGTCTTCTTCTGTAAGGCTAGACTACTGAGGAATGTCAGTGGTTGGCCCATTCTTTAACTGGTGCTTAGACGACCTGAATCATGAGTCATGGCTGAAGTTCACAGTTAAAAAAAAAAGAACCTCTTTGGCCTGTTGGAACATGAGGAAATGAAAGAAAAGCCCAGCAGTGGTTATGAGCCGTTCATTCAAACCTGTATTTGCCAGTCTACACCTGCCAGCAGACCTTTGATCACAAAGATTTGCCAACCCTCCCCTGATTCGCCCCTAAAAATGATTAAAAAATTATAATACTTGTATTCACAAAATGTAACCTGATCAAAAGCACATATAAATATGTGAAACAAAAATAAAAAAAAGAAACTTGTTCAACATTTGAATGCATCATGTATTTAGATTCACCTGGTTATTATTATGATCCTGGCTGACCTAACTTTTCATGCTGCATTTCTGGGAGTTGGAGGAGACTGGGAATTTTAAATTGCCTATAATTTAAAATATAAAAACAGCCGGTAACACACCCTAACCACTGGGAAATGAGGCAGCACCACTGAACTGGACATATGAGAACTGGAGGATTACTGTTTGATGCCGTCACTTTGTTTTGGAAGGAAAAACAGGTTGTGTCATTTATATTGAATTCATGATGCTTTCATGTACTCTTGGTACACTACAAAAATAACCAACACTTATTTGACCATTGAAGAGTTCTGAACGATGATGATGATAATAATTGGGTAATTTTTTTATTTTTGTAATTCAAGAAGCACAGAGGCTGCTGAATTGATAAAGGAAAACAAATACAAGGGACGTGCGGTGGTGGAGAAGTGGCCAATATAATTGTCCTGTACGAAATAGTGTATTGTAATACAACAATGACAGGACAGAATTTGACATAGTGCCCTACAAAACAAGCAAATCACCATAATGAATAAACAAACGTGTTTCCTGTACAATCCATTTTAATACACATTAACATGTTTTATTGTAACCCCTCTTTTAGGTACTTGGATTTACCATTTTATTCAAGCTATCCTTTCCATAATCTATAGAACGGCAAAAGTTCTAATTAGATGTTACTCATGGGCCTACTGCATATAGTTTTAATCAAATGCAATGCTAATCGTTATACTGTATGTCCCCTTTTTGATACACAACCTCAGCTTTGATATTAAATTGACAATAACATCATTAATTAATCTATCAAAATATGGGATTATTAAATCAGTAATAGGCCTACACTGTGTGCACAATTATGAGGCGAGTCACTATTTTGACCATATCATTATTATGCATTTCCCAACACCAAGCTGTATGAACTGGAATGCTTAGTGGATTTAAGCATATCAGGTGATGTGTATTTGTGTAATGAGGGAGGTTGTGGCCTAAGATCAACACCCTATATCAAGGTATATGCATAGCTTCTTTTCATCAGGCAAAATGGGCCATAAAAAGATTTAACTGACTATGAAAAGTCAAAAAGGGACGCAGCATTTCTACGAAATAGAGGCATGATCCCAGAACTTTCAAATGTTTTGTTTCAAATAGTCGACAGGGTCGCAGGAAACGTGAAAAAAGATTCAAATTAACTGGCAAAGATTCGAGAAGAATCAAACGTGAAGTGACCAGGAACCCATTATCCTCAAGTGCTGTCATGTTTCAGAACTGTAACCTACCTGGAGTGCCCAGAAGTACAAGGTGTTCAGTGCTCAGAGACATGGCCTTGGTAAGAAAGGCTGAAAACCGATCACCAGTGAACAAGACACATATGTTGAAATGTCAAGACTGGGCCGAGAAATATCTGAGGACAAAGTCAAAAGTTTTATGGACTGATGAGATGAGACTCTTGACGGGCCTGTGGCTTGATCCGTAATGGGCACAGAGCTCCACTTCAGCTCAGATGCCAGCAAGTTGGAGGTGGGGTACTAGTAGGACCTTTTCGGGTACAAGATGGACTCAAACTCAACTCCCAAATCTAGAAGACACTTTCTTCAAGCAGTCGGTGGTACAGGATCTTCAAGAAGACCATGATTTTTATGCAGGACAATGCTCAATTGCATGGTCGAAGTACTCCGCTGCATGACTAGCAAGGAAAGGCCTTAAAGATGAAAGAATAATGACATCCTCATCTGACCTAATAAGCCCTATCGAGAACTTTTGCTCTCTTGTTAAACAGTCGATTTACGGTGAAGAGACAGTACACCTCTCTGAACAGTGTTTGGGAGGCTGTGGTTGCTGCTGCACAAAAAGTTGATCGTCAACAGATTCAAAAACTGACAGACTCCATGATTGGAAGGCTTTTAACTGTTATTGAAAAGCAGGGTGGCTTTATTGGTCACTGATTATTTTTGGGGGGAATGTTAAAAATGTTTCTTTGTAAACTTTTAAGTTGTTCACTTTTTAAAATATGAAAATAATCAAAATATCAAATCAAAATAAAAAAATAAGTCAAAAATACAACTTGCCAAACAATTGTGCACACAGTGTATTATCTTAATTATCTACCCTCAAGGTGAATGTTTCACTTGCTGTGATGTGCGCGCCCGTCTCCTGACAGCGACATTTCCTACCGTCGTGAACGCAGCACCGCTCACTTCATTCCTGCAGTGTCCCGCTGTAGGACGGTCTGTGAACTCGGGAAAAGGGAAGCGCTGCGCTGTTAAAACTCACAGGATTTACACTCTGCCATTTTGAGGAAAATCGGCCGACATCAAGAGTGCAAACAGACGCGTCCATTAAAGCAGAAGTCATGAGCTGAATCAGCGAACCACCACTGTGAGTATTTCTCTCCCCCTGGTCGTGCTCAGGTCTGTTTTTTGACAGAGCTGTTGATAGTTCACGTCCGTCAGAAACGACTTTAAACTGTTTTGGTTTGCCCTTCGTACGTGTTGTCAGTCGTAGCTCGGGTAGTGAGTGAGTGACGTGTGTTGTGCTAGAGTGCAAGTAGAGTGACAACTTTTACTCAGACTCCACATCAACACAAAGGCGCCGAAGTGAGCCCAGAAGTGGGCCTGGAACACGGGCCTGGCTCTGTTGTGGATGACAGCATGCTGGTACTGTTTTCTTTCAGCCCGAGTTGTTGTTGTGGGCGACACAACTATGTCGTTAACTTTACCGGTAACTCGTGGGTTGTCTGGCATTCACGAACCCCCGCGATGCAAGAATGCGCTGTAACAAACAGCGCAACACTGTTTCTATAAATTTGCTTCAACGAGGATACAGTTTATTTGCACATTTAGATGACATTCATTGGAAATAACATATTTTGGGCCCTTCGCGGACATTTATGTGCACTGTGTTACTACAACCTACTTTTTAAGGGATCTCTCTAAAATGAGACTATGTAGCCTAACCACTGTTGCCACAAGTGACAATTACAGTTAAAACACAGTATACAAATATCAAGAGTGGAGAAGAGTCAGTAATGTCTGTTATGGATCAATATAGGCAGAGGCGATTCTAGAGTCTGTTGGGGCCCTAGGCAAAAATTCACAGGGGGCCCCTCAAACCAGCATTCATCGCCATTATAGGTCTGTTTTAAACTAAATCATGCAACAGGAGTGGGGGGAGCCAGATGGGGCCCCCTTCTGGAGGTCAGGTCTTCTACTGTCATTGCAAACTATGTGCATAGTCACCGCTGTAGTTTAAAGTCTGTCAGCCCTCAGGGGTCCCTTACTGGCCTGGCGCCCTAAGCAGTTGCCTTCCCTGCCTGCTGGCAAGCGGAGCCTTTGCATTTATGTGCAATCTGTTACTATCTTTTCAAATGTCCGTTGCGGAGAATAGTGGTCTATAAACAGACATCCGGACCGCCGTCAATGCCAGTGCTCGTATCAGTGCAATCGTGCTTTACTAAAGCCCACCTCTCTAAAGAAGACCGCGGTCGGGAAGTGTACCACGCTTAAAGTGTTATATCGGCGCAAAATCATCCCATGATTTTTTTCCGCCGCTTTTACTATGAGAGGAGCCGGGTTAGCAGGGCCAGTTGGTAAGTCTTTCAAAACACTTTTTTGATAAACTCCGGGTTTGCGAACTACGTTGTTGATGCTTCGTTTTATGCTACTGCAGAGGTTTGGTGTTATTTTGAGCAGTGTAAGTGGTTAAGAAAAGCTGTTTTAATGCTTTCACTTCACCCAAGCTAATCAGTGTTAGCCACGTCTGGCTGTTAGCGACTCTCCCGGATTTCTTCGTTAATAGTTGTTACATGAAAAAAAACTGTCTCGATGGCTTATTTGATGTATATTATCGTATATATATATATATAATTGACAAAAAGAGCATTGGGATGATTTTGCACCGGAATTACGGTATTAGCACAGAACGTTTGTAGTCACACTGATCAAGCGAACTAGACTAGTGCTTGGGCTTGGGCAGGGTACGAGTGGATAGTGTGAGTAGATCCTTAATAACCAAAAGCTACCAGCAGCGAAACACCTGAGTGTACTGATTTGGGCGGTTGTGTTGGCTATACTTAATTTCTTATGAATTAAGCTTTTCCTTTGAAAGGGAAGAATATGTTATTGCTTCCTCTTTCAATTCTTGCTATGAGGATGCTCTAAAATAGACGAGGTGCATGTTTTCCTTTGGTTTCTTAGTTTATCCCTAACTGTCTGACTTCAATATGAATCACTACTGCTTGAGTGAACCGCATGCAGTGAAAAAGTGGAAGAGTATTTTAAGTGCTTCAGCTGGAACATGCGTCTCCTATTCATTCCTGCTTATTTGTTCCAGTCTTGTCTTTCTGAATTGAAGCAAATATATGCAAAAGATCCCCTGGAATTATAGAAACGCGTGATATGAATCGTTTTCAATTGCTAATTTAATCATGGCGGATACTGATAAGATAATAGATCTTTTATTCATTTTAAAAACAAGTATGTAACCCGTAGTTTATGCACACATGATAAGAACGGCTAAGGGGACTGCTTTAATATTCTCTGACCAAATCTTACTGACAACAACATTGGTCACACAACAAAATAAACAGTTCGGACTCTTCATATGTTCATTCTTTTTCTGCTACATCAAATGAACATAAAGTTTTAAAGTACATTGAAAAAACTTTGGTTTTGGATTATTTTCTCTAAGAATTCAAATCAAGTTCTCTGACAATCAGACATGTCAACGACTATAATTTATTTATAATTTAATTATTGGGAAAATACATAATAATAAAAAAAAAAATCCCATTATCGTCCATTCATTTATCTTTTAGTTGTTTAACAAAACATTTATTTATTCAGTTTGAGGAGACAAAAGCAGCAGCAGCACCCAGACTTTCTCTTCTACTTTGTTTGACGGGAGACCAAAACTCACATTTCAGACAGCGCCAGTGTTGCCACTGAAAATGGGTCATCACATTTTCAGCTCTGCTAGATTACAGACATCGTGGTCACAACGGTAGTACTCTTGCGTCAAATGAAAATGGATCGTTTCTTGTTTTGATTATTACTTTTCTGTAAGCACACAGGAATTACCCAGATAATCAAACATGACGTTGTCCCATGTAATCAGGAAGCATCTGTTTGCCAAGTTAAAGTTCAAATGCATTTTCTTTTAATTCAGCAGTTTTATTCTTAAACCACAATAGTTTCCTCCACAGTCATCCTTTGTCAGGCGACTGTTCCTGCTTCCTGTCGTCAAGAGATTTGTCCTTTCTGTCACAGTACAGGAATTACAGTAGATGATAACAAAATAAAAAGTACCTAATGGAAATGGACATACATGTTGAAGTAAATTATCATGACAATCAGTGTTTAAGCTATTATACATGATGGGTTGAATACCAACACGTAGCAAATGTTTTCTCACATCCCTGTTGGTTTTTGCTGTTCCTCTTTGTGGACTGAAATCTGTGTTTGTGATAAGTTGTCACATTATTCTAGACGCACTTTTAAAGCCCAATAATTATCATTAAGTGACTTCAGACTTTAAGTTATTGCATGCAGTGTGTGTGTCTTATGTATCAAAACACAAGTTTAGCAAGTGTAGTCATTTCTATAAGTATATAGTACCTGAGATAATGCATGGGATTAGCCTACTCTTTGACTTAATTGTAGTGCTGCAATTTAACTGGGAACAAACCTAGACAGTGTTTGTAAAGTTTTTTTTTTACTGGACAAAAAAAAAACACTTAACAGCCACTAACATCTAACTTTTGTCATGAGTGGGAAAGGTTACAGTCTGCATTCATTCGAGGGACAAATGACTCCACAGTAGTCACGGGTATATTGGCTCCAGGTCTGATCAACAGTGATGGAAACATGACACACTCATGGTTGAAGTTGGCTTTTTGAGGGCTTTCTGGCAGTAACGTGGTAAAGCTTAGGCAACAAAACTACTTTGTTAGGTTTAGCAACATGTCACGCTTTGGTTTATGATTGACCCTTTCTGGCAGAAAGCCCTGAAGACTTATTTCTCCTATTCGCACATAACAACCGGGTGGATATGCTACTTTTTAGGTAACCGATGTAAAAAAAGGAAGTAACCACCTTAACATTTTCACTGACCTCCATGCTTCTTTGTAGCGTTTAATAACCCTGTTTTCTGGCGGGTTTGTGACATGAAAGTGACACCAGAAAGAAAAAAAAAACCCTGAAAGGCCTATTTTTAACAGATTTTCAAATGTAAAAAAACCTGCATAAAGAGGCTAATTTTGGTTGGAAAAGGGTATAATAAGATAGATTGCAAAAAAAGTTACTTTTTACAGTTTCACGTCTTCTATTGGAGTTAGTTTATAGGTGTGACTTTGTGAGATTCTTTTCACCTTCCAAGCCTTGATGTGATAATAACAATGAAAAAAAAATGTTAGACATCTGATTCCTCACACTGGTTTTATGTGTGTGTTCCTCATTACTGTAATCTTAATCCCCAGGCTCCTTCATTTTGGCTGTTTTGTTATGTTTGACAGTGATAAACAGCCAGAAAAAAACAAGTATGAATTTCTGGTTCATTTAAGAAAAAAAAGGCATTAAGATAATATTTGTTGTCAATTCACACAAATAAAGCAGGCTGGTATTTCCTGTGTGCAAAGCTGCTTGTCCCCGAGGAATGTGAGGAATGTATTCTTTTGTCCTCTGTAGATTTAGCAGTGTCCCGTTTCTGTACTGCCTGCTACAGAGCCCAGGAAGAGATGGCAGACTGGAAATGAGTCTGAAAGACTGTCAGTAACCCCGCAAAGAACTCATCCTCCTCAGTGCCTGGCACGATGAACTCATTGAAAATCTGCATGCCATTGCAAACATCCCCCTCATTAGAAAGATGTTCTCCAGACTGAAGACTTGTCAATCCACTACCCTGAAACAGGGTATATTTATAGCTAAAGGGAACTTGCCACTGGTTGTCTCCTTCATGTAATTCATGGCTGTGATCTTGACAGGAGGAGGAAGGCTGTAATTGAGGCTTTCTGCTTTCAATTATTATTTTTTTCAAGATTTTTATGGGGAGATGAGACTTTGACGTTATGAAAGTGGCTTCTCTGTTGCCTGTGAGCCTGATGTTGGTGAGAGCAGAGCTGCCAGCACATCAGAAGACACCGTAATTGACCGGCCTGGAAAATTACCAGCAAAATTGAATAAAGATTTAAACATGTTTGCCCTCTGTCCACTGGCTAATTAGCCTGAATTCCATTGTTGTTTTGCAATATTTGCACGGTTGCAACATTTTAATATCTGCATTGAACTATGTTGTGCAGATCTAATCACAGAGTATGAAACGGTCATGGTGCCTCACTCATTTCACCAGCGTTGTTCCTTTCTGAAGCCTTATGTGGTACCAGCTGCTGTGTCACATTATACCTGGCTCTCACAGCAGATTCATGCTGGTTAATGAGGCAGGATCTTTGCGGCCATGACTAACTTTTCTCACACACATTTTGAGCAGGTTTGCAATGAAATATTTAGAATATGCACATTTCAAAGCATGGCATGTCTAAAATAAATTTGAGCTCATGAATTTGCAATATAAAACCTTTGAACTTCCAAAACTTTCCCCTCTTTGAAAACAGGAACATTTCTTCCTCTGCTCCAGTAGTAGCCTCTAAAAACATCGCCTTTTATATATCGCAATTCTTTGTGTCAGTTTGTCAGAATTTTTCACCTATGGTTTGGTTTAGAATACAAGTTTTCCAAAGCGTTGTCCTTGGACCAATCTCGTTTTAAAAAGTGCATTTCTCAAAGTATTCTTTAGAAGAAAAGAAGCACTGTTTTATTGGCCTCGCCCAAGTATCAAGATAACAAAAGTGGTACTTTTTGCATTCAAGCCTGCAGTACAAACATGTTATAGGATAAAGGCTACAGCGCTGTATCCTATTATGTACGTCTTGTCAAAATCAACTAAATCAGGCTATACTTTGCCACACCCTTGCTTTGAGCTAAAGGCTAAAATCAACATGCTAATGTGTTCACAATGACAATGCAAAAGGCTGATGGATAGCAGGTGTAATCAGGGCCTGAAGTTAACTTTTTTGGCCAATTTTGTTTGTGCCTAAAATAAAGGTGAACGACTCAGAAAAGTATGGTTCTTGAATTTGTACAGAATACACATTAAAGTGCTGTTGAGTTATTAAGTAAATAAATCTCATTAGTGACTAGAATGACTTGCAGCTGTGTCTGACCTGGTGTGGCAGCATTTAGAATAGAAAATAACAGAAATACAAACAGCCAATCATCTCCCTGATAGTCTCATTTATTTAGTCACCGTTAACGATAGGCTACCTGATTGGTCAACAAAACACAACACTTGCTCGGTGTTGTGTTGTCTTATTGGCTACACGCCAACGTCGCGGGTAAATTGACAGTTTCACCCGCCAATCACAGAAGTTACCCGCACTTGGCGTGTGGGCGGGTGCCAATTTCATGCCCTGGTGGTGGTTTCAACCTTTTAGCGTAGCATGGTAACATTTGCTAATTAATGCTTGAAACAAATTACCGCTGAGGCTGATGGGGATGTCATTAGTTTTGCAGGTATTTGGTTATCAAAGTATTGGACACATTTGATTATGTGTGGCAGTCCATCCAATAGTGGTTGATATATCAGTCTGGACTAATGAGATAACAGACAGAACAATATTGCCATCCGTTACTAGCATACTTAAACAAAAATAGGTTTTTTGCAAAGAAATCCAAATGTACAATTTAGAATTAGTATTGCAGTGGCAGTAGCCCTGCCAACGAATCAGTGTACAAAGACCGGTTCTCCTCGTTTCAACCCTACGGTACAAATGACTGATTAATAAAGTCACTGCCCGGAGAATTAAGGCTACAGTGCTGTATCCGTCTCTGTATTGCTCATAAAATAATTATCCAAATAAAGAAAAGGGGAAAAATATATTGGCTGGCATTTTGTTGAACTTCTTACACATGCTTAAAGTTGATTGATTCTCTATAAAAGGATGTTCAATCACTGTTCTGCTCGTATACTTACACCACAGATCAGTTAATAAATGTTTGTATAAGGATTCTCCAAAAGCCTAAACATCAATTAAAAAAAAGCTCTAATCTGTGTCCCTGAGAGAAAATCTCCTGTTTCTTCTCTGACACTGCATTGCAGAGTGCTTGCTTCAGCTTTTATATCAAAATAATCTTAGTTAATTGTGGTGTTAACATATGTAAGGTTTTCAATATCAGTCTCTCATTAGGTTTTAATGTACCTTAAGGAAATGTATATTATTTATACCCCCATGTCTCTTTCTCTCCTTCTCCTACCAACAGGATAAATGGACTTGCTCAAACGTTCAAATGAGAACTGATCTGTCTATATGTGTTTCCCCTGGAATATCTTGAAATTTTACTTTTTTTTTAAATGACTTTAAAGACAAAACCTAACTCATTTTGTTGTTTTCTTGCAGAGGAGTAGGCCTCGGGGGACAGTTTACCCAACAAAGGAGGGATTGTTTATTTTAACTAGTCATCAGTCCTCTTCAGCCATGTGTTCCACAAATCACTCAAACTGGGTCACGTTTGAAGATGACAACACACCACTCTCATCACCTCAAAAGCCCCTACAGTCTCCAGGGCTCATCAAAGCATCAGTACCACGTCCCAATGGTCTGAAATTAGTTCTTCCTCCAATCAGAGATACTTCCTGGAGCTTCAATAGTTCTCTGGAATCCCCTCAAAGCCACTCAAGTCTTAGTGGAAGTTCCTGTGTACCATGTAACACACCCTTTTGCACTCCAGTGAGTGGGGTTCCTAGCAGTGCCTCCCCATTTCATTCCAACATGTGGGAAAAGAATTACGACTTTCGTAGTTTCTCTAACACGTCTACTGCCTCTTTTCCCTCTCCTGCACCAGAGGCCCTGCATCAAACCTCAGATGGACCAAGCCCTTTCCCTTCTTTTCAGGGGAACTCAGGACACTATAACCCCTTCTGGGATGGATCTAGACACAGCGCAGATGTGGACAGCTCCTCCTCAGACTCAGACTCTGACATCAGTCTACCACGTTTCTTTATTCGCACCAAAGACGGCGATGAGCCTCCGCGTGACCACCTACAGAGCTCCTTCTCCTATGTTTGCCACAAACTGGAAGGCCTACGAGCAGAAACAGACCAGGAAACAGAGACCGGAGGAGATGGGGAGAGGCGGCTAAGTTGCAAAAGTGAAGTTTTAAGCGAGGGTTCATCTCAGTTCGTTCCTCGGGGTCTGTTTCGTAGCCAGAAAAGAGATGGCTGGTCTGTCATGCTCAGGATTCCTGAAAAAAAGAACCGCATGTCCTCGAGACAGTGGGGGCCGATCTACCTCCGCTTGTTGCCGGGAGGTGTGCTGCAGATGTACTACGAGAAAGGGCTAGAGAAGCCATACAAGGAGTTCCAGCTTCTCCCCCAATGTAGACTCTCGGATCTGAAACTGGAAAGCTATGGCGAGCCCCGCAAAGTCCTCTCAGTCAAGGTGGAACATTTCTCATACACGGAAAAGAAACGCTACCACCCCAAGCAGGAGGTTAGTCATGAGGCGGAGGGAGAAGAGCTGCTCAAGTTTGGCTCCACGGTGCATGGCGACATGGAAGACCTGGTAGTCTCCATAGAAGAGGAAATCTTTAAATTATGTATACACCACCAGCAGAGGCGGCACTACGAGGAGCAGGAGCTGTCCTTGCAGATCACTGATCATATCTGGATACAACTGGATAAGTTTGGGGAAGTCATGGAGCGGACAGCCTTCACCCAGATTCACTGTCTTGCTTTCCTGAACGGACTTGGGGATTGTTTTCTTGCCCTTAACGATCTCGGGCTGCTGCGCTTTGACTCCAGCTACGGGTCCGAGGAGGACGGTGAACTCTGGATGGAGATCGCAGACTGCTATTTCCACAAATGTGTAAATGAGACCGAGTTTCAGAGGTCCCGGCTGATAAAGTTCTCACCCCCTGAGGCCTGCAGAGTGGAGCTGATGCGGTATAAGACAGCGATTTTGGGTTGCACAGAAATTCCCTTCTCGATCAAAGCTGTTGTCACAGTTCAAGGTGCCTATGTGGAGCTCCAGGCCTTTCTTAACATGTCAGCCACCTTCCTTTCCACGGCAGGGGTGACTGACACGTACCCGCTGTGCGAGAATGTAGTGATCCGCGTGCCAGTACCAGGCGACTGGGTCAAAGTGACGCAGACAGTAGCCTTGCTGCGACAGAGGTCACTGAAGGCCCGAATGAACAGGAACGCCTGCTTGGGGGCTGTCAGTGCCGCAGATTCACAACCTGTCATGCAGGTGACAATTGGCACCGTCAAGTACGAGAATGTATATTCAGCTGTCGTGTGGAGGATCGACAGACTGCCCGCGAAGAATACAGGTAACACAATTCTGAGAGATTCAGATTTTAGCACTGCACTACAGCCCAACATATGATTTCCTCATTAGCATGTGTACAGTGTGTATGCCACTAAGTGTTCTGACACTCTAACTACAAGTGACCTTTATATTCTCCTTTGCAGCAGTGGATCATCCCCATTCGTTTTCCTGCAAGCTAGAGCTGGGATCTGATCAGGATATCCCAAATGACTGGTACCCTTTTGTCACGATGGAATGTGAAATCATGGGCGCAGTTGTTTCACAGACCAGGGTGAAGTCACTGGGCACCGCCAACGACATCCAGCCGCAGAAACATGTGACCAGTTGGACACGCTACCATTGTCAGGTAAGATGTGTCATCAGTTTATATTGAGCAATAATATCTTGCTCAATGCATAATTTATTAGTGCAACAAACCTCATTTTTTGTTGTTTTCTGTTTAGGTGGAGGTGGAAAAGAAATGGATCGAAACAGAGTCACAGAAACAATCTGGCTGTATGACACAGTGATTATCAAAGAAGCTCTGAAGAGGACATTATGCAAGATATTTGCCAAAATCGTCTTAATGGTGAAGAGGATGAAAAAAAATGAACAAAAATGAGGGTGATTAGGGACTTTCTGCTTATAAACGGTGTCTATTTCATCTAATTACACATAGCCTGGTAGTATTTCTCATAGAGGTTAACTGATTTTGTATCCTTTAACTGAGACTGAATTAGTCAAGACCTAATAAAGAATTTAACATGGTCCTTTTGCCTAGCACTTTACATTTTAAAGATGTATTAACTGTAACACCTACAGTTTATATAAGTACTGTATATAAGCTTGCATTTGCATCATCTGCACTGTCCTCCAGAATGATTGGCAGCCTTAATAAATGTTCGCCGAACGGGCTGCGTGAGATAAACAGCTTAAGTAATGAGCAATATTCACTGTGTTTGAGGAAAAAAAAAGAATTCTCAGCCGATGTTAAGAGTTCAGGCCCTTTTGCCGCATGGGAGTGTTGTCAGATGTATTCATTTTGGTATGAATACTCTGTGCTTGTACTAAATTCAAGGTGGCAGCAGCGTAATCTTTTTTTTTTTTCTCTCTATTTTGTGGTTCATGCGTAGGTAACCCCTCGTATCATTAAGTGTTAGAATAAATATGAAAGTGGCAGACAAAACGTCGAATGTGGTAAATGACCATAGTGGTGTAATTATAGTTACATTACTTCAAAGGGGGGTCATATCAAGCAGAGTAGCATTTGTCTGTAGAGACATAATCACAATTATTAGGGCAGCTTGGTTGAATTGACTCAGGCTCACTGCCAATTAGCAGCCATTCTCAGCAGAGAAACACTGATCAAAGGTTCAAAGCAACATGAGACAAACCGACAATTAACATTTTTTTCTCTGTAATTTTTCTCAAGTGCATTGACCTAAAAGCTACAAAATAATTTCATATTTGAATGGGACTGTCTTGCTTCTGCCAAATACAAAATGCATTTACAAAGCTTTACAAAAACTTGTGAGGTCTGAAATGCATCTGTGCTAATATATAAAGTTAGAAATTGGTTATTTTTCTTTCACATGGAATACAACCCCTTACTTGTGTTGCTTATCTCGAGCTGACCTTTGACTATAGACCAAGGTTGTATTCTGGAGGACTAATTTTATTTAAACAAATCAAATCTTTATTATGTGATCTTTCTGCCTCTGTGAGAATGGGTTGGATTAAAAAAAAAGAATGGCGAAGCTTCATAATGAACGACAAGACCTTCAGTGATGACTTTAGCTGGCTTAGGCTGGATATTATGTACTTTGAGAGTAAAAAAGAAAATGAATTAAAGCTGAAAGACTCCTTGTACTTCTTTACAGATGCTCATAAGACTTGGAAGTGTTTGTCTCTAGGTAAAAGAGAAACTAACTGTGTTTATACATTGTAATGAAGGGGTACTGGGAAACTACACATGCAATAAACGCCAAAATATGTATTATTATAATTACCTACTTATTCATTGAACAAAGGAGTAAAATAGCTTTAAATGAACATGTCACTGGGTGTCAAAACAACGTAACTAAATTTTTCCCTTTTGTAGAGAGACTTCAGACATCTAGCCATAAGTAATGACAGGTTCAGTAAATGATTTGTGTAAATGATTTTGTGCAAGTGCTGCATACTATGTGATTTGTTTTCTTTGATAAACTGGTAGTGCATCGTGCCCTTAATTGAACTTGCCTCTGGGAGCGCACGCAAACAATAAAGAGTGCTGCTGTTTTTTTTAATGCGATCATTTTCATGCTGGACCCTGTGGTGATGAGTCGCTACTCATTAAAACCTGGTACCTTTGAGTCTCTACTCTTTGCCCGCTTGTTTCTTATAATCGATTGTATGTCTGCTGTGTTTTTCATGGTTTTTAGGTATTAATACTTGATCATTCATTTATGATCTGGAAACTGATGTAGTGGTTGGGTGGAAAAGGGCTTTTAAATACACCAAAAAGAAAAAGATGGAGTCTTAACCCTTAAGGTGAGTTCAAAGTTTAACTGATGATAACAGTTGCGGTTCATTTATCAAAATGCTTTTTAACAAATAATGCAAGAATAATTTGTATTTCAACTCAAAATGGTATTGGCTATAACAGATTGTCAGTTCTGGTGGATTGCGACAGGGGGCAGGGTTTGTAACAGTAAATTGACTGTGGTTACTTCCATTATATGAGTTAGTTTCAGTGAACTCTTATTTTCTATCTCTGAAGTAAGTACGGACTAATAAAATAGACATAGAAAATGCAATATTGGTATATATGATAAGGTATATATAATAAGGAGGGGAGCTTCAGAGTAGGAGTCCAGACTTCAGAGTAACTTTGTAGTAAAGTGACAGCTGACTGGATGTTAGTTTCAGCCACTGCAGTATCCACAGGGAGGGGGGTACTCTCATGCTGCTGCTTTTGTGTCCCAACACTCTCATCCTCATCAGAGGAGTTGACAATGTTACAATGTTGAAAGAGCCAGCATTACAGATGCTCGGGGGAAGCAGGGGCCATGGTTCCTGCTACTGCTACGAATTCATTGAACACCCAAGTTGAAAATGAAGTGTTTTGTAGAGGGTGAAATATTTTGAACTTCTGGTATTGTACATTCTTGAGATTAGACGCTGTAAGCCCTCTGAGCCCCCAGAACTGGGGAAAATATGCAGCAGTGTAACCTTTCTATTGAAAGTAACCAGAAAACTAAAGATGGAATGGGATTTTTGAGTCTCACTAAAACCACACAAGATAAGCTACTGACAATTAAGACTCCAAGGTACTGAAGCCATGTGTGCAGATCTCGGCAGAGAAAAACATGAATTGTGCCCCCCAATAAAGATACCCTGAATTATTCAAAAATTAACAAATGTATTTTCAGACTTCACATTCTTCACATTTCAGATTCACATCTAAAAAGAAATGATTGAAATGGTGGAACAAATCATGTTTGACAAATATATCTCTGACTCCACTTTTCCATCTCTGCTCTCCTCCACTACAACACAAATGAACGGGTAGTTTCTTCCACAGACGCTGATGACATCAACAAGCTTTAAAAAGGGCCTCATATTCTCATATTCATCCATATCAGTGAATCATGCATAGGCCATAGTAGTTCCACACACTGGGAGAAAATGAAGATGGTGAGAGGAAGACCCTTAAAAGTATGATTTACTAATATAACAAGGAAGCAGTGATATGTGCTGTTGGCTGTTTAGGACAAATGAACAAGAAAGGTAAGAACAGTAAATGATTCCATGTGCAGTACTTTTTGAATGATTATGGCGAGAAGTTGTGATCTATGGTGGCATGGTAGGAGTTGCATATGGGCAAGAAACAAAAAAAAAAAAAATCACTTTACTGACTGAAGCCATGTTCAAAAGTTAGAGACCCCTGTTGTGTAAGGTGGACACCCACTGTCCCCCGCCCTAAGCAGGTGACATCCAGTTGATGCAGAATTTCTCACTGTGATTTAACCTTGTTGAAAAATGACAAATGAAATGTGTCACTGCAAAATTAGTCACAGAATTGTTTTGATGGTAAAAATGAATTAAGTGCACAATAAAAGAAAAACCCTATTCTGAAATTGAAGCTTATAATAAATGATATATCCATTCCATTGAAAAACTAAAAGTGACTGAGACTCTTAATCCAAACAAACATGGAGGTCTCAGTTCAACAACAGGATCTCTCAGTTGAGCTTGATTACTATCACCTGTGTGTTCGCCTCCATCACGTGCGGGCACAATACTCTGACTTTAGCACCGTTCACTGAATGTATTTTGCTCCCAAAGCTCATTGTCAACAGGCAGCTTTGCCCTGAATCATGCTGAGCAACAACACAGGCCCAGTGGTAAGCAAAGCTGCGTTTGAGCTACTTTTGCTATAGGCTAACTACTAGCAAAACTACTGCGTTGTGTGTTACCGTGTTAGCACGTTTAGTAGCTTAATACATGTGCACCATTTCTATTAAAATGACGTTATTTATCCTGAACCTAATGCTATTTAAGTGCAGTTTAGTCAGTCATGTTGTCAAGCCAATCCCATCCAAAAATAAAACAACTGTCAAACAGTAAGGTCACCGTGTTGTCCTTTTTAAGAAGTCTGCTCAGACATATTTTATTTCACTAACATTTCAATTAGTTTGCTGTTTTGAATGGACTGAAATGCACAGTGGAGAATAGTATAGGCTGAAAATGAAAATGGTTAGCTAGAAAAATGTTGGGTTACTAGCGGCATTAGCTACATATGTAACCCACAATGAAGAGTTACTTGGATATGTTTACAAAATGTCTTGAGCTGCACAAAGGCCTAGGAATATAGTTATACAATTTCCAGCAACATACACACTTGCCTTATCTTCACAGGCAGCTCAACAGCCTCTGACCTGTACTCTCTGTTCACTGTAGGCCAAACTCTACTTGTCCATAATTGATGATGTGATTGAGAGTATGAGGGATCTCTTCATGGATGAAGGGCTTGAAGACCGTGTCCTGGACGATTTAAGACATGTGAGCTAGATTCTACAATACCCTGTTTCATTAAAAAAAAAAAAATATGGACACAACTTGACTCAAGCTGTCAGTTACATCAAAGTTAGAGCACCTAGTGTGGAAGTATACACCATACTTGGAAGACAGACTGCTGTGTCTTCTTGTTGTGCAGCTGTGGGAGTCAAAGATGATGCAGTCAAAAGCAATGGAAGACCTCAGGAAACATAATAGCGACTCATCCAACTTTGTACTGCAGCTCCCCGCCAGCTGCAGTCAGACTGATCAAGGTAACGCAGCACTGCTAGAAATTAACTGCTCCTGACAAAAGAAACCTAATAATTGCAGCGTACAGTCATGCATCTTGTCAAATAGATAGTTCTTTAAAGAAGTTCAGTTATTGTAAATGTACCCTGAATATGGAACAAAAGGATGGAGGATTAAACATGACATAAGTCACAATAAATGCATAAATCAATAAAAAAATAAAGTAATATGGATACAGAAATGAATAAATGTAGTTGATCAAAAACTAGAAATAAATGTAAAGCACCTGTTTATTTATTCATGCATTTAGTTATTCATTCATTTTTTCAGCACTTATTCATTGATTTCTGTATTCATTTATTTCAGCATTTATTCATTGATTTCTGTATTCATTTATTTCAGCACTTATTCATTGATTTCTGTATTCATTTATTTCAGCATTTATTTATCTATTGAGACTTGAGTCATGTCTAGTTCTCCATAAGACGTCTCATTGTTTATATATTTGTATCACCTGCTCTGCTCTGAGTTTTGCTCTCAGCCCCAGTTGGGATCCCAGCGAGTCAGAATTTCTCCAGTTTCCCAATGAAGGCAAGTGTCATCAAGATTAACAGTACACCACATCTCTGACCTCATATGGCTCTTTACATGGGGAGCGCATACAAGGGCAAAAAAAAAGAAAATCACAATATGAATCTTTAAAACAACTGAATTTCATATTGTGAAACTTAATCACATACTGCTGAAATGTAAACACCATTGAGCTTATAGCATTGAAATCTATATGAATTTATGTGGTTTGAACTCCCAATTTTTGGAATTGATTTTACATTATAGTTTTAAAGGCATTGTACTCGATTTTCAGAACATTAACATGGCACCAGACAACTATTTTCTATGGAAGATATGGTCGAGTAATGGCATCCTCAGCAGAGAATGAAGGCTCTGTCCCTCTGTCTGTGTGTGTTGTTGGCTGTGAAAAAGCGTTATTTCATGTATTGGAGTGAGAGCCACCTGGAGGCAATCCCAGTATTTCAAGTATTTTTCAGTATTTCGAGTAGAGCACCTTTTTAAAGATTTGGATTTAGGTACATTCTAAAAAAAAAAAAGGTGCTGAAATTGGATTTTTACATTTCAGACACCAAAACTTAATTTTTTTACTCAAATGTTTAGATTAGAATAGCATCAACTTCAATATATATATATATTTGGACACTACTGTTTGATATGCTGTATTATGTTTTCCTTCATTGCAGAACTCAGAGACACTTGCTACTTTTTCTCTCCCTGCTGGGTTATCTTACCCTGTGCAGATACCAGCTGGAGTCACTCTACAAACAGCTTCTGGTACACAATGATCTGTTTTATCTGTTTTAGTTTGCAGCATGTACTAATAAGTTGAAATAACATGCAACTTTTTCTTCCTTATCTCACTGAGGTCAACTTTACAAGGTCAATGTTCCTGTTGTGGTAACTCAGGCCCCAGCAGGTCAGCTACCTGTATCCCAGCAGATAGTCACGGAAAGAAGAGGAGCTTCTGCCTCTCAGTCAGCTGCAGTCCCACCAAATACTGCTCATCCTCGGGAGGTGGAGCCACCCTCTGTTCCAGCTGCGTCTGTCACAAAGTCGCCCCATCCAGAGACCAATTTACTCCTGGGTCAGGGGAGCAGCCTCCCCCAGCCGCCTCCAGCTTCTGTTGCTGAGCCCTTACAGCCTCAGGGGGTCCACTCTCCAGAGCCAGAGGTCCCACTGGAAGAAAATGAGCTGAATCCACAACCCGAACCCGGGAACCTTAGTATGAGCACCTCGCCCTGCAGCCAGTTATTAGACTTCCAGATCAGCAGCAAGGAGACTTTGACACAGACAGCACAGTTAAAGACCAAAGACATTGATGACATTCTTAAAGAGGTGATTGAGGAGGAGAGAGAGAAGGCAGAAAGGGCCAGGAATCTGGCACCTGTAAAGACTGACAACCAGTGTGAGGCTGTCCTTGGGGTAATTTGAAAATAATATTCTCTGTGTAATACTAACAAATATAAATAAAAGGCCAGTTGTTGAGATACAGATGTACAATGTTAAATAAATTGTTCCAATTGGATGAAAAAAATTAATACAACTCACATGTACAGTAAATATGTATAGTAGCTGGAACCAGTAGCTTAGCATAAATGGGGAAATTGCTAGGTTGAATTTGTCTAAAGGTAACAAAAGCTGTCCTCCAGCACCACTAAAGTTCACTTATCAGTTATAATGATGTCTTAAAATACATGTTTACTGGGTATAGAGGATCCAATGAAAGATATTAAGTTGCATTGTGGCACAGACTAGGGTCTAAGATATCTCTGCCTCTGCTGCATTGATTTTGACCAGAATACTTTCAGTACTTTATGGAAGTTGAAAATAAATAGTTGTATTGGCCCTTTAATTCATCTGAAAAGTTTCCATTTATGATAAAGTTGTAATTCATGTTAGCAAGTTTTCTTATTACCAAGTCCTCAACATGAATCACATTCAAATCTCAGTTTAAGAGTGCTGTAAAACTTTGCTGTCCATTTAAACCAATTCAGCTGTGCAGTCTTGGGTTATTCAGAGGAAATACATTTTAGGATAGCATTCTTATATTTCCTGGATATTATCATGGACTAAATTTTATGTTTCTTTTTTGCAATTCCTGCTAAGCTGGACCTGGACTACAACTACAGTGAATTGTCAGACATCGTTCAGCTGGATGGCCCTGCAGGTAACTCTGACATCGAAAAGGAAGAGGGGGTTTCCCTGGAAGAGAATGACTTTCTGGGTATAATCAACGCTGAGGCCTTAATGGCCCTGCAGGAGGGAGCTGGAAGCAGCGATGACAACAGCCTCTCCTCCAGCAGCGACGAGGGAGCAGATGAACTTGCTAATGTGGTGGAGGAGGTGAGAGTGAGTTGGATATACTGTACATTTTTTTTATATATGTATGATTAATTTACTCCAACTCATATGTGCCTTTGTCCCCCTAGAAATTAGGTTTATCAGTCATGTTTTGCAGACACAGCATGTTTTTGATTGCACGTTTTTTCCAACACACTTTCTATCGATTAGGATCCCTTAAACTCTGGCGACGATGTGATTGAGCAGGATATCCCAGATCTCTTTGACACTGACAATGTAATCGTTTGCCAGTATGACAAAGTAAGAACAAACTAAGGCTCTGTATTGGCCATTATTTGCAGCTCAGCAAAGCCCGGTGCTGAATCCTGACTCATAATATGGTAAAATGATCTCTCTATTGCAGATTCACCGCAGTAAGAACCGCTGGAAGTTTCATTTGAAAGATGGAGTGATGTGTTACGGTGGCAGGGACTACGTGTTCTCTAAAGCTGTTGGGGAAGCCGAGTGGTGATGAGCTTTAGTTCTCTTGAACACATCAGGTAATCATGTTGAAAGGAGGAAATTGATTCAAAAGGGAACAATAATCAGTGAATTTAACCCCCTTGTGTGGTGTAATTTGGCTTGTAGAGCTGGCAGTTAAAACACCTCTGTGCAAAATCACTGCTACTTTTTTTAAAATTATATAATTATCAGAGCAGTACTGCACGTAATTTACGATGTTACAACCAATTACTTCCAGCGTTGCCTGTGAATCCAGTCAGAGACAAACAGCATAAATTTATGTTGCATAATATTTTGCCAAAAACTGTTTTCTTTATTAGTGGAGCAAAACATTATTTGAACTGGAATTTGTTTTCTTCTGTCATGATCATGTTGCCTTGAAGGTACCTAATGTGCTGTTTGATTTTCAAACATTGTAATGTTTTTCCTTTAATCATGCTTCAAATACACTTTTGTGCTGAATTCAATGGACCCTTTTTTCTGTGCAACACTTTACAAAGCCAGAGTTCCTTTGTCATATTTTTCTAATGAACTAAGAGGGTTTTTTCTCTCTTCACTCTTGAAACCAAACCTCAAATTCACTGGAACATGACTAAATTCATTTATAAATGCCAGCATGGACACTAAAATGGATTAACGCTTGACTGTGTTTTGGATAGACACTAATGCTAGTTACTCGCAGCTGGAAATAAAATGTAAAATATAAAGGGCTGTGTGACAGCTCCGGCAACGACTCCCAAAACAAAAACAAATCAGGGACAGATCCTTGGAAAATGTTTTTTACATTTTGACATTAGCAGTGCTGTTCACATTGTTTGGTGCAGGCCTTGTGTATTTTCCTTTGTATAAAAAAGTTAATTATTTTGTATACCAGCTTTAAATATGTCCAAAATAGTGTAGTGTGCACATTCACACATTGTCTACTGTATTTTATAGAAGGATTTGTGATCTCCTGTTTACCAGGTTATGAAAATCAGATACCACAGGGATGTGTTGAGCATGGCCACACTGATCCTAGAGTACAATGAAATGATGAAAATATTTGTAATATTTATTTATCAGATGTACAGTTTCAGAAAGAGATCAGATTAATAAAGTCAACCACATTAGATACAAGCTTAATCTCTGGGAGTCGGCAATGATGGAAGGGACAATATAAAACTTTCTATGATCGTGCTAGTGATGTTGGCTAAAATGGAGAAGCTAATTGAAAAAGATGGCATATTTATTGACAAATTATTTTTTATTATGTATAACATTTTATTAAAATGTTTCATAGTAAAAATCCGGGTGCAGTAACTGAGTCTCTGTGGTGTATCTGGCATGTCTGCAGTCTCCCAGTCCAAACGTCTTCTGAACATCCCAATAGATGGCACTAAAACTCATCTCTGATGAGCCGAAACAAAGACTTCCATTTGATCCCATTTGATTTGAAACAGACTCCTGTTTGATTTACTTCAATGTAGTCAAAGTCAAGATAGACATTTAGAAAGACAGAATAATAAATAATTTCTACTTATTGAGCTTTAATAGAACTAAATGTTGTGCGTGCGTGTGTGTATGTGTGGGGTTTTAACACAAATGACTATCAGTGCTTTAGCAAAGCCTCGCAAATAAACTGGCCTGTTTTATTTGTTCCCCAATCCTGCTCAATCCATCTGCTTCTTTGTAAGACACTACATGTGCAGAAATTGAGGCGGCAGCTACTTTTGTCTTCAGTTTGAGGTCCTGACGAAATTCTCACCGATGCCTGTCATGTACAAGACTGAGAATCTCTTCACTCTGTTCTGAAGTTTGAAGAAATGCTACATTATTAGCAGCCAATGCAAGTTCATAATAAGATTCTCAGTGTTGATGGTCATGTGGCTCCTTTGTTTAGAAAGCAGTCCTTCATCTTAATGTGATAGGCATATAAACTAAGTGAGTGAGGGTTTCTGTTGGCCTTTTTTTGGGTACAGTTGAGGTGTGAAGCCAGAGTCTGTGACCTGTAGGAGTCGGTATTGGCGTGGCAGCAGCCGCAGCGACTCAGCAGCAGGCACATGTCCTTCCTGAAAGCCCGTGTAAACAGGGTGTATAAGAAAGGGTTGCAGAGGGAGTTGATGGGATAAAAAAGGATGAGCAGGATCTTCGAGTGAGACACAGTTATGAGGGGCATACACAGGGCTGCAGAGATGGCGAAGAAGGAGATTGGCGCCATGCATATGAAGTCTGTGAAAATGAGCACAGCCATGCGCTTGGCAATCTTGGTGTCTCCATGACGGGTAGAGTGCTCTGGGTTGCGGACACTCAGATATATGCATATGTAACAACAGCAGACCACTAGGAAAGCAACCACATTGAGAACGAGCACAGCCACCACATAAATCTGAGAGGCCAGTGTGTCGATGTCCATGGGCAGACAGATGCTCACCTTGCTGTAACTGCTGACCCCCACAAGAGGGAGCAGGGCAACCAGCAGTGAGAAGACCCAGCCTGCCCCCATTATGGCTGCCATGTGGTGCATCCGCAGCCTCTTGTTGATGTGCATAGCATTGGCGATGGTGTGCCAGCGTTCAAGGCTAATCACAGTCAGTGTATATATTGATAGCTCGCTTGCAAATACTGTCAAAAACCCTGCTATGCCACATCCAGGCCCTGTCTGCCAGTCCGTGGCATGGTTGTAGTACTCGTGATGGGAGAGGAAGTCCATGAAGGCGATGAGCATCAGATAGAGCCCCATGCAGAGGTCGGCAAAGGCCAAGTTACACATGAGGAATCTGGAGATGGTTAGCTTGTGGTGGCAAATTAGCAGCATAGCCAGAACAGCCAGGTTACCAGTCACAGCAAACACGGTAATTATCCAGGTGAGACAGCGCAGGAAGGGAAAGCCCAGCAGGTCCTCACAAGGGTTAAAAGCATCTGGCTTTGGCGTGCACTTGACCATGGGGCTGTTTAGACAAACAAATTCCAGGTCTGGATACTGAAAGTTGATGTCATCAATAAGATTCACTGCATCTGATGTAGGCTCTCTGGAAAAAAAAAATCCAAGAGCAATTGATCAAGGAAAAGTATCTACATGGTATAAGTGTAGTGAGAAGAAAAGTCATAAAAGGGTGAGGTTTGTGTTTTGTATTTTATGTATTTTTTTCTTTGCTGAATGAATATATAGTCCTAAATTATTTAGGAACAGCAGGGGAGTGTTGCTTTATGTTTTCCTCATCTCAGAGTTGGATTTTATTGAATAAGATCAAATGTCAACATCAAAAACATTGATTTTGTGTGCACAATGACAATGGTGCTGAATTACTGGTTTATTTTTATCATCAAGATCAAATAGTAGCTAATAGAGTCAATATGTCAGTTTCAAGAAAGAGAATAGAGGTGGATAAGCCTGTGAATGTTCTCATTCGTCCAAGTCATCGTTATCCTCAAAGCAATTTCAGTCAAAAGCAACTGGACTGGATATTTGGGACTGGTCCCAGCCTGGTCAGATGTGTACATGAACTGATGAAGCCCCTTGGATGAGAGGTGAAACGTCTTCCTAGGCAAATATCCAGTCCAGTTGCTTTTGACTGAAATTGCTTTGAGGATAATAGAGGTGGATGTTTATTATTAGTGATTGAATCGCCAATAGTTCTTCTGCCTTCTCCTAGTGATGCTAATGGAATCTGCAAGATTCATGAAGTGCTGTGATGTTGAACTGTCGAGCCAAAACCAAGCGTAGCCCAACAGCCAACTGGCCTTGGCTTTGATTGGTTGTTTTCCTTCATTTGCAGATGCCATTAGCACTAGGAGGAGGCAGAGGATTGCGTGTTTTGCATTGCATGATTATCTGTCTCATGCTGTAGTGCTGTCAGGATATAGTGACAGCTTCAGCAAAAAATACATTTTTATAAATGTAATAAAGTCCCCAGGCCTGATTTGGCATCACTGCTGGTGCAATCCCATCAGATGGTGTATGATGTTGGGAATGTCTTACTTTTAAAAAAAGGGAACTATAAAATCCACACCCCCTTCCCATTCTAATGATTATGTCCCTAAGTGGGCTGTGAAGTAACTTACATTTCAGTTTCACTGAGATCACAAAACTTTGTGAAGTTCTTTAAGGCACTTTCCCTTTAAATAAAAAGAAGGGAAAATATTAAACCACAGAAAATGTCAATACACTCAACAGCTTATTAGCAAACTACTACAACTGATGATCTGTATTCATTGGACAGCTGTACTTTATGGAAATGTGAATAGATTTGTTGGTTACCTTTGTTTCCGACGCCACGTGTGGAAAGCACAGCAGTGGCTGGGGTACGTAAGTTCGGCCTCCAGCAGCTCCGCCAGGCTCTCCAGTGGAGGGAGGGTCTTCAGAGCATAGGTAAAGCTGGCTTTCAGAAACCTCACCTGCCTTAATCCTTTAGGGGGGAGGGAACTCAGAGCAGTGGAGGAAACATCCCTGGATCACACATGCAGAGAACAAAGACATATATTTTAGTGAAAATGATCTGTTATCCTCAAATATCTACCATTAAACTAGTGTTTGAATAACGCATTGGACTGTCATAAGCCACTAGAACAGCTTTGGTCTATCTGGTCAGTTACAAAGTCATTCTTCCCCGCAAGAATATTTCACATGATTTGGTGTTTTGTTGACAATGGTAAGAAATGCTATTTCAGTCAAATCTGCTAAATCCGTCACAGGAGTTTGAGTTCTGCCGCAGCTGAGCTCTATATTAATGTTTTCATAGTCATCAAGGTCTTTCTAAAGAGACACTTCACAACAAAATTTCTTCCTCACAGAATAAAAAGTTGTAAGCCTAATTACTGCCATATAGTGAAGACTGAATTCATTTTATCCAAAATAACATTCATCATTTACTTTGCTCCCTTATTTGATTGCATCACTTGTAATGTAGCATTCATTAAACCTGGAAATACAAAAAGGTACCACTCTGGACCCCACATAGGCAAAAACAAGACCTTTGGCTTTTCCTGCGCATCAGTGAAAACCACAAACACAACTGTAGTTCATAACCAAGATGAGGAGACATTTCATATCTATAACACAGAGTTGTTTGCAGTGAAAGACCTTGCAAGCCGTATGCTCGGCAGATTGGGCTATTTGCCCACTAATCAGTATTCAGCAGTCCTGCTTGCCTTGTTGGTTGTTTACACAGACAGGCCGTCACCGCCCTAATGTTTATACAATGAAATGATAAACATTGTTATGAATATTAATCTTGATTCACTGGCCCAGTTCAAATATGGTTGCCTTAATGCTGTTGATTTAAACGACAAAAGATAGTTAATATATGATTGCCCTCTCTCATATTTAACTTTTCCGCAATCATAAATGTTGTTTTTATTTCAACCTTATCTATAACTTTCTAATGAGTGGTTCATTTTCTACAGTGGTGGAAAGTACATGAAGGGTTTAAAAAAATGAGATGCATGTTTTTATTTATTTTCCTAAATTATGCATTTTTTGTGTATGCAGTCCAGGGAATAGGAACCTTTGGGTTGTTTTGATAAGGTATCTTTTTATGTTTTAACATTTTCATAAATAATGCCCTCAAGGGAATGCCAATCAAACTGTTTCACTAGAGAATATTTTTTATCCAGTTTTTGCAAATGAACTCATCACATTTACTCAAGGGCAATTCTCACATACAAGTACTTTACACAAGTATTTCTTCTTTCTTATACTTCTCTACTTGGCTAAATTTCATAGACAAACTGCATTCATTCGACAGAAATGGTTCTGCTTTGCAGGTGAAGATTTTACATTCAATCATATATTCAGTTTCTAATATATAATGTATTTTTATATTGATTAAACTGCCCAACAGTATAGAGAAATTCAAATTAGCTCTGCGCTGATGAACTACAACATCAAAATTACATATACTAATTTCCTGTCATGTCTCTACTGAACGTTATCGGAAAAGAAACACTGAGTTTTCTGAAAGGGGCTATTTTGCATAAGTACCTTTTGATAGTTTAAAGGGTACTCAACATTTAGGGCATGAATGTAGTAGCAAACTATTTGCTATGGCATTCTGAGAAGAGAACGAAGTCACTCTCCTGTGTGGTGTAATCCGAATACTGTTGTATCTTGTGATCGACGGCCCGGCCGTGCATGTGCATTAGTGAATGTGGCTGTGAATGAGTTATTTCACATTGTTGGGGTTAGTGCCATGTGGAGGTTAACATAAAAAAATGTTTTAAGAGTAGAGCACCTTAAGTATGTTATGTTAACATCTTGAATACAGAACTTTTACGTTTAAATTGACTTTGTTTTACTCTCCACCAACTCCTGAGATAAAATGCATGTCTCTTCAGCTAAATGCACCTGCTAACTTTGTCTGTCAGTTGTTTGTTATATAACACCTAAACCTGCATTATAATAAGACATAGAGATATCACTTTTTGGGTCTTTCTAAATATAAGCTCTGAATGAATTTCCCGCTACAGATTTTTAAGCTGACTTCCTGAAAATTGTCATGACATTTTCTTTGGTTTTATTAAAAGTAAAAGTAAGTCAAGTTTTCTTACAGAGAACTCGGACCTGTGGCTCCTTCAAAAGCGTCTTCTTCAATGTCACTGAGATACCTATTGTCTCTCAAGATCCTGCAAAAGACATTAAGAGGAACTGTAACACAAGTGACCTCCAGTGCAAACAGTAGTTAAACAGTTAACATGCACTATGAAAGAAAATTTAAAATGACACATTAATGGCCCCCAAACCATTTTTCATCTACTTTTTTTTTTTTTTTCTTAGCTTGACACTGAAGAAGATGAGAATTATTTTTAGACTGCAGGGTGTCTGCACATATCTCGTCCCCATCAACATTCAGCAGTATGGGGCAGAACAAGATAACAACAGGGCATCCAATCTTTGTTTAGTCTTACATAACGTTTGTTTAGTGGCACACTTAGTTTTTTATGATTAGAAAGTGAAAAGTCTTAAACCTGAGCAGAATTCTTTAGAGCAGTATCTGTAGTATCAGCTATAGTATGCTGTATCTGTTTGCAATGTCAGTTTAGTATGAGGGGAATATTTTAATTATTAAATTGCTTACAGTGTGTTGAGCTTGGTTCCATTGAATGCATGAGATATTATTTCCTTGAAGCCGTTTCTAACCAGGTTCCTGCCAAGTACACAATGTTATACATTTACTGTTAAATGCAGCTGTCATGAAGGTCAAAGAACTGAACATCCAATTACATAAGAATATTGAGACACATCAAAACACATTCTTAATGGTGACAAAAGGTTGCCCTTAGCTCTGATAATGTGGGAACAAAAACAATTTGGCTCCTGTACTCACATGTCAACATACTCCTCTGTGATACCCTGGAATGAATTGGCAGGAATGATATCAATCCTCATGTTGTCTGCCATTTCCCTGTACATGGAGGAGATAACATTCACTCAGGCTGTTTGGCTTTAATTATCAGTTAGACAAAATTATGTATATCCATACAAAAAAGAGCAGTTTGATGAACTGTGACCTAGTCGGAAGGTTTGCGGCAGGGTTGGTGGCATTGTGACATTGATAGATAAAAGTAAAACCAGGCTTTGAATAAACAACTTGGCCTCCACATACTGTAGAGTGACAAGATGGAGAACATGCAGTTTTGCAACATGCAGAAAGACACTAATCCAGTTTAGCGACACAGTATTTTTAAATGTAATTACTTACAGGATAAAATATGGCGCCAGGGAAGCGATAGTTGTGAAGTCTGGGAAGTGTATCAGCCCTGTGTTAGAGATGCTCCTGTGAAGATGAGCAGCAGAGACGGATGATCATGAGCAGATAAGCACAAATCTTTAAAGTGCGCATAAAATGTCACGGGGGTTGCTGATTGTCTCACGTTGAACATGTTGAACATGGTGTAGCGCTGGGTAAATCTAAATATACCTCCAGATTGAAAGTACCGGATCCTACAGTTACCACAAAGCAGCTAAACTCCTGCCTGTTAAATGCTCCATGCCTTGAAAGGCAAGGTTAAAAAAGCATTTTCAATTTTTTTACTTCAATTCTTTTAATATACGACCTTTTAATGCAAGCAGGCTTTTTTTCTAAACCCACCCTACATAAATAAACAGCAACTGCATATTTAAAAAAAAAAAGACATGTTCATCTTTTTTATTTTTTTTATTTACAATATGGGACTGGGAAATAAAGTCAAGAGAATTTGAGCTATGCTTTGCTGCGGAGAAGGGGATTGTAATAACTGACCCACCTGTTATTCAGAGGGGTTTTAATAAAGCGGGGGTGTCAAAGTGATCCAGTAAAGAGCCGCTGTGGCTGCAGTTTTTCATTCCAACCAAGCAAAAACACACCTGACTTAAGTCATGCAATCACCTGAATCGCCTTCACACAGTTGATTTGTTGGATCAGGTGTGTTCTTGCTTGGTTGGAATGAAAACCTGCAGCCACACCGGCTAGTAACCGGCCCTTTACTGGATCACTTTGACACGCCTGTAATAAAGGGATAATGATAATACAAAACAGAATTACTTACAAATATTCCAGTTTAGGCAGGTCAGTGAAGGCCCCTTTTTCAATAACCCTCAGACTGTTGATATTCTGCACTGAACTGCATAAATAAAAATATGGAAAAGCATCAGTAATTAAAATATTGCCGCCAGGGACTGCCAACAAACAAACAAACAAAGACAGAAAAGCCTGGTTATACATCAGCTGCTCTGAAGGTAAAGAACATGCTGCTTTGTAATTGAAACTTAAATGCAATGCAAAACACATACCAGCTGTTGAAAGGAATAATTGCTTTAATCTTGCAGCTTGAATTTGACATGTGACGAAAGGTAAAGTGTCACTTACATTTGAGCCAGGCTGTGGAGGGAGATGAAGGCGTGTCTCTGTATGTGTGTGATGCAGTTGCTCTGGGAGATCTCACTGTGGCACAAACACATGGCTCTCCATCAGTCAACAGATTAACAAGAACCCGTGAACACATTCGTCCTGAAATGTCTCCGATTAAGCTTTAACATGGAGTTTTAGTCAAACATTAAGAGCTACAGGAGTTATGGATTTCTTGCCTTACTTACTTTTTTTTACACTTCTTTTAGAAATAGGACAGAGATGATTGATATTGAAATTCAAGCCATGAGGGAAATATTAAAAACTTCTAGGGCACTACACACACATGCTTCACCTCATGTTTGGAAAAGCTCCAATCATACATCAAGGATGCATTTGGGCCAGGAAGACTAAGTGTAGATGATTAAAAAGGAGGACTAAACAAAGACGTTCAGAGACAAACAAAGTCAACAAGACTTCTTTGTCCTTGAACACTTTGTTTTCTGATGGAGGCAGGCATGGTTGACTTCCCTCTCCGAGCAGCCTTCCATCTCCTTTATGTAATTACCGTTTTCTCCCACTCTACTTTAATCAGCCAACGCTTTTCGTAGGTTACGTCAGTCTGCTTCCATCGCGAACGACTAAAAAAACAAATGACATCTGTACTGCTTACAGTTTTTTTCTTTTATGCCCTCCTCTGATTGCACTATGTATAGAGCCATAATTACCACTCAAAACTCAAAAAGCTTTTTCACAGATGAAGCCGCGCTGTGATTTCCAGTTTGCCGTGACAAACGACACGCCTCGTCATTATACCTTGACACAAGTGTTCCTGGCTAAAGATGAAGGATCACAGCTTTAGAACTTTATCCTCTGTTAAAGAGGACACATTATCCTCATTTGCAGGTTCATACTTGTATTTAAGGTTTCTATTATGTTTACATCCTTTAATGGTCCATAAACACATTACTTTTCTCATACTGTGTGTCCGATATCTGTATTCACCCTCTGTCTGAAACACTCCGTTTTAGTGCCGTCCAAGTTCCCCTCCCAAAAAAGTCCAGTCTGCTCTGAGTGGTCAGCATTTCCGAGCCTCCTGCATGTGCGCTCTCAGTCACTGCACCGTTATTGCAGCAGGGGAAAGTCACCGTTTATGAATACGGGCTGTGTGTATTTCCCTTTGGATTATATAGCACCTCTACCTACTTTATAATCAAAAGACATGGTAATCTCACTTTTTACAATATTGGACCTTTTAAACCTGAATTTGTATTATCGCATTTAACTATTTTGCGAATAGAGATGAGATTTGAACATAATGAACACATTATATACTTTGAGTATCTGAGACTGATAAGACTTGTCCCTGAAGAGCAGAGCAAAGTCAAACATACTCAAAACAAACCACAACACCACAGGCTAACACGCATGCTCATCAAGCAGTTAGTGATATGTTAATCAAATGGTGAAACCCATTCAGGATAATGTGGTGATTCTGTATTTAGTACTTGTAAACATGGCAAAGATGACACCTAGTTATTTAGCAATTAGGATGAAAATCAGTTATGATTTCACTCGTCGGCCGATATCTAGTAAGATCATTGTAATTTTTTTTGCTGTAATCTTCACTGATACTAAATATTGCTGTGATGTATGCCTTGCATTTAAGCAAATCTAGCTTTGACATGGTCTGTGACACAGCAGTGGCATACCTTTTTTACAGCTTTCTTCTTTTTAGATAGGTTGTTTCACAGAGGTCTGGCTTCAGTTTGGCTGATGGTCTGGTACTGAAACGGCGCTATTTATTAAACTATTTTTACAAATAAGTGTGCAGGAATGCAACTGTTTTTGGACTTATTTAATAATTTTTAAGAAATTATATTGTACCCAAGCTTCTGTTGTGTAGTGTCAGAGGCATGTGTGTACATGGTGCTACAATATGCTCGTACACATTTGGATTGTATGTTAATTTGTCTACACACATTAAACTTCCTCACAGTGGGAAGCAAATGATAGATTACTGATATTTCTCTAAATGTTTACATAGGGTGTGTCCAAATTGTCATATTTCAAAACTAACATTAACTGTGTTAGTTAGGTAAAATGCATCATTTATATGAGCATTTTAAAACGCCCCTCAAGTTTGAATAGCCAGAACTCACTTTGCTTGTGTGTTTCATCAAGGCTGAATTATCTGTCGGCAGTAATCTCCTTTTCGGAATTAAACAACGCTTTAATTCACCTCTTGTATATCAAAAACACAAAGAACTTACATTACTGTAATGTTGAGCAGGTCCTTGAAGGCATGAGTGGGGACTTCTTTCAAGGGCAGATGATTGAGCCTTCTGTAAGATTCACAAGTGAAGTTTTTAACTCAACAGTTAAAACAGGAAAATACAAAAATGCCATGTCATGATATTTTTCACAATTACATGATCATTTAAGTTTCACCAAACGTCCTTAAAGTAACATAACATTAACTTGAAGGGAAATAAACAGGCCTACTGCCAGTTAATGGGAAACCAGACAGAATAAGGAAAAGACAAAGGAAAAGTCCATTAAGTAGCACAGGGGCAGTGATGGGCTTACAGAACCTTAGACCGGACTATCAACACTGAATCGCCAAAGTTACTTACAGTCGAGGCACGGATGCTGCTCCGGCCCGAGAGGCCAGCTGGGTGTCTCTGCTGCACTGGAAAGTTTCGCTGCTGCAGCGGCAGATGGCCGGACAGGTATAAGCCCAGCAGGAGCGCACATTCAGGACACCGGACAGCACGACCAGGAGCCAGACCGCCCTGGGAGCCATGCGTGACACCGGGTCACTCACTACGGGATTAAAAAGTAAAAGAAAAAAAGAAGTCTCTGCTCAATCTCCTCAAAGTTGAAGATAAAAAAAAAAAACTACACTCAAAAATGTAATATGTCAGACCAAAGGCAAAAGGCTAAATAATGTCGCGGTGTTTTTTCTCCACCTGAGCTCAGTGAGTTTCAGGATCAAGCTGCCTTCAGGAGCTGTCGTAATTGCGAGATTGCTGCTGGTGTCTGGTTAAAGTCAGGCGGAATTCTCTGACAGCTGAGTTACAGAGATGTGACGTTTAGTGGGTGGAGACCATACAAGTACATCTTGATAGTTTTGAGGGTGAACTACTGTACGCTAGTTCGTATCCCTACAAATGAATAGCTTACTTACTTTAACGTTTTTTGTTTGCTTTTTTAATATTACAATAATGCCATGCATTGTGATAGGCATTGTATATTAAAGGCCAAACCTGTAGCTCCAGCGTTTAACATCAAATATTTGTATTTCACAAATAAACATTTTAATTGTTATAGGACCACATGGTGACATCATATATATTTTTTATTGAATGCTTCACCTACATTTTTAGATTTGAGGATGTGTTTTTTTGTACTTTAAGGCATCCATATGTTTGGAAATTTAAGTGCAGATTCATTATTATTACTTCTCCGCAATAATTAACAAAAATGTGTGGAATCTAATAATCATTGTGAACGACTAACCAAGTTACAACAGTCTGTAAATGTATGTATTCATATCATATGGAAATGTGAATGGCATCAAAGTGTAAACATATGCATTCACATTTGTTAAACAGCAAATTGGTTAAACTAAAATGTTTGTACTTTGGACCTTTAATTATCTACAGTTATAAATGCAGGGCTTGCAATGGATTGTTCCCATTGTTACATAACCTCTTCACTATTTTCTGTCAGTGCTCTGCTAGATATCCAAAAGAAAGAAGAAAAAACGACTAACATAATCATGCTCAGCACTCAAATTCACCAACAATTGCAGTTCAGCAAATAACCTTGGAAAATAGAATCACTTGACTACACAGAGGCTGTAAATTACCCTCAAAAGAATCATCATTCCCATTTCCCAATACGTTAAAGACCACCAATAACAAAAAGGCCTCTTTCAAAGTCTTAATGATGTGCACCTAATGGTAAAAATCAAACCTAATGCTTGACAAAAGACAGACACTTTACGTAAAAATAAGCTGTTGAAGCTGTTTAAAACAACAAAACTTGTGTCCTGCCTACTCTGCAGCAAAATGTGTTTTTATGACAAAACATTAAAATCTAAATATTTAATCATACAGGGACAAACACTGAAAACTGGCTTGGTATGAAGCGGTTAAGGATTACTACCCAACCCGCAAAGGGTAATATTGCGAAAGAATAGTTTTGCATAGTGTGTCAGTGTATAGCAGACATGATATTAAAAAAAAGACAGACCATTGTAATTTCTATTGCTCCATTCAAACTAATGGTGCAACCAAGTCTGTCTGCAGTCAGGTGCCACAGACCCATTTAACTGTATGAAGATGTAGCTCAGGCAGGAAGCTTCTGTTTGTTGTTCCACTGGAAAACCTTTTTCATAGCCCGCATGTCAACCTGGGAGAAGGTAAGGGAGAAAAAGAACAGTTTAATACAGCAACAATATAAGTTCAACAACGCCTCCTCGCTGTAAAACTACTTTCGCTTTTTTACAACACTTTACATCACAGGCGACAACACAACAAGGAGCCGAGGTCCCATTTACACCAGATTGTCAAGCGAAACGCTTCATGTCACCACCGTCCTTAGCTGGTTCTCCTGCTGTCAGTGACCCTGACCCCCATTTATGGCTTTCTCATCCTGCTCCTCCTCCCTGCCACAGTGACCCAGAGCAGCAACACCTTCTTCTCACTGCTGTTGTGTAACACACACACACACACACACACACACACACACACACACACACACACACACACACACACACACACACACACACACACACACACACACACACACACACACACACACACACACACACACACACACACACACACACACAAACAGTTCCCTGGAGAGGTTACCACTCTTGCATTCTCTGCCATCCGCTCAGCCAAGCACAGTGTCAAGTTCCAGTATCTTTAACCCTGTAGAAGAAAAAAAAACACTGACAGGGAGAGAGAGGAACTAATTTATGCAAGTGGCCCTCAATGAATCATCCCACGTCTTCATGCTTAACACCACGCTGTGCATCGCATCGCACCTAGAAGGTCACGCACAGCAGGGAGAGACTTTTGAGAAAAAGCACACGGACAATATTTAAAAGTTAGAGCTACATCACATTAAAATTCCATAATTGCTTGACAGAATGTGAAAAGTGGTTACACATATTCTAATAGTCGATTGTTAGATTAATGCTACTTTTCAAGCATTAGCCGACGCTTTGCCTGCTTTATTGGATTTATCAGCGTGGCTGAGAGCTGATGCTGAAACCTCTCTTTGGATGATACACTGTTAAATTGAAGTTTATTCTAAGGATGTGGCTGGGTGGAATTAGAAACATTTGGATGTGGCAGTGCTTTTTAAAAAGTGGGCACATTTTCAAAGTAATATGTTTAGAGTCACATTTAAAGCCCAATCTGCATTAAAGGACCTATATTGTAAATTAGATAATATTAGCAGTTTGAGGTAGCTAAGTAATACTGTATCAAAATATTCAATTTCACAGAGGGAGGCACAGAACATAATCAGAAACTGTCTTTAAACAAGTCGTCGAGACTTCCATACAGATGTGATGTCACAACTACACTATATAATGCAATGACGGTGCAGAGATGCTTAGAGTACAGATGTGGAAGACCCAGAAACTCTGACCAATCAGAGTAGACTGGGCTTTTTTCAGGACCCCCTCCTGAAAAAAGCCCAGTGCGCTAAAATAGTTTAAGACAGAGGGTGAATATAAGTATATTCAGACAGACAGTATGAGAAAAATAGTGTTTTTAACAATAAAGCATGTAATGTTCCAGTAGAAACCAAGAATACCTGAACCTGAAAATTTGGATATTTCCCCTTTAATTCGGATATTATTAATAGATCATTGTTTATTAAATATTTATCCATCCATCCATCCATCCATCCATCCATCCATCTATCCATCCATCTTCAACCGCTCGTCCTTATTGCGGTCGCGGGGGGCTCACCTTGGACAGGACGGCAGACTATTGCAGAGAGACAAACAACCATTCACAGTCACATTCACAACTACGGGCAATTTAGAGTCATCAATTAACCTTAACATGTGTATGTCTTTGGACTGTGGGAGGAAGCCGGAGAACCTAGAGAAAACCCACACAGACATGGGGAGAACATGCAAACTCCACACAGAAGGGTCCCAGCCGGGATTCGAACCAGAAAACCCTGACAGTGCTAACCACCACACCACCGTGCAGCCTATTAAGTATTCAGCGTAATAAATTAAAACAAAGTAAAAAAATAAAATAAAAACACAATATTCCACAATTCCAAATTAGCTTGAATCAGTAAGAATAATGTGCATCAAGGATATCACTTCTAGTTCATGATACGCATTGGTACAGTGCTTGTTGAGGTCCCATTATTGGTTAACAAATGAGTCATGAATAAAGAAAATGTTGAGTATGAGCATTTGTCCAACATACCAGTTTGTCTTCAGGAGCTGCTGCTTATCAGATGTCAACATATCTCCCTGTACCTTTATAAGTCCCTGTACTGATTGGTGCAGTTTCCTTAAATTGGCTCAGATTACATTCTCAGTCCAAAGCCACACCACAGTCCACATGCAGGGGACTGAGGTCATGTTCAGATCAAGCAGGATCAGAGAGTTGTCCTCAAAGACCAGATCCACTCTAAACGCTAAAGTCTAAACTTAAAACATACTTTTTTTTTCTCGCTCAGTTCGGCCTTGCAATTGTTGGTGAGTATGTCAACCTGGGACACGTAAAAAGTAATCATTTGTTAATCCACAGTGGAAGATGGACTACTTTTTTTTAGAGGGTGCTGACGAGAACAGTGTCATTCAGACCTGTGTGGATGGGCCATGACAGAGTGTAGGTGTGATCGCACTCCACGTTGTCACCTTTGTCTCCTTTGTTACTGGATGTTGTTAGAGGTTCCTTTTTTAGGGACAAGGTTCTTCTCGCCTCTGGGTTGGAGGCTGTTGACCTGTCAGCATCCTACTGGTTATTAGGGCACATAAGGAGAGTGTGTGGAACACAGCACAACACAAAATGATGTAAGACCTCACGCAATGTACTGCAGTTCAACACAATCCAGCATAAAACAATAAAGCACAATATAAAGTAGACTACACATCGACACACAGGGAGCACAGACATCAGGGCCGTACTGAGTCGCCTGTACTCATTACTGAAAGTGGTGGTAGCAGCAATTGATGTCAAATGCTGTTTATCACAGAAAGTGACATTTTCAGGGAGTTAGTGTAGGAGTGAACACATCATTGTGGCATTTGATGTAATTGGTAGCAGGGTCACTGAGTGTGTTCTGAGAGTCCGTGGCTTTTATTCTGCAGTGAAGATTGACTTCTTTCTGTCACTGTCAAACGGTTGCCTCTTTAAAATTGAATAAAATAAAAGCTGGTCAAAACATTGCATTTCAAGGCCTCAAAGGAACATTCAGGTTTTTGAAGTGTTGTTTCAAAGTCGTAAGATTTGAGATATGTTGTTTCGAGCGCTATCTTTGGCGGAAACACATTCACCTCACTACTTCCAGTCTGTCCCTTACGTGTTACCTTCTTAAATACACACACACACACACACACACACACACACACACACACACACACACACACACACACACACACACACACACACACACACACACACACACACACACACACACACACACACACACACACAACTCCTGTGTTCTGCAAGGTAAAATTTCTGTTTTTTGTAAGGGAGTGTGGTGGCTTTGAAGAGAACGTAGAGGCAATGGCTTCCGTTCCCCATTGGAAAGAGCTCTCCGATGCCAAGATAAAGCTGTGGAAATATTCGAACTATAGTGTACACTTAAACTGATATTGATTACTTTAGGTGGCTAAAATAAGTTTTGCTGCTGTCCCCGTCCACAGCTGCCAACATGTCAGGATTACTACCTGCTTCTCCAAACTGCCATCTACTGTAAGTAATACACTGACTTTAATTGCATCACACAACCCCATTTAAATGTCCTCTAACATCCAATCATATTAGAAGAGGTGCACAATGATGACACTTCTTTTTATTACTCTGCTGATGCCATTTGCTGCTGAAATTCCCTCCACCACCCTTACCTCAAAGCTTTTTGTTCATTTGCGATTGTCAATTGTATCTAAGAATTCCAATAACATATGTTCATTAGTGGAGGATTAGTTCTCTCAGACCAATCCTTGTTTTTGCGTGGATACTTCCAGAGCTCCCTCAAACAGCAGAGCCTTTTACCGCCAATAACAACGGTCAATTGCCAATTCCTTAATGTGTCTCTGACTGGAAAACATCTGCCCAAAGTCAAATGAATGAACTCATAATTAAATTGAAACTGAGCTTATACTGTAGCTCACTATACTGCATGGACTGACTTTCCTACATTCCAAAAGGCTTTCTAATCTGACATTTGTTTAAATTATGTCTGCTTGAATCCTCAAGAATGACTTCCTTTTTCTCTTAGTCATGGATTGAGTCACCAGGAGTTGGATAGGGACACACTGTTACATAATCTATATATCATTTTGTGAATGCTCTTATTTAATTGATGATTAAACATAGAATATGAGCCTGCCAGCCACTTAAAATACCTGATGGAAATTTATTGATTGACTACTACTAGTTAATGTTCACATGCACTAATGTTCAAAAAACACTTTATATTTCTTATCCTGACTGGCTGAATATACCTGTATTCAGCCTCTGTCTAAAACGTTACGTTTTAGAGCCTGTCGCTTTAAGCCCCCTTGGTTGGTCACAATTATATAACATAGTTGTTACATCACAACTGTGCAGAAGTCCTGATGGCTCGTTTAAAGGCACAGTTTCTGAAATCACACTTTTTGCAATATGGGACCTTTAAGGTGCTAACCGCGTAGTCACAAAAGAATCAAATCAGGTTGCGGAGCTTTTGATGCATGTGTTTCCTGTGTCCACTTTTACATTGTACATTATAAATACTACAATACCGCACTTGACTATTGCTCACTGAAAAGCTTTCCTTCTTCTGTACCTCAGTTTATATTACTTTGCAGTGGGCATTCAAAATTGTTTTGGCGCATTCATTCATAAATTCCTCCATTTTTATGTAAGAAGAGAATGATGTTTAGGAAGAGCTAGGAGGACCAGAAAGATAATCTTTGGCTTCAGAAATCAAGGCTCTACTCAAGGGCATGCCCACAGGAGTCTCGTATCACGAGCAAGGAAGTGATTGCCAAGGAAACTGGAAGAGACCCAAGAGAGTTCAACATGACGAAGCAGAGATAGTGACACAGATGCACACACACACTGTGCACCTACACAAATTACTACTACTTTATACGGGTTTGTATGGGAGTGTTGTTGGTCTGGGATACTGCCACTTCCACTTTAGCAGGTTATAATCATTTCCATATGCCCTCTAATCATTCTCCCTCACTCCCACTCATAAGACGTTTTGCAAAATGTGCACCAGGAGGCCGGCATGTTAATGAACATGGGATAAACAAGCAATCAACAAACATGGGAGTCATTATTATGAATTATTAGGCAGAATTTATGCAGTCTTGTTTTTAATGGCAAATAACCTTGAGGCTTGTCCGCTCTCTCAATTCCCAATTACACACACACACACACACACACACACACACACACACACACACACACACACACACACACACACACACACACACACACAAAATTTGTCGGGGCAATGCTCCTGACAGCTTATCAGGGCAGGAATTCGCTGGTCCTTGGACATCACAAATGCACCACAGAGATATCACATTGAGAGAGTTAACCCTGTCACAACCAGACATCTTGTTCAGTCCCAACAAAAGAGTATTTCAGAAGTAACAGCGTTCGTCACCTCTACAGGACCCAAAAAGATTCCTTAAAAGCTCTCATGCTGACATACTATCATCTGTTTGATTAGCCCCTCCACTGTTTGATACACTTACTGTATCAATAGCTCTTGCGAGAAGAGCCTGTACTTCTTCAGTTTGATCAACAGGTGTCAGAGAGCACTTCTCTTTCATATCTGGGATCGAGCTCAGGAATCCCGCTGTGATAAGCCAGCTGGTCTTTGATCACTGATTCATTCTGATCCAGAGCTAAAGAATAATCAGTGTTGTGAAAATGGGACACACGCCTGGTTACAGTCTCAGTGGAGGCTAGTGAGCTCAAATGATAGTGTCGAGAGAGCTAGAGATATACAGAAATATTCTTGTTTTTTTTTTGTTTCTTTTAGATGGTCTGTGTGTATGAGATTTTAGCTAGGACTCAAACATTTCCCTTTGCCCCACATCAGAAATGCAAACAAATTATCAAATTATTTGGTTGACCATTTATTATGCATCCATTTGTATTAATGGCAGGAAAAAGTCATTATCTTTTTATGTCAGTCACCTCTCCAATTGATGTACAGACTCCTGAAACAGAAATGTTTTTTAAAAGGGGACATACTACGCTTATTTTCAGGTTCATGCTTGCATTTTGTGTTTCTACTAGAACATGTTTACATGCTTTGATGTAAAAAACAAACAACATTTTTCTCATCCTGGCTGTCTGAATAAACCTGTATTCACCCTTAAACGCTCTGTTTTAGTGCCAGTTCCTTTAAGACCACCTCTCGAAAAGTCCAGTCTGCTCTGATTGGTCAGCTTTTCTTGGTCTTCAGCATCTGCACTCTTGGTGTCTCTGCACCATCATTGCACCCGGATAATGACGGAAACGGCACTGTAGCTGCAACTTCTACCTATATATAGAATAGCTGTGACATCACAACCGTACAGAAGTCCTGACGGCTCGTTTAAAGGCACAGTTTCTGAATATGGGCTGTGCTTTTCTCTCTGGATTGAGCCTTTTGGTACTTTCACAGTATTTATATAGCACCTCAACTTGCTTTATAATAAAAAAAGAGATGTTAGTTTGCATTATAGGACAGTTTTGTTTACCTCAGCACACATTAAATACAGATGTCCTCAATATTTCATTTTTATCCGACAGCTAATCAGTAATACCCAAAGTGCCTAGTGTGCTCTGTTCTGAGTGGTACACAATGACACACACACTGCTACAAAAAAGATCTTAGGAAATTTTGCAGTTATTTAAATGTTTTTGTTCTAAATGTCCCAACATTATCTCTTGCACAGTAGCTAAAATACAGTATGTTTACTACAGACAGAACCGCACACAGCTTACAGCCTTCATGCAATTCAAGCAGATTTTTTGGCATCTCAACCAACATCAAAGCATCCCTTTTAATGCCAGCTGGACTGAGACAGCAGTGCTGTTGGCTGTGCGTGTGTGTGTGTGTGTGTGTGTGTGTGTGTGTGTGTGTGTGTGTGTGTGTGTGTGTGTGTGTGTGTGTGTGTGTGTGTGTGTGTGTGTGTGTGTGTGTGTGTGTGTGTGTGTGTGTGTGTGTGTGTGTGTGTGTGTGTGTGTGTGTGTGTGTGTGTGTGTGTGTGAGACTTGGACTAAGACCCAGTCATTGGCATATTTGTGTTGATAAAAACATCTTCACACTCCTTTTTCTCTGGATGCTGTGACGTTTTCCAGCAGAAGAGGTGTTCACTGAGGACAGTCTTCATTGAGGGACCGATAAATCGGCTGGCTGATCTACTTGCATTTCCGAAACACTCTTCACTACTAAATTGTTCTACAGGACTTTTGAGGACAGCACTCTCTGTACCCTCTGGGCACGATCTGAGCTCTGTGGGCGAGTCTGGCCCTGGACGTTTAGCACCTTGGATTTATTGGCCGAAAGGAATGCTCTGCGTTTATCTAAGATACTTGCTACTCTATATTTTTTATTTGTCAAACACAGAATACACTTTTTTTTTTTTTTTTGGGGGGGGGGGGGTCTTCAGCAAACAAAGGGTGATGAGAGAGACTTGGTGGTTGAAACACTTGCATCTGTTCCAGACGCGGTGCTATCTTTGCTCACTACTGTATATAGATCATATGGGTGCTATTTAAACCGGAATATCCCATAAAGCAGGAATCTACAGTAACTTTAGCCTCTGTGTGTAAGACATCATTATGTTCAGTTTTCAGAGGACAGCTGGTGTCGCCCATCAAGATACAGAAGCAGCTGGGACTCCCGGTGGCAACTGAATATGATAATTAAAAATTGAAAATTTGAAAGGCTACAATTTTAATGAGATGTGAATCATTATATGGCGTTTAATAATCCCAGGGAAAACATTAAGCCGCCAAATCACAATTTGGACAAAGCACTCAGCAGAGTGATCGGTTTCTACTTGGCTGCAGTAAAAGGTTAATTACTGTTTATTTAGCTGATTGTATTAAAAAGCATTTCTTTGTGATGCTTCGTTAAAAGACGCGATCAAGATTTATGACCCTTATCAGCCACACTGTGGTGCTGTGATGAAAGGGTTTGCTAAAGTGTACGTACCCTCCACTCTGTAATCTGACCAATCTCAGCACATTTATGTACTGTTTTCACTTCTGTATTCATTGTGATACAATAAGTTTCATAAGACATTGCTCTAGGGTTGAACATGAAAAAACTTTAACCCTTGAAAGGCGGAGCTTTTCCTTCCATTAACCCGGCTGATTAGACCTGCAGGTTCAAGTTGGCCGGAGCCTAAGCCTTGAACCCTCATGGACTTAATAGACTGTGGTTTAGGAGATAGAGTGGGTTGTCCGCTAGTTGGAAGATCGCCGGTTTGATCCCCTGGATCTTCCAGTAAGCATGTTAAAGGCTGTGCCATTGGTGTATGAATGAGGATTAGATCCTGATGAGCAGGTCACGTATGTGTGTAAGTGTAAATTGCTTTGAGTAGTCGGAAGACCAGAAAGGTGCTTGTACATTTACCATTTTTCACATAACTGACATCAAGTGTTTGGGTGTGAGAGGCTGCAAGGGCTCAACAAGGCATAAACAGGAGTGGGACGGCACTACACAGTGATATATCATGCCACCATGGCAAATATATTATGTAAAATTTTGAATTTGAGACTTTTTTTTAACATTCTTTATAGCCAAGTCTTTGGCTCTTTTTAGAGCAGAGGAGTCAAATAAACAATTCATAAATTTTTGTCAAAACAGCATCATGATGCAAAATTAAAAGAAGTGTTTGCTGAATGAACTTGTTGTGCTTCATTCCTCTGATTTCGTGTGTTTTTACATCTTAAATCCGTAATGTTTCTGTGTAAATTGAATATGCTAGGGCTCAAAATGTCTTCTAGAGAGCCCTCAAGCACTTTCCAGGAACAGACCTGAAGTCCGTCAGTGTGGAGATAGAGATTCAGTTTAGGGACCTTGGGGAAATCAAAAGAATTATGAAAATGAATAGTAAAGATAATAAATATTGCGAGAGATCGATTACGGTTCATCCATGACCACACAGTTCTGAGAAGAGTCTAATCAGGCACAATGAGCCGCACACCTAGACCTTATGTGTACAGAGGCTTTAAGAAAATCTTGTTTGTGTGGAAACAAGAAAACACTTTATAAAAAGATATCCAAAATCTTTAGTTACCAAAGGAATGACTAAAGAACGCTAATTAAGGAATAGTAAACAAGTAGTTTGTCGCTGAATGAAGGATAATAAGCACACTGCCAGTATTTATTAGTTTCCAGACATAGCCCACTGCATACTGATCACTTCCTCAATGAATAAATTCTCATTATCTGAATCAAATGTTGAATGGCACATTACCTATAACAACAGCTAATACATACTAAGTGTGCCAGATGATTGCTCAGTTGCATCAGTTAGGCTGACAATATGGCAGGCCTAAGGTGTTTGTGAGATTAGACATATTTCCAATAGGCCCTTTTCATAGAAGACATCTCGACATCACAGTAGGGAAGCATATGTATAAATAATACAATTAGTAATGGCTGGATTCCATTTAGCTGCTTCAGTTTCAGGGTCCTGGTATGCATGCTGGCTTAGTGGGACGTGTGAAAAGAACGGAGCCGTTGTTAATGTTATTAGTACAACTGTGCTTTTCCTGATATGACAAGTCAAAATGCTGTGACAAGGGCCTGTGCTCTCAGTGTTTGTGCTATACCAGACTAATCACATCTCTGATCACTCTACCTTCTGAATGAACAGATGATATTGTTATGATAATGACCATCTCATCTAACTCCTGTCAGAATAAGCAGACACACACATTTCCCCATGATTTATTGAGAAAGTGCAGATAATATTTAAATATAGAGTTTTTCCAAAAACTATTAATCCATTGTTACTTTTTAAATATTTCCTTTAGTTTTCCTTGGTAACTGCTAAGGACATTATTGTAAACACAACCACTTTGCATCAAAGGACAGCGATGAAAAACGCGACAGATGTCAAGATGTAAACAGCATGCGCTTCAATACAAGCCACACAGGGCTCTCAGAGAGAAGACAAAGAAGTCCACCCAACCGGCTGCCACTGAGTAAAATTGTAATTGCCTGGCACAAAGAAGAGGAAAGAGAGGAAACCACCTTCACTATGAGCACCCTAATCTTGTTCTATTTATTCTGAAATGCTGTTGAAATCTGTCTTCTGCTGTGTTGAACATTATTCTTACATGGACTGTGCAGATGTAAGAGGAGCACAGGTTATTCTGCCGATTTTTTTCAAGGATCTCAAGTGATGAAAGGCAAATTGAGAGGCTTTAATAACACGTCCTCGTACCTAAACTAGTATGACATTTACAGTATGAATGTTCTATTTAACATTATTTATAAGGTATTTAACGTGAAATGGTTCCACGGAGGCAGTTTTAAAAGAGTGACCATAACACCTGCCCATTATATTTATCTTTGTGCAACTGTCACAGTTTTAAACACACGGTTAGTTTTGTGAGACGCAGCTACTTGATTACATTAAGGCAATAAAACTGCTTGGTAAGGATAAGTAAAGGATCATGGATTGGCTTAAAAATTAGTCACAGGCATAATTACATCACAGACGTACATCTGTAACAACATTAACTTAAATGAATGTTTTGTTTGACCCGTCCACCACCCTGATGTTAGCCCCTACACGGTCTCTTACACAACATCACTGACAATTACTATGGCCACAAGAGGTCACAGCCTAACAACAAATGTAAATATGAGTCGTAATAAGTTTCTTGCACAATTGACCTATACGGCTGTTTTTTCTCGCTGAGGACAGGCTGTTTCATTTTAATTGACGCTGTTTGCTGGGAGGGCTTTTAAAGCATGAGATCTTTATAAAATGATCAACATTATTAACCAACAATTGACAGTCTATCTTGCATCAGAAACCCCATTTATTCACTTGTTTATTTTCATTATTTTATTTTTAAGTTGTTTTAGGTAAAGTCTAGGCAATGTAATTTCTTGAATATTCAGGTCATGTCTTGTCTAATGGCTTATCTATGCTAGCTATGTCACATTTGCAACTAAATATGACCAGTCATGAACAGCCTTTTTTCTTCGTCATGCTGTTTTTTATTGTAGGGCGCCACACAGATGTCTCATAAGCCAGATGCAGAGTTACTGGCCTTCAGTAATTCCTCATTTTCAGTCCCTTGTTGTCACTGTAAAAATGTCATCAACAAATTTATTTGATTGCAATCCATCACAACACATGCACACAAGCATGCTTATGTCATCTAAGAGACACAGTTCAGCAACCTGCAGAATTGGTTACATGATCGTCTTGTCTCTTTCTCTCAAACGTTCTGCAGCAGGGTGCTCAAATGGCTGAAGCCACACACCTGGGCCTGCTGGTGGTCAGCTACAGTTAATTGGCTCGGGCAGTAATCAAGCAGCTGCAGAACAAACCAATACACACAACAAATGAAGGGCTGGCAGTCCCCTGCTTCAAATTCACAGTCGGTTGCTGTAGAGTCATTCATCCAGCAAATCTGTTCCCCCCCTAATTAAGTTGAAAAGGGGAGTGAGAGGGTCATTAAACACTTATTTATTTGGCAAACCACTGGTACAGAACGGCAATCGTATTCTTCTCACCAGGTCATATAATTGGTCGGAACAATGATAAGCTCAGCACCATGCAGAGTGATAGCCAAGGGCCCTCGGGGGTGCTGTAAATTGTGCTGTGCCTGTGGCACTCAAACTTTGATCATTGCCTTCTTAGCAGGGGACATCGCTGATGAATACCCGTGTTGACCTCGAAAGTACCAAACGTGTTTTGGAAGCTGCTGCTGGAGTCAGCTCACACATAATACTTTATTGCTGGAAATGAAAAAAAGGTTAGGTGTCCTGTGAGAAGTGGCGGTACGGTGTGCGATTACATCACAAACAAGAAGAAAGAGGAGAGCATTCAATTTGGGAAGAAGTGTATCACACGGGCAGAGTGGCCCTTGTGCTTGTCAGAGATTGGGAGAGAGGAGCCTTAATCATGGCATACAACTCACACCTCCAGGGCTCCGGCTTCGGCTGTTTGAGCATTCTGCAAACTGAAATACAGTTGATGTCACAGAAAAGGTCAAAGACATTGTTAGGAGGCCCTGCGACGGCGCTGAACGGGGGCTCTTTATTTGACAAATATAAACTATAATACACTGTGCTCCTTTGGACTGTTCTGAAAACGATCATCAGTTCAGGTCAGAACATTCCCACAAACCATGCAGGTCACAAACTATGAAATGTGTTGTTATCTGTAAAAAGGCATTATCTTATAACAGTAAGTTAGCTATTATTCTTAAGAAAATACCCCTCCATCTTCAACCGCTTGTCCCTATCAGGGTCGTGTGGGGGGGGGGGGGGGCTGGAGCCGATCCCAGCTGACATCGGACAGAGGAGGGGTGCACCCTGGACAGGACGCCAGTCTATCGCAGGGCACATAGAGACAAACAGAGACAGACAACCACTCACACTCACATACACACCTACGGGCAATTTAGAGTCATCAATTAACCTAACACATGCATGCTTTTGGACTGTGGGAGGAAGCCGGAGACCCCGGAGAAAACCCACGCAGACACAGGCAGAAAATGCAAACTCCACACGGAAGGGCGCCAGGGATACGAACCAGTAACCCTCTTGCTGTGAGGCGACAGTGCTCAGAATTTGTTTTTGGTAGGCAGAGTCATTCCTGCATTGCATTCAGATTGCCTACTGAAGCATAAGGGATTTGTGTGTGTGAGGGATGCATGCATGTAATCCAGCACAATTGTCTCTCAGCGATAACGGCCGCACTGTTTACTGTTTGCTCTCTTTACATGTGTCAGAAGTGTATTATGTTGCTGCTAATACAAACTGAGCACCCTACTGCAGCTGATTCGTGTTCAATTGGCTTTTATTGTGTTTGTCAATGTGGTCAGTACTAACCATGATGGATGATCAAAAATACGTCTACAAATCAAGAGAACATTCATTTTCTGCATTTCTTGACAGTACAACAGTTTAACATTTTACAAGGGAATATAGGTTAAGGGAAGAAAAAGGCACACTGAGCTAGCTTTTGTAGCCATGAATTACAGTAATGAGGGTTAGTTACAGTTGTTATTTATTGTATACATTGAAACAATGTGTTCTCATGAACCGCTCCATACCAAATTCTACGAAAAGTTATGCATAGAAATTTGTACGAAAAAACATACTGACGGACTGCAGGACTGGACCGGAAGTCAAAAGACGCTAAATCAGAAGTGACATGTTACGTGACTGATTTTTGCCAACAAAAGGTGACGATCAGGGTCAAGCATGAAAAACATTTGGTTAGGGTTAGAAAAAAAGCCATGATGGATCAGAAAAATCGCTAAACCGGAGGTGCAATAATGCACAAAAACACAACAATTTTAGCTAACAAAATGTGACGGTTAGGGTTAGGCATGAAAAACACTTGATAAGGATTGGTAATTTGCGACACGGCACTCCCCTCTGGAGGATGTGTTGCGTACCATCTATAACAACGCTGAAACCTGACGGAGATATGAAGGGTAGCACAATGTTTGGAACAGACAGGCGAATTTCGTCCGGGTCCAGAGGTATGAATCCAGCTTTACATGGCAGCTCGCTGTGTTATAGCTTACTACGTCACATGCTTTCACTATGGTAAATACACACACAAAATAAATAGGTTAGGTTAGGTTCTTTATTGTCCCCAAGGGGATAATCGTTTGCACACAAGTCAACACATGGATATCATATACAGATAATACATCCTCTCCCCATAAATAACAAATAGATATTTTTATATGTACCAAAACCCCATGAGAACAACCTGACTTCAAAGCTTGTTATAATGATTACGTCTTTGTTTTGTCATAGCACACTAGTGGTATCTGTTAGAGCTCTTCCTATACCCATACAGCATCGGAAATGCCTCAGATATAGCCTAATATCTGGTATTGGCTGTGCAGCTTGAGTGCTGTAAATTCAAAATGCCAAACATTTCTTAACCAGTGAATAAAAGCACATCATATTCAGTGTGGTTCAAATTTGTGAGGATCTTGGTTGCTTTAGAAGTGCACATAGGTGATTTTGTTCCTGAGTCCCAAACAAAAAAACCCACATAGGACACATTTAGATTTAGGGTCCACTAATTATCCAGTGCATTACATCAAAAACACATGAACTTACAGTACATTCTAATGCTAAGTTAGTATTTTTAAGCAAAGTTTGAAGAAAGTTAGTTACAGATGAGAAGAATCTCAGTATATCCGTATCATCTTGATCCTATTGTAACAGTGTAGTATGTTTTTAGACTGTATAAAACTGCCTGTTTCAAGATGGATGTAGGAGCCTAATCTACTAACCTCTGTGTTACTTCTATTGAATTTAATTTTATAAACTGCCGTTGCATCCATTATAGTTAGAGACTTTAATCAGGTGTACCAACTGTATAATCAGACAGTGATTTTCCAGCCACTCCAGCAACACAAAAGACAGCTGTTATGGGATCAATGTGCAGCATCATCATTATTAAAGATGAGGAACTAATGGCAGTCACTTGTCCACGGAGGAGTATGGAAGTGCTGCAATCAATCCTGATTGGGCGAGATGGAGACGAGAGAGGTTGTCGGCACTTCTGATATTTAAGGGGGGTCAAGTGCCATCGATCGCAGGCTTCCCACTGAGACACAGACCTGTCATCGATAAGACGGATTAAGCTCTCAGTGCCAGCACATGTTTCTCCACTGCCCATCATATTCTCACATCCTGTCTGCAGCATCTGCTCTATGACTCACTTTCCCATGAGTTGTCTTTGTGGGTCCACTGCTCCTGTGGCATGAACTGCTCACTGAAGAAAGTACACGAGTGGATCTGAGACAGTGTCAGTGGGAGGATGGAATGTATTTACACCTATATACTGTATATATATAGGGGGAAAAGTTAGTTGTTGCTTTCTCATTTAGCCTATGTATATAGAAACTTCATTGTCCTTCAATACTTGTTTATTTTTTTTCTGTAGAGATATATACGTCTTGTATGTTATAATACTTCTTAAAGCTGCACTAATCAATATTTTTTGGGTTTAAATGATTATGTGTAATGTGTGAGGGGTTGTTCGTATGAATGCACAGATAATTATCACTGGACCTTGGAATTCCCCTCAACATGGCACTCAGTTTTAGCTTCTTGTAGCTCATTGTTTTGGTTTTTCAGCCCACAGCTAGATAGGCTCAGTCTCACTGGTCGAGCCACAGCAGGCTATTTTTAGTAATCAACTCTAATAAATTTGCTACCTGGAATTCCCAGGAGGATGAATTAAAAAGTTGTCTGAATATTTTTCTATTTAAAAGATTGTACTTAACTAAACATATTGAATCATATAAACTTGAGGACTAGCTTGATGCACGTATTGTATAAACTGTTCTATAGGTTTAGTATTTAATTTGGTGATAACTGTGCGAGGGTGGGGGAAATCAAGAGGTCATCACATGTTTGTGTTATGTTGAAAAGGGGCAGACAAATATAAGAATTGTATTCTTCTTATCTGCTCCTTTCCATTCATGTAAATGTTTAAATGTATGTCAATGTAATTATGAATTCAATTTATCAGGTGAATTGATGACTCTAAGAATTGCCCGTAGGTGTGAATGGTTGTCTGTCTCTGTTCGTCTCTATGTGCCCTGATATAGACTGGCGTCCTGTCCAGGGTATACCCCACCTCACGCCCGATGTCAGCTGGGATTGGCTCCAGCCCCCCCGCGACCCCGACCCCGGGCTAAGCGGTTGAAGATGAATGAATGAATGAATGTGTACAATGTAATGAACAAGCATTTTCATGAAAGGAACAAATAAATAAATAAATAAATAAATAAATACCTGCTCAATACCAAACAGTAGACCGGCAGACTTAGCAACTAGCTAGCTTAGTGAAGCATTACGCAGCTATCGTTACTTTTTAAAAATCTCCCCTCCATTCTTGAACACCACTACCTAATATTAAACTTAAACCATAATGGCTCATCATTTCTATTTTAGAGCTTATCTTGCTGACTGTTGTTTAGGCCCAATGATTGAAATGAAACATTTCCAGGTTTAATTTTTTTTCCACAGGAGATGACTTTACAAAGCACCACTATTCTGAAATGAACCATGCTGTGAAGAGGTGGGAATTGGTGTAGAGTACACACTGAGCAGTTGGATATGGATATGTGAATTCAGCAAACAGCTGCTTCTTCTCCCATGAAATAGTGGCATATATCCAGACTCCCAATAAAACACTGCAGACTCAGGGGGCCTTACCACAGTCCTCTATGTATTCTTGTTTTCATCTCGCTCAAATATATATACATATATATACATATATAGGCTACAGATCTCTTCTCTCAGGCCTCAATCTCTCACAATTGTATGATAACACATTGAGTTTTCATTGAGTTTTTCCGACTGGTGTTTGCTTAGAGGTAACAAAGTGAAACAGAAAAATAACACAAAACACAAAAAAGCTTTAATTTTGTTCACTTAGAAATTCCCCAAATTAGTGCAGCAGCGAGCATGTGGAGGCGTAGGTTTTTTAAGGGAAGGATATCTCCTTTCTAGCATAATGACCACGTGCTTTGTTCAAGCAGAGATTATCTATGGATTGCAGATTGTACATACATAGACATGCATTTTGTGTTTGTGTTCGTGCTCTTTCTTGATACAGATGTAAATTGACTAAATGCATAATAGCTCTGTCAGATTGGAAATTGCTTTTGTAAATAACAAAATATATGAAAACATTACCTGCATTTCAATATTTGTATTTTTTTTAATGATGATTCTTTGAAGTTGATGTCTTTTCTGCAGAACATTAATTAGTGAGTTAGTCTACCACATTTGCTGTTTTTGCTTTTACTTGGCAGTATCAAGCTGTGGTCCATTTATCTTCCCTTTTCTTTTCTCTCTTTTCTTTTTGGTTATTATTTTGTGATGTTCATATCCTGACCAGCAGATGTCAGTAGTGTTCCTCAAAACCTGGTTGCTCCTCCAAGCACTGAGATCACATTTTACATCAAGCATGTTCAGTGCTTCGAAAATACAGGCACATGGGTTGGCATTTTTTTGTGAAGGCATCGTGTCTAAATAACTAATTTAAATGAGGATAATTTCATTGTATCTTCGTATGTGTGTGTGTGTCGTTGGTGGTAATTTAGTATTAATGGAGAATGGGTGCAGAACAAAGTGGGTGCAGCTATATGAAGAACTCTAGCTGTCCACCAGATAAAGAGGCAGATGTGACAAATGAATTGGTGATGGAGGAACAGTGCACAGGTTGATTGTACAGAAGAAGAAGAAGAAGAAGAGAGTAGTCATGAAGGAAGTCAGACTTTGACAGACGCAGACAGACAAGCAGGCGGACAGCACAAATAGACTGACGATGAGGCAGGCTGGGGCATACAAATAAACACAAGTACCTGCACTGTATGGATAATGACATGGTTTTAGAGATGAAAGTAGAAACAATGCAAATAGCCCTCACTCTCAGCAGTTACCATGGCGACCAACCACCTGAACTTGTAGGTAAGTCCCAGGAGAGGTCTGTCAGGAGGGGGAGGTGGGACAAGAGAGGCGTGTGTGTCCTGGTTTTATAGTTTGCCAAGTCCTCCATGTATCTCCTCACTGCACACAAGTCATCCCAGTGTTGTGCAATGGCAGTTACTCTGGGAAGCTCAATTTAAGAGATGGCAAAACAACTGAGAAGCTGGAAACCACTAACTGAAGAAGTCAACAACTCAGAGTTGTAATTGTGTGTGTTCCCCCGCAAAGTTGTAATGCCTTGTGGTCTCTCGCCTTCATCGCCCCACCTCTCTGTGTGCCACATGTATAACGGATTCTCTTTGATATGGCTGAACTCTAGTTGCCCCAACCAAAAATGTGATCACCCACTCTAAACCCCAGACTGCATGCATTGTGAAGGCTGTCTAATATTATGGGTGGTGGCAAATCCAGCAGAATTTCTAACTTCCCGGGTAAAAAATGCAGAAAAAAGGAAAACTCACACATTCAGCTTTGCACCAGGAGAACTGCATCTATCAGAAGGTATACAGAGCCAGAAAAGACACAGCATTTGGTTTTGTTTGCTGCTTCTATTCTCACAATGCCTTTTGTTTTGGAGGAGGAGACAAAGCAAACTTTATCATCTCTGTGCACAGGCAGAATGATGGACTCTGCTGTGTCAGTCATGGAAAATGTGTCCTTTAAACCTTCTCGACAACACAATTAACTTATGGCAATAGAAAACAACAAAGTGGACATCATAACCTGTATTTTAAATCTATATCTTTACATACTACTTTTATAGTTTATAAAGTAAATGGCTATGTTAATAGGGTTTCCCTCCTCAGTCATTCATGCAGCCACACACTTTTATATTATGCAAATACATACAGTGAGTACACTATCCCCACACAACTGTACATCTTCCCTCTGGCAGGGCAGTGTAATGCAAAATGAGAATTTGTATTTTAGGTATGGCAATTAATTTCCAGGCTGCACCTATCGTTATGAAGCTAAGTTTTAATTACTCATTTCAGGGCAGTTATGGTTGGAGCCAGCACACTAAAGATAATTTGCCTTTTTGCTAATCTTGAGGGGAGAGGGGGGAGTTTACAGCAGCTATACTGGCAAGTGCAGGCGATTTTTGTGACAATCAGACCATAATTATGTGTGGGGACGCAGCCAAGCGCAACATGGCCCGATGTCATTAACTTGCAGTCCACCTCAGACTGAAAGGGGCTGGGGACTCGTCATTATTTTCTATTATTCTGAGAGGAACACAAATCCAAATGAGCACAGATAAAAAAAAAAAAAAGAAATAAAAAAACTTAACCAAGCTTGATGCCACAGGCTTAGCCAGCTGTTTGACATTCAGTAGTTAAACCTTGCTGTAGAGAAAAGAGTAGGGTCACAGGGATAATACTGCTTGAAGAACAACGTGAAATTTCATTAGGTCTGCTAATGCCTCCCTGACATTAGTGATAAATCCTCGGCTGCTTGCTAATGGGTGCTAAGGAAGCGGATATCTACGGCCTGTGGTAACTGTACCATGTCCGATGGCAGGTAGTCAAGGAATTCGGCTTGAATTCAGAGCTGTGTGCAACAGAAACATGTTGCTGCACACAGCATGTGACAGCCTCGCCGTATCAGGAAACAAGATACCGAGCCAATGGGACTTTCTTCAGGCTCTATTCTTACACTCTGCTATGTTGTTACTGCACTGCATCTTAAACAGTGTAAAACACATCTACAAACCTAGCTTGAGCAAGAAAAACTTTCTTATATCCTACAATGTTACTGTGTTCCAGGATTCAGGAGGGGCCGTGTTGTACAGTATTCATGACAGACATTTTGGAATAATGGATGAATATTTCATGACCTGATGGATTGGGACCTAGCCCGAGATGCTGTTGGCAGTGGATACCATTCATACTATCACACTGCCTTGATACGCCTCCTCCCCTTGAAATGTCAATGTGAGGTGATCTGAGATTCTGTCGATGTTTCCTGAAAAGGAAAACTAAGAAATCAAAACAGGGAGAGGCAGAGTGATTGTCTTACCAATAAGTGCTGATACATATTTTAATCTAATGCATGTTTCAGAAGTCAAGGGCAGTGGCAGTCATGCTGTAAGGTAGAGGGGAGTGTGTTTACCTTGAGCTGCACTGGTCATCCGTGGGACAGAGGAGGAGTATCCAACAGGCAGGGTTAACCTCCTCCTGCCGAACTGCCACACCAACCTGGGTGTCTGATATCACTGTATCATAACACATGTCTGAGGCCGTTTATAACCTGGCCGTCAGGGTGTTACCTCCCTTCGCCTTCTCTCTATTTTCCTTCCATATCTACTCTTTTACTCCACTTCACAAACTGTTCACTGCAGACTACAGCTGAATGAAGAAAGGGTTTGGAATTATTAACTTAATTAGACCTAGAGGGAGTCCAGATTGAATGATTTTATTGAATGAAGGATGATACTAATGCACAGGTGTGAGGGGGCCAATAAAGCATATATGCACCTGATAACCACAGTTTTATATGGACATCTGTTGTTTGGGTTCACAGAGCTCCTGCCGTCTATGTAAGGAGGGCACAAGAGATTATTGTTATTCTTTTTGTAAAATTAATGGAGCATCAGTTTCTCAATGGGAAACTAAATGGAGCATTTCAGTGCTGACCCATGTTGGACTTGGCCTGAAGTTAACAGCATTATGGAGTAGCAGCCTTCTGAACAGTGTAATATATCATTGTTATTTTACACATTAGAGGGCCTTGCCGGGTGGGAGATAATATAAAATATTATAAGATGTGTTTTTTTTCAACCTTTCTGACTGTGATAATGAGGGGCATTAGGCGAGAGGACAAACACTGGACACATATTTGCACTCTGGAACAGTTTTGGTGTGTGTGTAATACATCACATTAAACTAGAGATTATCACTTGTAATGCAATGCCTACCCTCTATAACTTTATTTTGCAAATATTTGATATGATCAAGAAAAATGCCCTTAACGTCCTATTTTGATTATACACTGAAATAATAAAAAGTGAGGGGTTAGTGCTTCAAAATAAAATGTCTGAATTTAAGGTGCTTTTGTGGCACCTGTGTTTCTCTAAAGCTCTTCCAGCTTTTTGAAGTTGACAATGAATTCTGACCATATGGTGAAAGGAGGTGAGCAAATAGACAAATTTTCCCAACATAGATCAATATCAAATTATTAATGGAATGATACACTGCAGATATACAGTAGACCTTTTTAACGGAATTTCATTGCTAGGCAACAGCATTGGTCCTTGGTTACTTCCTGTCAGCTGATGTTATTCACATAAACTGCAACAGGAAATAAGCTAGGGCTGTTTTGGATGTTTATGTTTACATCTTTGAAAAGGTCCATATCAACCTGTAGCTGGTTAAAATAGCTCCTATGTAAAGGCAGTTAGCATGTTGGAAGGCAAATTATGTAGGTGGAGGAGCAATAACAAAGCACATGATGCAAGACTGCATGCAGCTTTGACTTTAAATTAAATAGCACACAGTCAATATCATCATTATAATGACTAATGATATATAAAAATTGCCCTGGAGTAACGTATTTAAAATATGAATTATTATAACACTATAATATTATATTTATCTATGAATTGAAAAGTCAGCTGGAGGAAAAAAATCTGCCATTATATACAGTAAATGATAACACAAACACAAAAATCACCTGATTGTTTACAGAGCTGAAATAGCAGCAGGTGATCTATACTGTATCTACTCTCATTTCACATAATAGTAAAGTTATGTGTTTTTTTTCTTCCTACAGCAGTCTAAAAATCCACCTGATAGTGTGGATAGTTTGGAGACAATATTTATGGTCTTGAAAAATAACTAAATGTTTTATTTGGACTTTCGTAAATCTTTTATCCAGGACACTGGCACACAGGCTTTGCCCTAACAACAGTGGAGGCTCTTTGAACGATGGCATATTGTTTATGAAGCTTCTTTGATGTAGACGACAGCTTGAGTTGGTAATAAGGACGTTTGTTTGCTCTGATCGCAGGCCTCCCTTTGAATTGGGAATTACTTTCCACTACCACAGTGGAAGAGTTGGACACCAGCTGTTGCCATTTGAATGCAGGTTATTTTCCAACTCATTAAACATATTGACAACAGTAAACAAATGATAGATTTTAA